>NC_138552.1:43867051-44339021 GCF_964273705.1 Natrix helvetica
GTAGGTCACTGGGTTGTAGGTTTTGTTTCTTCATTGTTTCTATGAAGTGGAGAGAGTTTTGTACATGTGAGATGATGGATTCTGCATAGGGTTGGAGTTGTTTGGTGAGGAATTTGGCAAGATTCTGTAGAGATGAGCCTATGGAGCTGACTATGGGTCGGAGTGGTGTTCCTTCTTTATGTATCTTGGAGAGGCCATAGAGTTTGGGGCATCTGGATGATTTCTCTCTGGGGATGATTCTTTGCTGGATCTCTTCACTGATGGAAGAGGCTTTTATTTTGGATTTGGTGGTTTTTTCCAGGAAGGTGGTGGGGTCTGTGTTTAGAGGTTTGAAAGTGCGGTCTTGGAGTAGATTGGATAGTTTGGCTTGGTAGTCAGACATGTTCATCAACCACTGTGGTGTTACCTTTGTCTGCTGGGAGAATGATTATGTTGTGCTTTTTGTTCTTCTTGCTGTAAATTGCAATTACCAACCTAATCCAAAGGGTGACTCCCCCCAAGAACCGAGACACAGAACAGGACAATGGCATCACCCTCATCCCTTACATCAAAGGCACCACAAATAAAATCAGCAAAATTCTCCACAAACACAATATTAAGACAGCCTTCAATACTGACCAAAAAATAGCCAACATCTTAAGAAACCTCAAAGACAAAATCCAGCTAGAAAACCAAGGACGCTACGAAATACCATGCAAAATCTGCCCTGAAATATACATAGGACAAACGAACAGGAGAATAAATGAACGCATCGCAGAACACAAGAACGCAGTAAGAAAAAAAGAAAAAAACTTCCTCCCTTTTCCAGCACCTTAAAGCTACAGGACATGAAATTAATTTTGAAGGAACCAAATTAATCTCCAAAACTGAACACTTCAACAAGAGAATAATTATGGAAGCTATCAAAATAGAGAAACACCCCCACAACATGAATAAACGTGATGATACCTCCCACCTAACAGACATCTGGAAACCAGCCCTAGTCAACAAACGAGATTTACCAACTACCCACGCTGTTACAACACAAAACAACAACGGACACAGAGCCAGCACCAATCAGCATCAATCTACCAGTCTTGGTACAACCACACAGCCAATCAATCCACTTACTGAAACAAAACCAGCATTCCACACCCGCCACCAAGATTTATAGAAAGACAACATCTCTGATCAGACTTTAAGCCCAAAACCCAGCCTGAAGATGGCGAGTAAGACCTCGCTGAAACGTTGCCAAGACAATCTCAATCTTACATGGAAAAAGACCTAAATACAACAAGACCAGCATACCTACACCCGTGAAAATCTACGAGTGTTTGTGTGTGTGTGTGTGTGTGTGTTGCATTTGTGCTGATAAATAAAAAAGGGAGACTAGTATAGATCTATTTCAAGCTATTTAGCTCTCATCAGCTAGGCATACCCTTACTGGGAATTGAACTAGCTGATGAGAGCTAAATAGCTTGAAAAAGATCTATACTAGTCTCCCTTTATTTATTTATCAGCACAAATGCAATACAAATGTAACAAGGCAACATAAAAAATGGCTTTCTGCCTGGATGGCTCCTAGGGTGAGCCAATAGACAGAAAAGGGAAGCAGTATGCTCCCTCCCATATTTGGGCATATCAGGGGTTGTGACACAATACATACATACATACATACATACATACATACATACATACATACATACATACATAGTTGCTTTTCTGAATTAATTGCCTTTCCACTAGACTTAAGTGATTAGGTATTAAGTACTTCTGAATAATTAAGTATCATGTGCCCAATATTATCTCCCTCCAAGAATTCAAAATAAGTCAATTATGGAGGAAATTGCAAACATTTCTTAGGAAACTAAGTATAAAAATAGAACCTAAAAAAGGATGGAAAATTGGGACAGTGGGAAGAGAAGGGTGGAACTATTACTATAGATTGAATTCACCCTATTATCAAACTGCTGAAGCTGTTCTTCATTAAACTGCTTCTTTTAAAAGGCAACATTATTATAGGCCATTTCAAACTAGTGCTGAAATTCCAACATGTATTATGTTTGCATTTGGGATAAGGAAAAAACAAAACAAAACAAGGTCAGCTTTGGAAATGATGAATGTCTTTTTGCTGAAAGCTGTACTGAATGTCCTTGAGTTTAATCAAAACTATTTGTTTTTAGTCAGCTTTGCTGTTGTCTCTTTTACTCTTGTCCACTGATAGCTTGACATTAATGACATCATAAATCATGTGAAGTGGCGGCTTGGGTTTGGTAGCATTTCAAGTGTTTGTTGAGATGTCCAGGACAAGCTAAGGAGCTGCTATAAGATATCAGCAGGTCTAAACTTTTAGTCTACAGTGTTATTCTATTCTGGAATCCATGCAGTACATTTCTTGAAATAATGAGTTTTTATTTTAAGGCAAGTATGGATTCTTTTCCCCTAAAAATGTTTCTTATGAAATTAGGGTATGTTTGTCCTTTTGACTTTCTCCATAACAACAGTGTCTTTGAAACTTTGTTTTTAATGTACCCTTAATGCCAAAATATAATTTATTTATTTATTCATTATATTTATATAGATACCCATTTCACAATCAATTGACTCTGGGGGGCATGCAACATAGATAAACTCACAATGCCAATTTCTCTCAATCATTGTTCTTACTGAATGGCCAAATCAAGGTACTATGGACACTTCATTAGTAGTGAATTGAAAATAGAACAAAATGCAGAAAAGCTCATTTAGATATGATTTAAAAATGTATTATAAATGTATTATAAAATACATTCACATTAACAATGTTCCTTTTTGTCTATGGAGATTCTCAGTCATCCATGGTTGTCCCCAAAAGTACTTTTTCAAGAGGCAACTGGACTTTCTTGTTTTTCTTTGAACATGTTTTACTTCACATCCAAGAAACTTCTTCAGTTCAGAGCTGAAAGGAACAATGTTCCTTTTTATTCCCTATTTGATTTTTCTATATATAACAATTGTTTGTTTGTTTAAGAGACTAATATATATGAGCCTTATTTGAAGTCTGAAATGGTTCAATCAAGAAACAAGTTTATTAACTGAGTAGCCAGACCTAGAATATACTCATTCCAATGGTTTACTTCTATTGTAACCTATTTATTTTTCTTGTAGACCCATTTTTCTGATGCTTTGTTCAAATTCCATTGTATTACTGCAGACAACCATACTCTCTGTTTCTGAATTCCTAATTATGGGATGTTCATTTGAGCATAGCTTCTGTTGCTAATGTTTTCATTCAGAATAGTAATTTTTTGCTAATGAATAAATAGAGATATAAAAATAAATAATCAAAAATAATTTGGAAATTACAAAAATGGCAAAAGCAATATTATATTTGATGACTTGTGGTGGCTTAGTGGTTAGAATGCAGTATTGCAAGCTAATTCTGCTGACTGTCGACTGCCAGCTCATTGCATCAGTCTTCCATCCTTCCAAGGTCAGTAAAATGAGGATCCAGATTTCTGGGGACAATATGCTGACTCTGTAAACCACTTAGAGATGTCTGCAAAGCATTATGAGGCAGTATATAAATCTAAGTATTATTGTTGTTTCTATTCCTAACATCTCAGTTCAGTGTCAACCATCAGATTTTATAGATCTCTGTTATGACGGTAAAAGAAAAAAGATAAAGTGAGGCCAAGCTAAGAGTTGAACAATCTTTGACACTTAATGGGTTTGTGGTACCCAGTAAAAAGCAGGCTGTACTCCTGGATATACAACTCCTGCTCAAAGACAGGGAGGGACCATGACCAGAAGGTTTTATGCACAGTTTTGGCCCGTAGGCCAGTTATGGCCTACATGGAACAATATGGCACTGTCATTAGAACTACATGGCACTGCCCTTGAAGATTACCTACAAATTTTAATTGGTCCATACATGTTCAATCTGTCTGTAGATATATACATACAAACATACATATATACATACATAGATACATACATACATACATTCATACATATATGCTGCCTGCCTGCCTGCCTGCCTGCCTGCCTGCCTGCCTGCCTGCCTGCCTGCCTGCCTGCCTGCCTGCCTGCCTGCCTGCCTGCCTCTCTATCCATCCATCCATCCATCCATCCATCCATCCATCCATCCATCCATCTATCTATCTATCTATCTATCTATCTATCTATTTATCATCTAGCTAGCTATTAGGTTCCCATACTACAGTGCCAATATCATAGGTCCCATATTGGTATGTGCAACATTAAATTTTACAAATTTAATGATGAACACATACACTGATCTAACCAAGATCTTATATATAATGTAGAAATCTTATCCACAGAGAATGCTTAAAAATTGTTGTCCCCATTACTTTGTATGGCACTAACTAGATATTTAGATCTGTGTACCAAGCAGTGTATCATCAATAGAACCTCACTCTATGCCATCCAGAGCATTATTTTGCTGCAGAAGACCAGATCAGGCCAACTAGAACCCAAGGAAAAGAGCTCTTACCCAGCAAGATTCAATTGACTTCCCAGATTCAGAATTGCCAGTTCCTCCCATTGTCTGCAATTCATGCTTAATCATAGACCAATATTGGATATTGGATGCTATCAGAAAAATAAAATAATTGGAATGTAAATTGTATACTTTGGCATTCTGATAATAACAAATATATGAAGTTGGATAGATTGGGGGATAATAATGTAAGTGTGGTGGTTAAACAAAAAGTTTAGGACTATATGGCATCTTAATTTGTTGTGTTATACATTTATTGCCACTCCTAATGAAGGATGAGCTCAGAAGCCTATTAATTGCATGACTTCTACTATAATCATAACGAACACAATCTTATTACTTTAAGGTAGGTTAGTTTTATTCTTTTTATCTTAATATAATAAAGATAATTATGATTAGCCACTAAATTCATGCTGATTTTAAAAGCAATGCAAGTAGGAAGCAAAAAACAGAAAACACACAAGAGGTCATATGACATCTTCACCCATCAGTACTATATCCCTATAAAAGCATAGACCCCTGCTGGCATATGTAATTTAATGTGCAGCATGGCTCTCCTAATTCAATCAAGTCTCTACATCCCATCTTTTATATCCAATTGGATTCCATGTGCTAAAGCCATCAAGATTTTCAGGATGAAATGAATGCCTGTATTAATCCTGCAATTTCCATTTAAAACACAGCATCGATTTGATTAATAAGGTTTGATGCTGAATAATTATATGGCAGATATGGAAGGTATAGGAAAACCACAGATGTGACCCCCAGCAAAAGTCTTGTGGGAGAAAGGGGTCAAAGGAAAGCAATGGCCATGACTGAGGTGATGAATTCTTTGGCTTTTCTCTTATGCAATTAACAAGCAGAGCTTCTATTAATTTATCCCCTCCCCCAAGAGTGTTCACTGGTCAGATGTCTCAGGGTCAAGGGTCAGAGGGGAAGAGCAAGGGGTCAGCATCAGTGCAGCATGGAAACAAAATAGGAAATCTAAGGAAATCCAAATTAAAAGAAAGACAATGTGTGTTTAGGGGTAAGTGCTTGTAGAAAGGAGATCAGAGAGGGACTGCTTTAATGTTAGGAATGCTGTTTTAGAATAATAAAAATGTTCACTGTGCATTTAATTCAAAGTAATCAATCTGAGGTGCAGTGCCTGAGCATCCAATAAAAGAAAATCAATGTGGTCTCTACAAGGGAAGACAAACAATGCTAGCTTTTACTAAAGGGATTATAGGTTAACATTTATTCAGTGTATTGTAATCTGATGTCAAGTGGTATAAAATCAAGATAACAATCCATTACCGCCCTTTATAGGCTGGGTGCTGATCCCATGCAAATTGACTTTTCATAGAACTTATTAAATCATTTCTGTGTTCTGTCTATAGGCCATTATATACAACAACCGAGCATCAATAAATTCTTTTTTCATACTTGCACTACTGATTATCACAAAGATAAAGAATTGTCATTTCAAAGTCCAATCTAACTATTCCCTGGGTTTTCTTCTGCCTCCCATCTATTAATCAAATTGAATGTGTTGTTTCTGATTTGTAAGGAAAATATGCAATGTAGCTTTAATTTGGGAGCCAGTGCAATAATAAACCTTCTAAATGTCAATTTCATTTTGCATAATCTCTGAGGGGGAAAATAATGCCAGTCTCAGACTGGAAATGGTATTCAAAAGTACAATAGAATGACCCATCATTGCCATCTTAATGCAATTTCTCTAAACTACAGTAATTATTATTTCCAATGAGCACTTGTGCCACTCAGCCTGTAATGAAATGCTTTGGAATGATACCCCTGGCATCACAAAATTATAGCAGTATTATGGAGTGAACCTTCACACACTTGCTTATAAGCACAACATATTCTATAGAACATTTTCATTGTCCTTGGGCCAAATTCCTAACTTCTGAGACTTGCATTCATAGTCAAGTAAACGAGAGGTCAGACTTCTCTTTGACTGAATATGAAGTTTGAGGATCTAAAGATATTTGGATTTGTGCCCATAAATTTGTCCACAAATTAGAATTAGAGTAATCTCTCTGAAAATAGGTACCAATGGAAATCCTTGCCACAGATTATAAAACATGTCTGAATGTTTACTGTGAAATAATACATTTTTATCCAATGAATGGTCCCCAAAATGTACTCTTTCTCTGTCCTTTGTTAGCGTTCATAAGAGAAAATACGTACTCTCATTTTAAGTAGCTGCAATGCCCCTATTATGCATGAATTTTGGGGGGAAAGTGAAATGATAATAAGTGTAGCAAGGTAATAAAAGACAAGGAAATTATTACAGGTTGGGGCTGAAATTGGATTAATAGTTGCAGAGATCTCAAGTGCTCAAAAAACAATGAAAAAGGAGAGACTCACTACAGGCCTTCCCATCAACCCTCTCCAGTTTTACAGGGATCATCTATTTAAAAAAAGGATACCTACATTTTAAATAAACTTACTTCCAATATTTCATATGAGTGCAGGCCACAATAATGTTCATATTCCTATACTTCCTAAAATAGCACCTATTCCCCCAAAGAACTGGACACTGTGATGCCAAGGTTCATCATAGAATGTATAAAACCAGGAAATCTAAAAAAAAAAAACCTCCTGCATTTTGATATATTTATATTAGTCCCAGACAATTAATTCAGAAAGTGAAAATCATGTTACTTCTCTTAATATTATAGAAGAACACAAATTTCTACCTTCTTGATTATTTTTCCAATTTCTTTGATGGTATGTCATAGAAAGAATCCTATGCACATGTACTTCCTTCTCCAGATTAGGCTCCAAATCTCAAACTTCTATGGAGGTGGGAGATACTTGGGAGGTCATCAATAGTGGTTGTATAAGGTCACCTATGTACCTATAAAGAGTTTTTGCAATGTAATGATCAAAAGATTAAGCAGGAATCTAAGCAGTTTTCAGTTCTAATTTCATCTTTCACCGAAGACTATATCTTAAGCTATTTTTATGTTTTTAAAACTTCAGCTATTTTTTTATGTATACACAGGACCCCTTTTAGCTTTCTTTATTTTCTTTCTGTTTTTCTATAGATTTTTATTTAAAGTTTCTATATGTAATGTAGAGCCCCATCATTTAAAAAAATGGTGTTGTTGTAGTTTTACTTCGGTTTTTTTTAAAGTTTGTCTTGATCTACAAGTAGTCCTTGATTTACAACCATTTTTTTAGTGACCCTTGGAAGTTATAATAGCAATAAAAAAGTGACCTACAAGCATTTTTCACATGACCATTGCAGCTTTCCTGTAGTCATGTGATCAAAATTCAGCCACTTGAAAATTTGCATAGATTTATGATGGTTGCAGAGTTCTGGGGTCATGTGATCATCTTTCGCAACTTTCTGACAGGCAAAGTCACATTCATGTAACAACCATGTTATTAACCTAACAACTGGAGTGATTCACTTAACAACTGTGGCAAGAAAGATCATAAAATGCAGCATAACTGACTTAACGAATGGTTTGCTTAGCAACAGAAATTTGAGCTCAATTGTGTTTATATGTCAAGACACCCAAAAACTATATGTTAATGTGTGAGGGGATGTCACATAGGTATGCTGAATCAGTAAGGAGGAGTCTTAAGTGGGCTGCTCTGTTTTAAATCCAGCCTGCATATGAAATACTCATATAAAGTAGTATTAATCTCAAATGAATCATTCATTATATTAAGATCAGTGGTGTAAAATGCTTGTTAGGAAAAGCCATGTAAATATTTATGGTTTGAGGTTTGATCTAAATTGAGGCAAAAAAATTCAATACCACATATATACCTGAGGATAAAAGTGGTAGTAGATCCTCCTTCAACTTCAAATTCTCCAGTAGAATTTATTCATAAGAAAATGCTTTTCGGAACTGGAAACCAAAATATGTCTTTAATAAAGATGCTACAAAAATCAGTTAAGATCTTTCTGTGATTTTACATAAAGATATACTATATATTAAGCACTTTTCTTGCTAGGTGCATATTCATACCAAGGCAGCATCTTTTAACAAACACCAGAATAGGCATGCTGTTCTATTGATTTATTACTTTACTAATCACTGTTTATTGTTTTCTTCTCAAAACAATGGAGATAGAGTTATTGTTTTTAGGATCAGTGGGGGAAAAAGAGATTTTTAATCTGATAAAGAAACATTTAATGATGTGAAATTTTAAAAAAAATTGATACAGATGTGCTGCATGCTACGGCTGGTTCACTTTTATAATAGAAGGAAAAACATTACCACATGTTTGCAAAATGTTCTGATGTTTTGCAGATTGTCTTTTGTAGCAGCCTTCCAATGCTTCAGACCATTTTAGAGTTCCATGCTGTTTATGGAAGAAAATTGAACCCGACAGTAGTTTTATTATAAATCTTAAGTTTCATCTTTTCCACATTTTCTGTTCCTTCCACTCTCGATTCTAAAATTGCAAAAAAAAAAAAAAAAAAAATTAACAACAAGACACCCCAGAAGAAGTCAAAGGAATTTGGAAGGTTGGATTATTGCAGTGTTTCTCAAACTTGGCAACTTTAAGTCCTGTGGACTTCAAGTCGCCAAGTTTGAGAAACACTGGATTATTGCAACTTGTCTTAAGAAACAAATAAATGAATACTGTGTATCTTTTGACAATGTACAGTATGCATCTCCTTTATTCTTCACTGTGAAGTAATAACAGAAAACCAAGAAGCCTCAACTAGCCATTGTTTCTCATTCTAAAATACATGAATATAAGGTTTCAAACTTTGTCTTAATTGTGGCTTGTTGGAAAATTGGTAAACATAGTTTTGCAGCTGAGAAAAATGTGGTAATATGATTAGTGTAAGATCATATTCTTCAAAATTCCAGATGAAGAGCAAATTCCTGCCCTGTTCTCCTACTCCTAATAATAGGCAGTTTTGGTGGTCAAAATATTTGCTCAGATGACTGAGAATAAATCACCCACGCATGACCATGGCACCTTGCAAACTCAATTCCATAATGGATTGTTACTCCACATCTGACTTCACACAGACAATCTTATTAGGAATCAATTTTGCAGAACTATCAGTAAGAAATTGTAGTTTAACACATTATTTAATTAGTGACTGTTCAAGGGTGCATGCGTTTATTTTTGTGTTTGTTACACAGCTTTCAGGAAGAAATTGTTTTTCAACTGGCTATCTAAATACGGATTTCTTATATTTGTGCATATAATAATCAAAAAATTGATTGGTGTTAGGAAAAGACCAATACTTTTTCTAATAGCCAAACAATATTGCAAAAATTAATTTTGTTCTAGACTAAATGGTATCTCTAATGCCAGAGTCATTTTTGCAAAGCCCTCAGTGTTCCTTCCAAATGGGCAGTACAACTAAAAGGTTAATGGAAATACTTGAAGAGTAAAATGTCAAATCCACTTTTGAAATTCTCCCCAGTCAGTGATTTCCATCTTCAAAATGTCTAAAGAGAATTGAAGACTTTAGGTTTCCTTACATTTTATTTCCAGAAATACTACATCATGAAATAACATCTCGAATTCCTCAAGTATATGCTAAAATTGGGGAATGTTACAAATACCTAAATGACTACTAAATAGCAGACTGCCCCCCCCACACACACACATAATCTACTCCTTCTTGGCACATTAAATTACATTACATCTTACATTAGATCTTACTATTTAAAAATAACACTTGTTTTTAATAAAGCAAACTTTCCCCTCTCCTTGCTAGGTACTATGTCTCTGTCTCTCTGTCTCTGTCTCTCTCTCTGTATGCGTGAGTGTGTGTGTGTGTGTTTAATAAAAGTTGCCATTGGGGCATTGTAAAACTACAATTGCTAGTGGATTTTAGATAGACATAACCAGTTAAAGGTGATTGAATATCAAGGGCTGAATAGTGGTTTTAATGCTTGTTGTTGGGAGGCTTCAATTCATTATTGTAACAGTAAAAGAACACTGCTTCAGTACAGGACATGGTTGTAGTATTGATTGAGTTTCTCAAAAAGTCTTCTCTTAGGATGCAGAGTGCAGTCAGACATGCACAAACAACATTCAGCTCCCCTGATTCTGTCATGTGCTCCTTGTACCTCAAACTAAAGCAGCCTCAAGATACAGAAAATGCCTCCTTAGTTGAAGGCAGACAGAGCTCTAAGCCTGACTCAAGGGGGTTATGCAGATGTTGTGACCTTTCTTCCACAGACCAGATTTTACACTCAAATTGCCATTAAAGCTCTTTTTCCCTAGAGGCCCACAGTCAACTTGTGTGTTTTCTCCATTAGGGTTAAAAGTCAGCATGGCACCATGCCCGCCCTGCATACAAAATGGAATGGAACATAAATAAACTGTAAAATAGCCTTGTGTCTAAGGGAAACAACAGTGTTCGGTTAACCCAAGCATTTGCCGAATGAAACATTTGCTTTATACAGCAAATGCTTCATTAGGATAATACGAGAATCACACTGCATATATAGGACAAGCACTGTTCCACTTCTGCTCCTATTTTCTTTTACTTTTCTCTCTCGGAAATAAGTTCATTAGCTGCTCATTCTGCAATATCTGCTTTTTTAAAAATTCAAATCTTCTCTTGCCCATGAGGGCTATAAACACTATCAGTTGAGGGATATCAATCTTTTATGTGACAACACATATCTAGCTAAAAGATTCCAAACAAAACTCATCATGCAAATTTATATTCTCAACAGTGTGGGTTTCCATTTTTTTTTACTACTGATTCGCACAGATGCGCAACATTTCTGTGCATGCACAGAGGCATCCAGGCGGGTGGCCGGAGCCTCCCACTGCTGTCACTACCAGTTCATTTGATCTGGGCACTACCGGGAGCAACCCACCTCTGATTCTCAAACTCCAAACCACTCCTGTCATGCTACACTGAAGTGAACGTAAGGAAGGAGTATGCCAAGTCCATAGGTCTGCTACTGTTAGAAAACAGAAGGCCTTTGGATCGGATGCTATCTCTGGGCAATTTTTTACCTGGAAGATTCTTCTTCCTGAAAAATGCAGCTGTGATCTGAAGTAGGAGCAGCATCTTGACTTTCTCTCTCTGCACCTCCCTTCTTGGTTTCCTGGAATTCTGCTTTGTTTTTTCAGAAGGATCGAAAGTGACCATCTCTTGGAAGAAGTGAGTGATTGAGGGATGTTGTCCAGGTATGGTGGTTGATGGAATAGAAGGGACTTTTTGGAGATCATAAGTAATGACCTCTTGTTTCCGAAACAAAAAAAAAATGATCCATTTAGTGTCGCTGCAGTAGTACATCCTAAGCCAGGGATGTCAAACTCGATTTCATTGAGGGCCATTTCAGGGTTGTGTTTCGCCTCAGGGGGCCAGAGTGCATGGCCAGGGTGGGCATGGCCAGCTGAACGTCACTTGTGTCAGGGGTGCCTGTAATGGTCTGAGCGCTCTGCCAGCGAAAAAGATGTTTTTTTCTGGCAGAGCGTTGCAGGAGGCCATCACAACTCAAAACAGAGCTCAGGAGAGCCGTGCATGGCTATACTGAACTGCATTTTTGCTGGTACAATACAATACAACACAACACAACACAACACAATACAATACAATACAATACAATACAATACAATAGTAGAGTTGGAAGGGATCTTGGAGGTCTTCTAGTCCAACCCCCTGCCTAGGCAGGAAGCCCTATATCGTTCCAGACAAATGGCTATCCAACATCTTCTTAAAGACTTCCAGTGTTGGGGCATTCACAACTTCTGGAGGCAAGCTGTTCCACTGATTAATTGTTCTAACTGTCAGGAAATTTCTCCCCAGTTCTAAGTTGCTTCTCTCCTTGATTAGTTTATATCCATTGCTTCTTGTCCTACTCACAGGTGCCTTGGAAAATAGTTTGACTCCCTTAAAATAGTTTGACTCCCTCTTCTCCAGGTACCACGGGCCAGTTCTTCACTGTTTCAAAGGCAGCCCCACAGGCCAGACCTAAGCACCCTTGAGTTTGACACCCCTGCCCTAAGCTAAATGACAACTTAGTTTTGGGAAAGATGAAAGGATAGCAAAGAAATTCAAGATAACTCTATCTTCATTCTGTTTCATTTTAAATGGGAAATATTCTGGCAGTTTTTCAAGTTTTTGCTATTATATTTCATTACAATAATGTTTCAATAGTCCTTGCATTAGCTGTCAACCTGGCCTACCTGGAAGTGCTGCATTTATTAGGTTAAGCATGTGTTGTGAAAACATGCCCTCAGACTCTTATTTTCATTGGATTGCTCTGGAAACAAGTCAGGGAGATAATCTGCCAAACCAAGCTCCATATACCAAAGGTCATCAAGTGAACTCTACCCTAAATGAGAATTTGAAACTAAGGCTTCCAACACAATACCTCGAATTCTAACAACTGAACTATGTAATTTTCCATCACATAATTATTTTCCCTTAATCCATGAAAGAGTGTAGTTTTGTTATAGGAATAGCATATTTGTTACAAGAAACTATGATTTTGTTAAGTATAACTTCACTTCAGTTGATTATAGCTTTTCAAAGGAAGTACAAGCAACATCTCCAATCTTAGCAAAATAATTTCTTTTAGAGTGACTGTTTCTTGAGGCCAAGTCCTCAGGAGGAAGCGATATAACTTCCTTTGTTGTCTGAAAAAGAAAATCACACACACACATTCCAGTATGACCCATCACATTAAATCCTACATAAAACATGGGCATGACCAATGGGAAGAGATACATGAAGAACATTTTAGAAGAAGAAAAGTTAATTACCAGACACATTCTAAAACATCCTGATTAGAGGGAGTTCTTCTCACAAGCTAACAAAATTTGATACTGACAAATTGATTCCCAAGAGCGCTGTTTCTAAAACAAATGACAGTGGAGTACTCTATGATCTTTCACATGGATGTGGAGCATTCCAAAGAAGATGAGATGAAAAGGAAGCCATCCTTCATTTCAGAGCTCCTGTGAATAAAGAACTAGGAAAGGATGGCATTCTGTGGAACTTTGCCCTTTGGGATGTCTGATCCTATACATACTCACAGTTGGTATTTGGATTAATTAAAGTACAAGCAACATCTACTCTGGCCTTTTTGTAAGCTCAAATTGCTAACTAGTGTTTGATCCTGACTGCTTGGTCTTGGCTTAAACTAACTTATACAATGTAATATCTTTTCTTCTTAACTCTTAAAATGCTCACAACTCAACAGGAATGTTATTTGAGATGCATAGGCTAATCCTAACCTACATTTGCAGGTCTTTGAGATAGCAAAACGTTTGTTCTATTGAAAGCTGCAGGTGGGGGAACCACATTTTCAGTATGTGTTTTCTTTAATTGCATGGCTGAGGGTGTGCTTGTGTAACTCACTGGGGAGAAAGTTATTAGATCAAGTCTCCCCAAGCTAGTGCCTTCCTGAAAGGTTGGATTTCAATTGCAATGCCAGCTGAAATTATAAAAATTGAAGTTCAACACATTTGGAAGGCACCTGCTACAGACGGCTGCATGGGAAACCAAGATTATTTTATCAGACCTGACGTAACTTATTCTAAATCAATTTTTAAGATAAGTAAATGTAATTTATAATTTGTGTCACCAGCCAAAAGGACAGAGTTTTTATAATGACATTATCCTATTATCTTTTCTCCAAGTACAGAAAGGCCCTGAGTTAAGAAAAAGGTCAACTCCCTAATTCTGATTTGAACCCAAATTTGTCAGAACTTTTATTTACAAATGGACTGTCTATTATTAAAAATGGTAGACAGTGTTCACTTTCCTCAAGCCAAGAACATGCTGAAGCTGCACAATGCCTTCAGGTGCCACTGAAAACTGCTGAAAACAGGTTGTATATTACAAATGTGAGGGTTCAGCAGTTCCTGAAAACATTGTGAAGCTTCTACACTTCATCAGTTCAAGACAAATACCATAGGCTATTTTTAGTAAGTGGCAGCCCATTCATGTCTTGGGGCTGACCTTAAATTGGATATTCTTAAATTGGGGAGAGTTTGTGATGGTCAATTGCACTCTATTTCCTATGCTTTATGTTACTTTTGGAGAACATCAATGGTGTCACTCCTCTTTCTTCAGGTTCTTCTAAAATTTGTCCTAACTTCTTCATGAGGAAGTATCCAATGGACTCTTTTTGCTTCATTAGAATGCAAATAATTCCCATCTCAACATATTAGTTTTGAACTTATCATTTATTTTTAACACATTTATTCAGCATTCATTGATCTTTCACCTTACTTCTTCTTGTATCAACTTCATTTCTCAAGTATATATGCCAATTATAGTTAGCTTGTAATATCAACTTTATTAACCTTTGTTATTTTTTTACTCAGTTTCTTGCAACAATTTTTATACTGTTCATTTCCTTTATACCAATATTTGGATATCTTAATTTTTTTTTATTTTCCCATTTTTAGTAAATGTTCTACACAGGATGCACCCATTTGTGTACTTGCTCTTGCTTTTCACAATTGACACCATTTTTCCTTTCAAACACAGATATTTTCATCTTTAATATTCTGATCCACACTCCTTTTATCATACAAGCTCACTTTCAATGCCTATCATTCAGGTTTACAGCCAAAATAGACATTATCATTCTACAAATGTATACATATGTTCATATTCCCACACTTCTAATGTTGCCACAAGCATTTCCTATAAATATATTAAACTAAGGAGATATCACAACACATCTTACTCTCTAATCACTAAACATTCCATGTAGTCTCACACATGCTCTGATTCCGTCATGCATATTTCTCAACACATTCAGCAACCCACATTCAGTATATAATACTATATAGTAAGGGCGTATTCGCTTTTAACATCAATAAATGTACAATAATATTTCTTTCTCACATTTATATATTTCTGAATAACCAATTGAAGAGGGAAATCTGGTCTGCCCACGTCCTGCCAACCATAGAGCTGCACTTTAAATCTTGTCCTTTCAACCAGAATTTGAGAATTCAGAATTACTTTCCAAGGCACACTTAACAAACAAATTTCCCTGTAATGTTTGCATTTATTCTGACTATCTTTCTGTTTTTCCCATTGTCGGGCCTTAAAATACATATTGAACTAATCTCTTGAATAGTTTCTTAAGTATACCACTTCCATCAATTTGCAACTGCAGCCCCTACAATTTTTAACAATTTGCATAGTATATATGGTGTCCATTTCATCCGTTTTTCTTTGGACACTATCAGAAATAACATTCCTTTCAATTTCATTCTTGAATATATTACTGACATTCATGTACAAATCTCAAATATACATCCTTTATCATTCCTTTACTTCAATTTAATCACAAATCCCATTTATTTTTAATTCTGTTCCCTCTGTTGGAGGCTGCTTGTTTAGCCTCTTTGCTGCTGTGAAGAATTGATAACTGATATTGTTATCACACTTTTATTCCACTTATTCAATAGTCAATAAAACATAATAACCCTCTTTAAAATCATATTAAAAGCCAATTAAAAACTAAACTTGCAACCAACAAATAGAAAAGCAGGCAAGTGAAAATGATAGATATAGTCATCTGAACCATAATTGGATTTCCAAGTAGGTTGGCACAACCATATCTTTAGAGCTTTTTGGAAGATCATCAGGGTCATGACCAATGTAAACTCCGGGGAAGATTTCCAAAAGGTGGTGAGTATGGCAGAAAAAGTTCTTCCCTTAGGTTCTGTGAGGTGACACGCCTTAATAGATGGAACCCACAACACATCTTTTCTGCCAAACCCATTGGGATGGGTAAATGCAATCAGGGATCAATCCTTCAAATATGCAGTTAATTGCATTTTCTATTATTTCTTCATTAATTTTAACTGTTTCTTGCTCTTTGTGATAATATTCTCTGCATTTTTCCCTCCCTGCATACATTACACAATGAATTTCTCTCATCATGTACTTTGCAGCCATTATTCTCTATATATTTTTTTCTCATTCATATGCTCCTTCATTTCATAATTCTTTTTTCATATTTTCTATTACTGTTAATTCCACACATTTCTGTGGCACTATTTAACAGCTTCCTATTTTTCTCTGTATTACTATTATTTATCTCAATTGCCTAACATTAGTAATAAATCATGCTTTTAGATTTGCCATCATCTTACTACATGTATTTATTAATAAATAAATATGAAATCACAATTAATAAACGTTTTTCTGGTTGATACTCACCAGCTAAAGTTTTCATTCATTCTTAGCTCTCCAAATGTTCCAGTTACTAAATCTGGATTTTCCCATCTATTTACATTCATCAATTCATATTACCTAAAATAATATTTTCTTCTGATTACATTCATTTCTTGATCATTATTGCTATTCCAAGGACCATATCATGTAAGTATCATCAATCTATGGATTTCTATTTTAATATGTATCTGCAACAGTATTATTACACCAATTCTTGTTTTCTAAGATGTGTTTTGGGCCTTTCATTAATCAATTCCAAAGGGATGGAGCAGAGATAGGAAGCAATATTGTTGATTTTCTCTCTCCATTCTTGAAATGCCCTGCATATTCCACACTGTTTTTCACAGCAGCTGAAATATTTCTGAATGGCATAACACTAAACAGGACTTCTCCATGTACAAAACCAACCAACAATTGCACTGCAAATATCATAAATCAAATGCTATTCCAGCGCAGCATTACACGTTTGATTTGTTCCCACATTTTTGAAGAGGAAAAATTATTTGAAGTTATCCTGGACAGGAATGATCTGTGTACTATTATTCAGCTATTGGTACTTTTATTTTTAGATTACGATCAAACAATCTAGATGAGTGGGAAAGTTTATACCTTTCTACTTTGTCCCGAAAATGAATTCAGTCATGCAGCATGTGGTTTCTGGGTGCCATAAGACTGCAGTTTGTTACGCAGTTTCAAGTGTCTGCTTCGACATGTCAGGTCATAAACAACCTGAGAATAGAGTATGTGACAGATTTCCCACTGCATTACAGAGCTGGACAATTGCTAAGATTGTTGAAAGTGGGCCTGTTTTGTGTGCTGTGATTTAAAAAGTGTCATCTTGCAGGTACTTAATGTCTATTTTGTGTTCATCTTGAGCATCATGAAGTGCCTACTATAACTACATTCTTTAGGAATCTGTTGCTCATTTGTCTCTTCACTGGGCCTCCTACAAATGTAACAATTTTGTTTGGTTTTTTTTTCTTTTGTATTCCTTTCCGCTTTATTTTTATATTCATTTAAATGTAAATATCCATTTATATATATTGTATTTTATTTCTAAGTTTTATTATTGCATTTAAAGTTTTTATTTTCCTCTTAAAATTGTGCCAAAATGTTGAATATACAGACATACACCCATTTGGATGCCTTTTTCATATAGGAAGATCCTGCACAAGCTCCTCACTGACTCACAATTAATTAGAAATGTACATCTCACTCAAATTAATAACATCTATTTTGTGAAAGCAGTGATGATCAAGGGGTGACCCTCTGTGTAACTCCTTGGGGTCCTAATTTCAAAATCCATCCTGCAGAATTGTCTCCCGCAGCTGCTGCTCAGCATAGAAACAAGACTGAAAATGAAGAATCAAGAAATAAAGAAAAAAAGATGAGAAATTGATAAAAGGCTATCAGTAAGAGAAAGAATAAATAATCCCACCCATTTTGACCTAATGACCCGTTATGTTTCCTTAAACCCTGCCCACTGTTGATGTCACTTTATTCCCTCAGATTATTCTAAAAGCAACGTGCCCTGCTGTAAACAGTTGCTCTTTATCTGAGTGAACTCCCTAAATATTATTCACCTTCGTTCCCCTGGCTGTAGCCTATGTATCGATTGCATCTTCAGTTGGTGAGCTCCGAGAGTAGCAATTCCACCTTGAAATAAAACACTATTAACATGGTTACTGCACTAATGAGTATGCCCTGTGTAAGATGGGCAATTGTAACATGAAAATGAAATCATTGGAGATGATGGAGTGTGCATTTAAATATTATTCAAAGGAATATTATTGACCCATTGCTCTCCCGAGTGGTTGCCGTCTGTCATGTAGATTCTTGCTTAGATTCATATCGACGTACTGTGCGACATGGACTGTTGTTCCATACATATAAAGAGCAATATTCCAAATGATAGCATGTGCTTTGCTCTTCCCACACAGAAAGCAAACACTTAAGAACGCAGCAGCTTTGAAATGGAAGGCACAAATCTTGACACTGAATATTGCTCACATTTTGCTTTCAGGAATAAAGCTATTTCTTTATTTATGAGGAAAATGTGAAAAGCACACAAAGCACAAAAACTAGTTAGGATATGCTCTGCACCGCATTCCACCTACTTTGCAACCTTTTTTTTTTTAATACAGTGCTGTAAGAAAAATATAACATTTTATCCTGTCCTCTGTGCCATGTTTCCAGAGTGCATTTTTATAGCTGTGTGAAGAATAAGGGTTATAGGCAACCGAGGTTGCCTGAGTGTAATAAACATCAAAGCAGGAGGGAACCAAATGCTTAGAGAAATCCTGAAGACATTGTCTCATTTTAACCCCTGCTGTAAAATATCAAGGTATGAAGAGACTGAGTAAAATAGCACTTTGTAACAATATGATAATTAAGGGATTATAACCTGCAATACATGTTCCTGTAGACGATACAAAAACCTTTCCCTCCTGAAAATTACTCTGAGCATTGATCGTTGGTTGTCACCTATTACATCTGCTTCTGCTCAGAACAAGTGGATTGAGTTTGGCAACCTTGAACTGATGAAAAATATCTGGTTTATTATATTGTACTTTTTACAAACTTCAGACTTCAACTATCTGAGCTCCAAAAGCTTATTTAGAGCAGCACCACCTACCGTGATTAACCCTTCTCCCCCTTGCCCCAACCTAGGACATAATTAAGCTTCTCCACTTCACTCTTAACCTGTTCCTTTGATCTTTGCCATGATGATATGCAAAGCCCTCACTGTAAGGCCTCACCTCTTCCCATTGGTTTGGATTTTTGATAACTCTGTACTGAGTTCTGAAGAAGCAAAATCTATTGAAGATTTTCTCAAGCAGTGGACAAATCCAGCTCAAAAGATAGTTTTCGGGTTTTTTTTTAAAAAAAATCCACTATCAGCTAAAGAGTCTTCATTATTTCTCAGGACCCAAAAAGAAAATATCAGTCCAAGGAAATTCCAAAGGTCTCTGACTGACCTTTCTTTGGTTTTAATCACTGAAACTCCCGACAGCTTAATAAGTTGAAGGTGCTGGATCACAGTCAAACTTAATAAGGCCCATAGCAGAGGGTTGGCCAGTCCTGATTGCTCCCATAAGTCTTAGCACATCTGGCCCTCTGTCCTTGGGTGAGAGCTGTTTTCCATAACTTGCTTCATGCTCATCACCCTGTACATTAGCTGTTTTTATTAACCCACAAATGATAGACTGCTGCATTTTTGTGTGTGTATTGGCAGTTTCCTGCCTTCCACCAGATGACAAAGATGATTGCTCCCTCCCAAATAGAATTACAGGCAGTGTGTTTTCAAACTCTCTCTCTCCTTTTTTAATCCTCTCTAACCCTTATATCACTGTGAGTCATGTGGCTCAGCCTAACCTTCAGCTAAGATATGATTAAACAACTGGACTACAGCTACAGGTTATAAGTATGATGTTGAAAATAAGGGGGGCAGGGAATTGCTCGTACCCACCCCCTTATTTTTTGAACATCATTCCATTTTCTTAAAAAGGAGGAGGATATTAAAAGTTGATAAAATATCAGTGTGATGTATTTAAGGGTTCTCTACAAGGTTAATAACCCCAGAGATCACTAGGTGCTGATTTTGCCCAAGGTTGCCCTGAATAAAAGGCTCCTGCCACCACCCACTGAGCTATAGAGAGCAGTGTGTCTCTCTTCTTTGTCCTTGCCTGAATACTTCAAAGCCAGTTCTTGGATGAGAGGTGCAGACCTCTAATATGCCAAGATCAGAGTACAGGCAGTTTTAAAAAGAAGCATCTATTTATTTAAAGAACATCTAGAACAAACGGTTATTAGATCTAATAATAGCAAATGATTATAAACTAACAATTTGGCTACATTCTCCCTCACTCCCTCTATCTCTCTCACTTTGTCATTGCATTCTAACCTCGGCTGCTGGTCATTCCCTTATTAATTTTCATGTTAGAATTACACTTGGAAAAATATCCAATTGGGAAAAAATAGAGGCAAATATCCAATAGTGTAATCTGTTTACAATACCAGAGTGCTGAATCAAAATGCTATATGGATCCAATATAAACAGTGGTGATAAAGAAATAATGAAACATGAATTGCATTGTCAAAATATGAATGCCAGCATCCTGACAGCATGAATATTTGCACACTGATATAAAAGTCACATGGTTTGTCTGTCCCCCATTCCTGTGTAGACACTACTCAAAATTTAATGCCTGTCCATAGTCATGTTTGTTTTTCTGAAGTGAGAGTAATATATCAGGCATAACCTGTATTCATCTCCATTTCAAAGCCAAAGAGCCAGTGCTATCTGAGGACATCTTTGTGGTCATGTGGCTGGCATGATTAAACACCAAAGGCACACGGAACACTGTTACCTTCCCACCAAAGATGGTCCCTATTCTTCTACTTGCATTTTTACATGCTTTCGAACTGCTAGGTTGGCAGAAACTGGGACACTCCATTATGCGGTGCTAGGGATTTGAACCACCAAACTGCTGACCTTTTTTTGATCGACAAGCTCAGTGTCTTTGCCACTGAGCCACCGTGTCCCTTCTTCCTTATATTAGGAAATTATTATTAAAGTTTATCAGGTAATTATAAATCTCTTTACACATAATGGCTTGGTGAAATTCAAGAAAGCCTATATCTTCGGTCTTGTTTGTTTGCATTCATGTTGGCAGCACCAAATTGCCTCCAGGTTCAACGGATTAGCCATTTACATCACTGTTGCTCAGGAGACACCCACTTGGTGGCTCCTTTCATGTCCCCAGCAGAAGCTAGAGCAAAGGATGGGAGCTCACCCTGCTCCACGGTAACACTTGGGTCTCAAATGCAGGCTTGCTAACCTCAACCCAGCATCCTAACCGCGTGAGCTACTGTTTTCCCCTTAGTCTTTTTTATCCTTATTCATGTAGAGAAGATATTTTGAGCAGCTGTTTTACTCTTATTATTGTTAGCCCTTCTTTTTGTCTTAGGCTGCTGGTCACAGGATATACCATCCAAGTCCTAAGTGCACAACAGTATTCTGGACTTTCAAAGAAAAACAAGACAGGACAGTGTACTTTCCTGCAATACACTAGATATTAGTCATAGTAATTCAGGGCCAGTCCTTCCATTAAATCAGACAAAGAGCATATATTGAAAGGTAGATTGTCAAGTATGATGGATTGAACCATGTCCCCAATGTTCTGCATCCCTGCCTTTATGTAGATGACTGGCTTGTCACTTTGTAATCGTTGTGCATGTTTACACATCATGAACAACTCAGCCACGTGTGGTGCACTTGGGTTTATTATATGGTACACCCTTTTCTCCTTTTGTTTTTAATCCTCCAAATCACTGCATGGAGAGTGGTAGTCACCATTCTCTTTGGTTCTTACTTTTTTAATTGCCCCTCCCGCAGATTGGAGTGATCAAAGCCAACCCCCTTCCCATAGCTACATAATGTCCAAGCTATCAGAGAAATAAACACAGGAGATTAAACCACAATCCATGCTTGTATTGCAATCCATTCTTTAGCTTCGTCAATAATGCTGACCACGTATTCCGTCCAGACAATGGCTACCACTGATTGGATTGCACTGCTTACCAACTGTGCCAGAAAAACCAAACCCTAACCACTACCTTGACTTCTCCATAGTACTTGACCTCTTTATTCGTCTACCAGTGGACCAATGGGGGGGGGAATGAAAAAAAGAAAGAACGCATTACAAAACACTACAATTTTACAGTTATTCTAGTTACTTGATTTAGAAGTGGAAACTGAAGAATTATTGTCAATTTTACCTCTGAGTCCAATGCTTCACCTTCCCATAACAAACTTCAGTCAATTCAGCAGTGCAGAATGAAATGGCCATGGAGGGCATTCATTCCAAAGTGATTGGGAAAGAGAGGTCTCTCTCAGGGCAATGTACAGAAGCTAGTTGGAGTAGAAGGAGCTGTATTCAACTAAATAAAGCACAGCAGGGACTCACCCAGCATTCCTTGATTGTTTAGGAGACTGTTTTTGAAGTAGAGTAAGAAAAGATGGAAAGAGTTTGACTTTACAGTGGGCTGGAATAGAATGAGAATGGTGCCAGGTGCTTCTTCTTCAAGAAAGAGCAGGCTGTAAGCAGGATGTGCAGATGGACCCTCAGACTCAGGAATGAGAACTACTAATTTTTTAGCCAGTAGTTGACACAATGCAAGAGAAGTTGTCCAATCAAGGGATTTAGTTCAGTGTCCCAAAAAACAGGATATATTCCTGTTTTCCTTCACCAACACTTGTTTTTCTCCTACACACTTAATTCTAGGTCTGTGATGGCAAACCTATGACACGCATGCCACAGGTGGCACGCAGAGCCCTCTCTGTGGTCACATGAGCCGTCACCCCAGCTCAGCTCCACCATACATGTATGCGAGTGTTTGGGTCTCTGCCATGCATGTGGGGGGGCAGGGTGCATGCGGGAGACGTGCACGCATGAGAAGCGGGGTGGGGGTTCATGCACACATGTATGGGGGTCATGTGTGCATGCACAGTGGAAGAGTGCATGCAGGGGTGTGCAGGTCATGCACGCATGCGCAGGGATCATGTGCACATATGCAGGAGACAGGGCACATGCCGGGGGTCATACATGCATGCATGGGGGCAGGATGCACACAGGGGTGTTGCATGCACATGCATGGGGGTTGGGGCATGTGGATTGCCCAAGCGCGTTTTCAGCACACCATGACAAAAAGGTTAATCACTGTTCTAGGTGATATCTAAGACTACATCTAATTGCATCTCAGTGAACTGGGTCATTTTTTTAATCATAGAATTTGCATGACATGCTTACACCTTCATCTATCATTATGAGTGATATACCTGGGAATTTTTCTTTCACCAAAAACATCATCTTGTTTTTTTACTACACACTTAATTCTAGGTGATCTCTAAGGCATTGCTCTTTCAAGAGAAAGTGTAATTGCTATTATTTCTTAGAGGAACAGGCCATAACATTTTCATTCGAATTCCTGCAGGATTTGGGAGTGGCAAGAATGATACAGAGTCTAAATCAGATTCTGAGAAATCATGCTGATAACTCCAAGCCTTGAAAG
Source organism: Natrix helvetica (assembly GCF_964273705.1). NCBI lineage: Eukaryota > Metazoa > Chordata > Lepidosauria > Squamata > Natricidae > Natrix > Natrix helvetica. Next base: position 43,890,775 of record NC_138552.1, read on the forward strand.
AAATCCCTTATTAAGTCAATTGCATGAAGAGCTTGTATTAGATGATACAACATGTTATACAGAGGCAGTACTGGACACACCTGATGAGGCTAATTATAAATGTAACCATTTTTTCTTGCCCAAAATGATTATACGTATCTAAGCGTTATTCGTTTCACCATTATTTAATACCTTTTTACAAAATGGAAAAATGTAAGACAGATGTCCACCCACTTCATTCATTTGTAATCCAATATTTTTCTTAATGCCATAATATTTTTATATCTTATACAAGCAAAACGTATTGCCCTTTTGTTGTTTCTAAAGTTTTCTAAACTCTTGGAACCTTCACAGTTTGAATGAAACTTGCATGTGCACATATGTGCATTAAGCATGTTGTTGTATTGCCATACCTATTTCTTTTAGTTTTTACACATTTACATTTACATTTTACAATTGGTAAAAACCTTCACTAGTGTTTTCCTATTCTCACCCTGATTTTGGCAACGCAATCTGCAGAGGCTTTCAGACTACAGAAATGGGATTCACATATAGGTGGCCCATGGGCCCACTCCTGCTTAAGGTTAGACAACAGATTTGTTTGTTTGTTTGTTTGTTTGTTTGTTTGTTTGTTTATACATTTTATGCCTCCTGTATCAATGATACAGCAACTTCATCTCCATCAGGGGTTTTGCCTTTTGCAACTTTCTATTATTTTAAGTACATGTCATCTTTTGAGGAAGTGAGAAAGACATCATGCTATTTTCCTTGGTTGATAAGAACATGTTGTCCTTTCCTATGCACATTTTAGTTATTTAATTATTGCCAGACTTCTAGAATTCCGATTGGAGAAAATATCTTGTCTACTTCGTTTCCTATAATTCGACAAACTCAGATGATCTGAATACTCCAGCAGTATCAAAGCTTGCTACTGGTACGACCCTCGTATACTAAGATCTGTACACTTGACATGGTAACAAGTGGCTTGACACAATAACTTGACACAGTATCATTTGTTTTCTAACATCAATGATGAATATGTCACCATTGTCCCCTTGTCCCCCTGACTGCAAAACAGGTAATAGAAATGGGAGGGAAAGAAATAGATTCAGATTTGAATCCTTGCAAAAATGTGCCCTCTAAAGGGATTATTTATCCATTAGATCAGGGGTGTCAAGCTCACGGCCCACAGGCAGGATGCATCGTGCACTGGCCAGACCTACTTCTTTAGTGAAGGAGGACAAAGTCGCAATACGTCACGTGATGACAACGTGACACCACGAGTTTGTCACCCACTGCATTAGACATTCACATTAGAGCCTATTTTCCATATATTCACCACAGTGCAAAATAACAATTGTGGGAGAACCATTTTCACTGGGAAAACTGTTAGTTACAATAAACAGGGGACATATCATTTACAGCACCCTGTTACAATACATGCACATATTCTGTGAGATGCTACACATTAAAATCCAATGCCCCTTAATTCAGACTTAATAACAGCACATTAATTTGGGGCCAATTATTAACCCATGCCTTCCTTAGGACTATTAGCAATACTGTCAGTGAAAATAGTCCAATGATCTTAACTTTCCCCAGAAGCCAACACCATTGATGTCCCTGAATCAGTGTGCAATGATGATGAAAACATCAATCCCAAAATTATTTCCAACAAAACTACTTTCATGTTTTCCAACTCTGTGTGCAATGAAATGAGGTTGGAGTCCTTCTTTATTGAGCGTTTCAATGCTCACACCATACCACATAACTTCATTTATCAACTTGCTGTACCTCCTTCAAAAGATATTACTAGCTGATGATGAACAACTGTTTGCATAGTTGAAAACTACTTGGAAGCCAAAGAAAGCATGTGCTAATCAGATCTCTTAATCCTGTGTGCAGCATTGTTTAATTTAGGGTAAGTTCTAAAACCCTGTGTCCTCCCCACTCTTTTCCTCTATTTTTAGCAGCTGTTGGATGAATAGTTGTAGTCCAGGGAGTTGGTCTGAAGGATATTCCCCTATGCAGCTGCAGATAAAAGGCAGGTTTTAGCAGCTGTAGGACAAAGAAATTGAATTGTTTTTAAATCCTGGGCTTTTTGCCACAGGAGAACTTTTGCTCAGTCCCAAGGTCTGAAACAATCTTTATTTATTTTATTTTATTTTATTTTTTGTTAGTCCTTTTGGCTTCATTGCTGTACTTCTGCAACACAACCCTCGCTCTACTCTTTGTAGGGTGGTCTAAAGGACTGCTGGTTGAACTCGGTGCAAGAAATGCAATGCCTTGAATACAAAAGCCTTCTAAGTGATGATAAAGACAATGAGAGATTTCCTTGTTCTCTTGGCGGACTTTTTCAGCAGTTGTGAGAAGCTCTCGGAAACTACTTCCTCAAAAGCCAGGAAAAGCACTGGAACAGCTATTTTGGTAGCTCTCCTAAGAGTGCAAAGTCTTTCAAATTCTTGGAATGTCTTAGAAATTTGGAACATTGGCTGAAAATGCAAGATAGGGTCAGGATATCAAGAATATTCTACAGTAAATATCCAGGCCACTTATTATCATATGGGCCTTTTTCCATAGATTAAATTAACCAAGGGAATAAAATCATTCTCGTAGGTACAGGAATACCTTCCCAAGGAATTGTCTTTTTAAAGGATAGTTATTAAACGCTTCTACTTTTGTGTGCTGTAACATCAGTATAGTGAATGCTTATTGGGATGCAAATCTTATCAGCAATTGGCAAAATTATTTTGTTTTATTTGTTTAATTTGATCATTAAAATGGGGCCATGCCATATCTTATATATTGTTGGTTAGGAGCTACCCAGAATTTGTTATAAGATGGGATAGCTATACAAATGGTTGAAATAAATAAATAAATCTGACCATAGGTAATGCAACTAAACTAGACCAAATAGGAAATAAGCAGCTAGATGACTTTGGGCCACTTCACTTCACCTAACCTCACAGGATGGTTGTTGTGAGGAAAAAGGAGTGTTAGCTTTGTTCACCACCTTGAATTATTTATTTTAAAAAGTGGGGTACAAATAAAATAAATGCAAGGTTATTGGCTTTACAAATTTCTAGTACAGAAAATAAGCAGTGAATATCCCTACATAACCTACAATGCTAACATCTAGTAATAAAATTAATTTCCCTTTTAATTAACTCCAAGGTTAACATCGACCGACATTCAAGTAAACAACATCCCAATCAAGAAACTGCCAAAGAAGCAAACAGCCCAAACAAAGAATCTCTAAGACCACTCCCATCAACATTGACAGGCAAGCCTTTAGAATATAAAGTGACAGCAAACTGCACTCCTTCCTAGCACCGATGATGTTACCTAATTTGGGTAATAAAACATCAACAATAAAACAAACAAGCTCAGAGAGCATCAAGAACTCCTGATTTCAACCCTGAGCTAGAAATATTCTCCTCTATTGGTTATTTCCTTTTTCCTTCATCAAAAAAAAAAATTGAACATATGACAATATAAAAACTTTTTAACTATATAAAAAAATCTATAATCTTGCTAAATACAATAAACTTTGGAGGCAGGTTACATTTTTTCAGCTGTTATATTCAGTATTTGAATTTGTTACAATTAATGTGATCGTTACCATTTTCTAGACTCATACCCCAAAAGTCAAATGGCTTAATAAGTGGCAGATAAGTGTTCTATTTGATTGAATCCTAAATTATTAGAAAAATATAATTTTGCCCAGTTGCCAAGCACCCAAAATGTGATCAGGTGACTAGGTAGAAATAGCTCAAGGGAGGTCCATCATCATTTTGAATGGCAGCAAGCCAGAGACAATCTATATCAATGGTTCCTAATTTGGGGACCACGCCCCACAGGGGGGGCAATTTAATTTTTTAATGGGGGAAATTTGAGCCTTGTTTAAACCAAGTTAGTGTCCTTTTAAGCTTCCTCCATGTGAGTAAAGTTCACTTATATGTCATGGGGGGTGGGGGCATCAGGATTTTAGAGATGCTTAGGTAGGGCATGGCCAAAAAAAGGTTGGCAACCACTTATCTATATCTTAGACATAAAGCCAGTGAAGTTTGTGCCAATCACTTTGTCTCAGGCCTGGAAATCAGGCAATAGAAAACCACTTCTGAAATTTTGCCCAGGAAACTACAGGAACTAATCCAGGCAATTGCCAAGAGACAAGTCTGACTCAAAGACATATGTGAAAAAGAGAAAATTAAATTGCATAAGTGAGTACGATAATTGATTCCCATATTTGAAATAAAAACATGCAATCAAACAGGTTCATAGAAGATTCCTTTGGACAATGGTCACAGCATTAAACTTATTGAACAGAAATTCCATCTTAAAAACATCATTGGTAATGTTTCTTTGAGAACAAAGCCTACCAAAGGAAAGTAAGCTACTTTTGGATATGATGATATTATCAGTTTGATCCAAAGGTACATTTATTGATTGTTATTGTTGTTTAAAGAGTCCCAATCCTTGGCAAGGGTGGTTTAAGACAATTTCACAGTTGAACCTTTCTGTTATAAATACTTTTCAGTTTTCCATTCTGATTAACAATGGTATGTAGCTGATAAAGCATGTGTATCAGATAAAACAGATTTGGAGTTTAGGTTTAGATTTAGAACCACTGCTCTTGAATGTACTGTACATACGAGAGAGTATAATGTTTGTGAACTGAATAAGTATAGTTATATGTAGCACTTGCCATAAGAAAAAAAAGGAAATTTCCAAAGTTTCAAACAATTGCATTCATTAAATTCATTTAATGCAAACTTTATCAAATAGAGCTATTACAGGCAAAATATGCAGTTTGAAAAACTTTCTCATACCATTTTAATAATTTAAATATGGAAAAATACAATCCTTGGGAAGAAATTATTTGTTGTATTTTTTTAAGGAAAGTGATAAGTTACTGCTAAAAGAATAGAAAAAAATATGAAATTTAATTATTTGATTATGTTTAAAATATATGTTGTTATTTTTGGTAACTCTTAATGTACTTTCGCTGATTAGCAGTGAATGACAATACTTTATAACTTGTTCATAGATAAGAGATGAAATATGAGACGGAGGAGATCTTTGTTGAAATGTCAGAGAAAGTGATAAATTACTGAAATTGTTCTTGTCTTGATGAAGAGGGAAGGAATTTATTTATATCTTTCTTTTTTTCCTATTTCTCTGCACTTTTTAAATATTTTTCTTAGTTTGTACTACTTTTTTATTTTTGTATTTTTAAACTTTAATAAAAGTTATAAAAAATACAGTCCTTATAAACTCAGCCAAGAATCCTGATTAAAAGGAAAATATATAAGATCACAGAGATGTTACATATTAAACGTATTTCATTCATCCAAATATTACAATGGTATGATTTCCCAAATAATAGGATTTTAAATTTAAACGTTTGGGAATAAATTCTCTGATTCAGGCTGTTTGGATGGCTTCATTCTGGATATCTTTAAGTAATAAAACAAAGTTGTAATGTAGGGTTCCAAATATACCAAATTATTTGAAATTACATTCAAAGACTCTGAGTCAACTATGGCTTTTATCTCTATCAGTTCTACCTGTGATGGGGATAGTTTATGATTCAGTGTTAGATACACATTCATTGTGAACAGATTCAACTCAAAGCTTATAGACTTAAAAGTTATAGCACATTATGGGAATATCTCTATCTGTGATGTTTAGGCCATCGCTTTCATTAGAATACATAACCCAAAGTTTATTCTCAAAAATATGTGCACAGAATTTCAGATTAAGGACTAGTAAGTAAATACCCCATAGAGCAATCCTAAATCTTAGATCTGTTGATTGGATGTATGTGAATGTAACAGGATTAGAAAAATATGAGAAGAAAAAAAAAGCCAAAGATCCTTGTGGGGAAAAAATGCTTCCCACAGTTCCAAAGCCAGAGCTTTGAAACAAGTGAACAGACTCTATTTCAGTCTTCGCTTTGATGCAAACATTAGGCTAGTTCTGTCTATCAAGTTTATTTTTATTGGTTAAAACAGAATTTGGTTAGGGTTAGGGTTAGGGTTAGGGTTAGGTTAGGGTTAGGGATATAGCCCACCATCCAGATTTCATAGTGCAATGATGTACAAGTTAAAAACTGTTGTCAAATATTATATGCAGTACAGGGGTGGGTACTGGCTGCTGCTACTGCCCATTCGCTCAGGGCTCTGCTGCACATGTGTGCATACTTTGTGCATGCTACGCACACATGTGCAGAAGCGAAAAACAAGATGGAAGCACCTACGCCGCCATCAAGAGAACTGGTTTGGGGGTGTGGCAGGTCGAGTTACTACCTACTCAGCCGAACCGGTCCGAACTGGTAGAAACCCACTTCTGATGTAATACTAATAGTAAGGAAAGGGAAGAAAATGAATGTTCAAATGTCAACAGCTGAGAATGTAGTAACTAACCCTGTTAATTAAATGCATCAAGGTAGATAGCATTCTGCAAGCCTGTACCCTGAAGACATGTAGGATCAGCTTCTATAATCCATATGTCTGAACGTTGGCAATACTGGCATAGAATAATGGGTATTAGTTCAACAGTCTTCTGGATTGAAAAGGCTGCATTGCACCATATCACTGAAAGACTAAATTTACCTACTAGGTTAAACCATGGATTGTTTTATCATATCTTATTGAATAAGTCAAACAAACCACATTATGCCTTATAGAACTTTGTGAAATGTACCAATGTCTTTATTTCTATACAATTTTCATTGGATTCCCTATATGTACTTATGATATATAATGAAAAAATAAGAAATTGTGCTAACTCTGATAACAGTGATGCGTTTGGATTTTCTATCCAAACTTGACTCTGCATTGAATATGCTGTTTTCCTTCAAGAGGAAAGAATCCCATTCTTTTGAGGTTTTATCATTCAGAGAGTTGAAAATGATTAATAAGTGTTGTAAGATGGGTTTTCAAGAGCAAATATAAGATGCATCATTCACATTAAGGATATCATTTTGTGGAAGATTTATAGATTATTTGACTTCATAAAATGACAATGTTAAGGATTTCCACGAATATGTAACAAATTAATATGTCCACATGAAATATTCTTAGGAAAAACATCTTTAAATTATTTTCTCAAAACATTTTTAGAAGTGACTTCGTTTTCAAGCATCAAGAAAGAAGGACATGTACTGGGCTCTACCAAAATCAAAATGCATAAGTAGCAAGACTACTGTATTTTAAACAAGTAAGATTGTAGGTTTTTATTCAAATTTGTTTGGAGACACTGCAGAATCTCTGCCTTGTAGGCTTGGTATTATGGTTTCTTTCTTACTATGTCCCATAGAAATTCTTACGTTGTTAAACCTGATATGTCTTCCAACTAAAGCAGTGGTGGGATTCAATTTTTTTTACTACCAGTTCCATGGGCGTGGCTTGGTGGGCATGTCTTGGTGGGCGTGGCAGGGGAAGGATACTTTAAACACCCCATTCCCTCCCAGTCAGCTGGGACTTGGGAGGCAGAGACTAGATGGAGGCAGGGCCAGTCAGAGGTGGTATTTACTGGTTCTCCAAACTACTCAAAATTTCCTTACCGGTTCTCCAGAATTGGTCAGAATCTGCTGAATACCAACTCTGAACTAAAGCATCAAATCAACAACATGTTATATTTGTTTCGTGCCCCATCCTACACATCGGATCGTCTGCTCTGTTATGCTTCTTTGGTACTATCACTGGAGTCAGCCAGAAGAGGAAAACATCACCGTTTAAAATTACTGTATGCGCTTCAGTTGGCCAGCATAGGAGTCTCCTTTTTTGGCTTGTTTGTATGCTGGATTTTTTGAGCAATAATTTAAAAGGTTTTATGGGCACCAAATGTACATGTTATGATATTTAGTACCACAACTGCTTCTAGACTCTATCTTTGTACTTCAAGAGAAATATTACACAAGTTTCTCTTTTCCATCGCTAAAGCGTGAAATAGAAACTTAGGAAGAATTTTATCTATGACATGCTTATGTGTATGTGCATCTGCAGCTTATGAAATGAAACTAATCAGCAGTTGGCAAATACAATCTTTGGCAAACAGCTTGGGAAGAGAATATATTCCAATCTCTCAGAAGAATCTTTCAAAATATGGAGGTTGCTATCAATAATATATTGCAAATGGAAACCACTTTGGCTTTCCTTTCATTATATAGAGCAACTTGAAAAGTCAGGAGCACTTTCAAATACATTCAGCTAAAAAAACTTTTTTTTTAATTTTTTTTTTTTTACTAAGTTTAAAATAACTGTACAACTGAATTTGCATTGTCAAATATTTCCTATTCCTAGGGGAGGGGAGGAAGCCTCTAATTTTGTTTGGCATTTTTTAAGAAGTTCTAATTCTATTTTATTAAGTATAAAGATTCACTGTTTTTATGTTGGTTTTCAAGCAGTTATTTTATATATTCCCATTGTTTTCTTTTTTAATTCTAAGGAAGGGTGCCACAGGTTTCAGACTAAATGACAGTCAAGATACACAAACTTTATTGTTATTACTACCAGTGTGATGCACAACAGTACCATGTGGCTATCTATTGGCTATTCAAATAGAAAACAAAAGCCTGTTTATCAGCTGGCTAATTATACTAAAATATGAAGTAAGGTTCCCAAAGGGAAAGCTCTTCTCTTTTCTGTTTTCCCTCCCAAGCATAAACCTCTTTCCATAGCTGATACTTCAGAGTGTTCATATGTTTATCACTAAGAACCACAGCGGACTGTTAACCTTTCCTTTCCAGAAATCTCCCTGTTTGCTATCTAACCTCTGGTATAAGAGGAAACACATTGCTTAACGTTTTCAAACTTGTCTTTTATCTGTCTTTCTCACTTCAGGTAAAAGCAGGAAACCAAAATAAACCTGGTGTTGACTGAATATTTCTGAAATGCAAACTGCAGAAAATAGTAGTAGCAGATTGTATCTTTCTGCCATATTGTACCTTAGAGAGCAGAAGCAGGCAGATCCAAGTTCACTGAGGCCTACCCAATCTCCTCCATGAAAAGATCAGATCTAAAGTAGTTTTCTTTATTCAAGACTTTATTAATTAATGACCAAATATACAGTATTTCATTAATTTTAAATTTTTGATTTAATTATCAAGCAAAATGGGGATTTTTTGTGATATATTATGTATGCTGACCTGCTAAATGGTAGCCATTGTCACAAACCCATTTCTCCATAAGTATGATTTTCCACAGATCCGTATGTTTAGCACTAACACTGAAAAAGATGAATTTATTAAAGGAAAGCTTCCTTCTTGTAAACATATTGTGGGCTTTGTGAGTAAAATTTAGATAGGGGTTTTATTTACATATGCCTATACCTACACCTATACCTAGGTATAGAAAATGTAGACTATATGAAGATATGTATATCTACATATACATGTGTATGTGTATATACACATACCCATATACCAGGGGTGGGTTCCTGGCAGTTTTAACCTCTTCTATAGAAGAGGTTCCACAAATCTACAGTGCCGTTTAGAACCGGTTCCAGTGCCCTCCCCCTGCCCATGTGCACATCATCAAGATGAAGACCAAGAGGAGGAATTCTGGGAATTGAAGTCCACACGTCTTAAAGCTGTCAAGTTTGAACACCCCTGGGTTTTTTTTTTCTAAAGGGTTAGAGGGTGCAAGGGTCTTGTAACCTGACAGCTTTAAGACTTGCGTGCTTCAAATGCCAGAGTTTCTGAGCCAACATTTTGGTTTCTAAGCAAGAGCGTTGTTAAATGAGTTTCACCACATTTTACAAGTTGGCCACTCCCACCCAGTCACATGGCTGGCAAGCCACTCCCACCCAGTCACATGGCTGGCAAGCCACTCCCACAAAGCAGGCCACACCTACAGAAGAGGCTCTAAAAATTTTTTGAAACCCACCACTGACATATACATATACATATTTATATATAGTCTACATATAGTCTACATTTTCTAACCCTAGCCATCGGGATAAACGTTTAACCCTTCTAATGTCTGCTTATTTTCTCCTCAAAATGTGTTCCAGAAAAATAGGAAAAGGAAGGTTTGTTAGTTATTTGTAAAAATAATAAAGATGGTATACAAATATAAATGTTCTCCTATCCTCCATGCTAAGGTAACACCTGATTCATCCCTCAATTATGCAAGCTAACAGGGCAATCTGAGGCAGATCTATGCATGAGCTCTGTTGTCTTTAGGATATTTCCCAGAATCCTATCTGTGGATATGGGGAATGGGAGTTCCTATAGAATTAATATAAACATATCAATATACTGTAGATAATAATTTCTAGAGGACTTGTTTGAGCAGTACTACTCTACCACACTTTTCCTGGTTTTCTGTTCTAGCTGGGAGAACTCGGGTGGAGGGAAAGGACTGAGGCGAGCCAGGTCTCACAAATGCTAATAGTTTATTGCTAACAAGTTGCCAACACGGCACTTCACTACGAGTGCGTCTCAGCTAATGGCAACAGCTGAGACCCTGTTTGACAGCCCTGTATATATACAGACTGTCAAACAGGTAACCAATCAGAACAGAGTATGGTGCCCCCTAGTGGGGCATACCACAAGGAGAATTGCCATACACAACATTTTCAATTGTCAATTTTAAAGGCTTTAAATAAAACAAAAGAAATCCTTCTTGAAATTATATTTGTCATCTCCCAAACAAAAACTCTCCCTAAAAATAAAGCCACAAACCTAATTTCTCTATTTTTCCCTTTTTCAATGCCCTTTCACATTCTTTCATTTCTCTCCATCTGTTTAGATGGTTAAAGGTATTTCTACCTTAATCATACCATGCTCATACTTAAAAGCGGTGGTGGGATTCAAAAGTTTTATTACCAGTTCCGTGGGCGTGGCTTGGTGAGCATGCAATGGATTTGTGGGCGTGGCAGGGGAAGGATACTGTAAAATCTCAATTCCCTCACCACTCCAGGAGAATGTTACTTCCAAATCCCCATTTCCTCTGGTCAGCTGGGACTCAGGAGGCAGAGAATAGATGGGGGCAGGGCCAGTTAGAGATGGTATTTATCGGTTCTCCGAACCACTCAAAATTCCCATTCTGGTTCTCCAGAATTGGTCAGAACCTGCTGAATACCACCTCTGTTTAAAAGGACTGAAAGTGTGAAGGCTTTTTCGCTGCCCACCTCTTGGTTGTCTCTGTCCATTGAAGGAGGTTGTACTGCTGAACAGTCCTAATGCCTAGCAGAGTTAAATTGGGAATGAAGAATCCCAGTTCTCATTGCTAAGATACAGTGAAGCTGGGAATAGCAACAATATTGGTCTGGCATGGCTGACTCAAGAGTTCTGGGAGTTGAAGTCCACAGGCCATAAAGTTGCTGCAGTAGTTGCTTAGCCCTCTATATAAGAAATAGCAGACTATAGTGAGTCTATCCAAAGGCTGATCCACTGTAACTACCCAACCTCTGCCATTTCAAAGAGTGTTTAAGTTACCATTCAAATTTTAGTCCAGAAAGCATGTCAATAAATACACAGCAACCTGGAATGCATTTCTCTTTGTCTTATTTTTTTTCCAATCATTCTCAGACAGCCCAAATATCATTTTTATGGGTTTATGGAGATATCAAAATTCCAAGTAATATTTCAGAACTAACAAATATTGGTAGCTGTAACTTTAAAAAAATCCAGCAGCCTGATCATATATTCAAACAGCAAAGATGTCAAGATTTAGGCAGTCAAGAAAGACATGCTGATACAATGATATTTTGAAGCAGATTGAACATAAACAGTATATTTAAAACATTTTGCTCATTGCAGGGGGGTGGGTTGTTCTCTGCATAATCCTTTCCACGGTCTTCCAAGTGGGTATACCTCTTTACATAATAATTGAAGCAAAAATATTAGGAGGAACCCTTCTATTACCGCGACATTCTTTTTTAGAGGAGAAAAGCGCTCTTGAAGGAATAATGTTGCAAATCCGCATGATCAATAACATTTTTCAGCTGTGCAAGAAGCACATTAGAATTATTCATTTTGCAAGTAGCACTTGCTCTTCTCTGAAGCCAAACCCCATTGAGTGCACTCCGAGTTACCACCAGGTAAGCCTCTACCCAAAGGAGGCCTAAATCAATTAGTACCCCCCTCCTCCGAATAAACTGCCACTCTTGAAGAGCTGAAGTGTTTCTGGACACCCACGTTTCTCCCCCTTTCTGTTTGAACAATTCCATGAAGTGATACCTCTGAGCAGCCGGAGTATTGTGCTGACAGTCAGCTGTCATTCCAAGCGCTTTGGTCTGACAACCTCAGGCATTCAGGCCGGGATTCATGAGTTTTCCCTTTCTCTTGATATTTAAAAGGAGCTGGGGGTTGGGTGAGTATATCAGAGGCTTCAACTGTGAATAAGACTTTTGTTTTTCTCTTCTGCCGCCTGACTGTGTCAAATGCAGTATGCCTTTCGTGCAGTTTCACTCTTTAGAGAGCCTCGCCTGGGCCAGCTAGTTAGTATTCAGAAACAAGGCAAAGAGGAGAAAATTCTTCTCCCCGGCTTGCTGAGACTGCAAATAAGCGTTTAGACTAAAAGTGGCCCAGTGGAAAAAGAAGCCTTTTGCCATCATTGACTTGGACCTGCCAATACAGTCTCCCTCCCTCCAAACAGCATAAAAGAGAAATATCTCGGCAGCAGGAGGAATAGATGACAGTTAATACACTTGTAGTGTATTTGCTCAAAGAGAGCTTACCGGTGTGCTTTACTCTGAACTGTAGGATTTGCCATTTAATCTTGTTTACTTATTGTAATGAGAATCAAATGGGGACGTTAGCAATGGAAATGAAAAATTCATCCTTTCTTCATCTGTAATAGAGTCAGTTCTCAGAAAGACACAGATCAAAGGAGCCAGCAAATCTGTGCTTATTTCATTTCTTGCAGAAATTCTTGCTCAGAATTATATTCATCGCTTCCCCTTTTTCTAGAGCAGAAAATCAAAGAATTTGGATGGAGGATTGCTCAGAAGCATCTGCAGGGAGAAGTCAAAAAAGTCAAGATGGCAGTTATTAACTATGTGATTAAAGTTATGCCTTTTATTTATATGTGTCATAATTCATATATTAAAAAGTGGTGGGACACTTATTGTATCATTGTGACTGCCATCTTAATTTTTTTTTCACCTCTCTTGTGGATGTTTGTTTGTTTGTTTTTGGGGTGTGGTTTTGCAGAAAGGCGACACATACTCCAGAAAAAAAGGTGGGTTCATTGGCTATGGAGACATCTGGATTAACACTAATATTTCTGCTAATCATTTGACTAATTGGATAGTACTAGGTATCTCGCTAACTCTCTGCCACATTCGTCCTCATTTGCTATTACTCAGAACAGCTCAAACCAGTTTAAACTTTATGTTGAATGAGCATTTATACAATAATTTTTCTTACAAGCTGAGGAATTTCAGTACCTTTTTTCCTCTTAATTGTCTTATTTTGTGTTCTTTACTTCTTTGTACGGCATCTTGCTAGGTGAAGCGTTTTGGATAATTCCTATTCTTGTACACTTGTTTGTGCCATTTTGATTGGTGCTGATGAAAGTGTTATTCTGTTATGGACATAGCAGGGTTATTTTTTTCATGAACCGTATGAAGTATAGCTATTTTTATAGCTTCACTGATCCTTGCAAGAATTTGTATAAGAGGCCAATGTATTACATCTCCATTTCACTGGAGCAGGAGTGCTGCAGATATAGGAAAATTTAATTATACTGAAAATATATAATATGTCCAGCTTAGTTTCCAGTAAAAGCTTTGGAACTAATCCTTTTTTGGGATTGACCTGGTAAAAATTTCTCTTTTCCTTCTCCTCAATCTAGTCAAGAACAACTTATTTTTCCTCAGAAGGAAATTTTCTATTTTATTGATGGCTATCTATCGATCTATCTTTACACACACACACACACAAACACCCCACGTGGGGGGTGTAAATCTGTTTTCGTAGATTTTCACAGGTGTAGGTACACTGGTCTTGTTGTATTCGGGTCTTTTTCCATGTAAGATTGAGATTGTCTTGGCAACATTTCGGCGAGGTCTCACTCGCCATCTTCAGGCTGGGTTTTGGGCTTAAAGTGTGGTCAGACCTGCCATCTTTCTATAAATCTTGGTGGGGGGGGTGGAGTGCTGGTTTTGTTTCAGTAAGTGGAATGATTGGTTGTGTGGTTGTAATATGATTGGTAGATTGGTGCTGATTGGTGGTGGCTGTATGTCCGTTGTTGTTTTGTGTTGTAACGGCCTGAGTGGTGGGTGGGGCTCATTTGTTTACCAGGGCTTGTTTCCAGATGTTGTGGGGGTGTTTCTTTATTTCGATAGCTTCCGTAATTATTCTCTTGAGATAATTATGGAAGCTATTGAAATAAAGAAACACGTCCACAACATGAATAAATGTGATGATAAGTCCCGCCTACCAGACATCTGGAAACCAGCCCTAGGGTGTGTGGAGTGCTGGCTTTGTTTCAGTAAGTGGATTGACTGGATGTGTGGCTGTATCATGATTGGTAGATTGGTGCTGATTGGTGCTGGTTGGGTGTCCATTGTTGTTTTGTGTTGTAACGGCCTGGATGGTGGGTGGGGCTCGTTTGTTTACCAGGGCTGGTTTCCAGATGTCTGATAGGCGGGAGGTATCGTCATGTTCATTTCAAAGCTATCGAAATAGAGAAACACCCCCACAACATGAATAAATGTGACCTGGTAGTGAATCAACTCCAATTGAATTTTGTCTAAATCAACTGTTAATGCACACTTTATGGACTTAAAATAAAAACCATCATAGTGTAGGGTTATGATAATACTTATATTCACCTTCATATCAGTTTTCATGTATAACTATTTGCTTACTTCCTAATGAAATGGCATACACACTTTTTCCCTGTTTCTGCTGGCAGCTTTCACATTTCTTTTTCTACATATCTCTTATAAATATGGAAGTGTGTGTGTGTGTTTTTTTGTGTTAACTTTTCATGTTAAAAGAGCACAACATTTATTTCTAGAATCTATTAGGAGTTGATAAGACAAAAGCACTTGATTGCAAACCAGCTGGGTGTAGTTGAGAATACTATTTTGAAATGTATAATTTTTCTTAAAATTGCACATAATCTAATTGTATCTCCACTGCCTGCATTGCTCTCCTTCTGTGATTACTATAATAAGGAATTAGTAGACACAATCGAGTAGGAAGGTCCTCTGAACAAATCCCATTGAAAAGTTGGGAGCTGTGCACAATCATAGTGGTGCACGTGCGCAGACCTATTCATTTCAGCTGAATTTCTGTAGGATTGCTTCAGCTTCGAATGTGCCTACTATCATGTGAGATTGTAAGCCTAGTGTTAAAATAAAAGAATATAAATTTAAACTGGAGATTAAGAAGAATTGAATTGCTATGTTCCCAAACCTATATTTCATTTGGAATTACGTTTTCGAAAGATGTCAAAAATGTATGAACATTTTGTTTAATCACAGGCTCTTGAACAGGGCACAATTAGCTAGAAATATACATTACATGAAGTTGTAAGTCATGATGAACAACGTACGGGAAGACCAACATTGCAGATAGTGTAATGTGTATGAATACAATCTTCTTTTCCATTTTAAGCACATTTTAAAATTTCTCTTCAGTAACTTTAGCTACGTGGCCAAACTTGATCAACTACAACAGGGGTGTCAAACATGCAGGGATCACATTGTCATCATGGGACGTATCGTGACTTTCCCCCCCTTTACTAAAATGGGGGTGGGGGTGGCCAGTGCATGACGCATCCAACCAGTGGGCTGCGAATTTGACACCCCTGAACTACAAGCTGCATCACTCCCCCTATTTGGTCTTTAAGAGACCAAAAAAAACCATGTTCCTTTCTAGATCTGGATCTGGAAGAACATGTAAAGAGCACTTAAAAGAAAAAGAACATTCAACCCAAAGCAGTAGCAACCCAAGGCATGTGGGAACATTGTGTTTGTAATAAATGGGAGTACCAAAGATACTGATTTGTTTTTTTTTTTTTCAGAGAAGATTAAATAACCTAGTACCCCCTTTTAGCTAAAGCATATTCAAAAACAGAGACATTGAAGCATAAGTGTAATAACTTCAACATTACTAAAAAATTCAGCATGTGTGCTTTTCTACTAAATGAGGATGCTAAACCATGTTGGTTGGATTGTATAATGACAATATAAAATCCAAGACATATGCCAACATAGGTACTTAACTTCTTTTCTCTCTCTTTTGACTGATGCACGATGCCTCCCATGTCTACTTTAAGGGTTATCTCACTGCTTCTGAGGCAAATGGGAGTTTAAGTAGGCTTTTAACAGAAGAGCATCTGTGATCAGCCCAGGAGGATCATCAAACCTCATATCTCCTGCAGTTTGTAAACTCTAACCTGCTGCATAGCTGTGGCTGATACAAAGCTAAGACTTCTTGTCCTTTAAGCTTAAAGCGGAGTAATTAAGATGAGAAAGAAACACAAACAAGTAGGTTTTTGTAATCAGTACATGGATGATCTTCATATGAATTTTAAAAGCATGTTGTTGATCCAGGACATGGTCCTGTTGCAGACTTAAAGAAGCTTCATCCAGAATTGAAATCGACCAGTCATACCCAAAAATCTTGAATGGCACTTAGAAAATCTGTGCATTGACAATATTTCCATCTGTCAAAAGGTCACACTACTTTGATCTGCAGACGTACTTCACAATGTACTACACTGATACATAACATCAAAAAATTTTTAAAGATTGCTACAATGACTAAATACTACAGAAGAACCTTTCTGAACTTGATATCTCCTTCAGATGAATTGTGCTGTTTTTAATGCTTTCAAATCAGTTTTTGATTCCTGATAACTGTCTGAATCAGTCCCTGCAGTTTTGTTGGTAAGACTTCAGATGTGGTTTGCCATTACCTGCTTCCTAGAGCTGAGCGAGAGTGGCTGGCCTAGAGTCACCAGAGGGCTCGTGCCAAAAGTATTGGTGCTTTTATATTCATGCAAAAACATAATCTTTTCTTTATGTTCTGAAAGTATTTTGCAGTAGGTGGAGAAACATTTAAGTCATTTCAAATTCATGTCAGCTATCCCAGATATGCATGGTAAGAAGGAAAGGCTGTGGTACATTATTTGCTGCAATGAACTGACACTAAAGAAAACATTTTAGAAAGTCCGGTGACTTCATTTTCTTTGTGTGCTGAATACCAGGGCTTCCATACCATGAATGTTTTGTGCATGTAATACATAATGAATTCATTTATAAGCTATGCATAGATTTTATGTTTGAAGGAGGGCACAGCCTTGGTGAACTCTGGAGTTCTCTCAAGAGTGATAAAATCAAATAACAAGTAAGAAGGATGAAAAGTGAGTTCTTGTTGATAATGTCTGTACAATTAAATTGGCCTTAGCCATGAAGTACGGCTCTAACTAGGATGGTTTAGATTTGTTTGTTTGCCACCAAGTTTAAGAAATAGACATGCTATTTCCCTGGAAGCCGGGTTAGAGAAGCTACAGATATTCAGGGAGCTTAAATTGCTTATCACATCATATGATAAGAAATAGAGAATGGTAAATAAAAGATTAAGAAGCTAGGCAAGCAGGCAGACAGACAAATGATCTTACACAATTTCCTGCTGCCAGAGTAAACCTAAGGAGGTCCTGAGCATCAGGACTATCATTTGAAAGGCAGCTTCTCTTGGAACATCTTACAACGATACATTTTTATATTTTCAAACAATAATCTCTCCTGTCACAGGTCCTTGGAGGGACAAATAAATAGGTGAAGTCAAGATAAAACCCAATTCAACTTAATTTAACTCTGCTGAGTATACGACTGTTCGTCATGCATTTAATTATTATTATTTATTTCTGTTACATTGAAAATTACAGTTTAGAGGCAAATTTTAAATAGAGCCTCTATAGCAGGGGTGGCGAACACGCGGCTCGCGAGCCGCATGCGGCTCCCGGCCAAAATAAATGAGGCTCTTTGCCTCTTATCATTATTTAGTATACTGTGGCTCGGATCGCGCGCTCCCTTTCGGAAGCTGGGGAGGTCCTTTGCAGGCAGCTAGAATGGGCCGCCTACAAAAGACTTCCCCAGACTTGCTTTGAGGAGCACGGGGCGACTGAGGCTAGGTGTGAAGCCCCAAAGCCCCCACCGCCACCGGAAGAACTGCTGCCACCTCCTCCTCCTCCTCCTCTAACAGGCAGCACTGCCGGATTTGCTGCCCGGCGCTGCGGCTGTGTTAAACCCGCCAAAGCTCCAGCCGGCATCACCGCGCGTGGCAGCGGCGCCTCCCCTCTGCTCGGAGCACCTGAGCTCAGCGCTGGGTTACCCCTGCCTGCCCCCTCCTCCTCCTCCGCCGTGCTTTTGAAGAGCCATGAGGCTGCGGGGGGGAGCAGGGGGGAAAAAAGCCTCATGGCTCTTCAAAGGCATGGAGGAGGAGGAGCGGGCACGGGTTACCCAGCGCTGAGCTCAGGAGCAAATCTGGTGGTGCTGTTGGAGGAGGAGGAGGTAGCAGCAGTTATTCTGGTGGCAACTCATACTCGTCGGCATCTTCAGCAGAAGCCCTGCCCACAATGAAGAAAGCAAAGATGGAGCAGATCCACACAGATGACGTCGCTGCAACATGACTGGAGGAGGAATTCTGGGAGTTGAAGTCCACAAGTGTTAAAGCTGTCAGGTTTGAAGACCCCTGGGGGTTTTTTTCCCTAAAGGGTTAGGGGTGCAAGGGTCTTGTAACTTGACAGCTTTAAGAGTTGCGTGCTTCAAATGCCAGAGTTTCTGAGCCAACATTTTGGTTGCTAAGCAGGAGCGTTGTTAAGTGATACTGATATTATATAACACTTTGAATTAAGCGGGTACCTTGAAGAAACATAACTTTGAGTTTCAAATAATACTGATTTTGTTGTTGTCTTAGGTGACATCTGTGAAAAAAATTCGGGTGCTCAGGCATGAAAATGTGCCGCTCAAACACTATACTTTTCTGCTCACATCGAAAAAAAATTAGAGGGAACATTGCTTCCGGGTCTGTTTTGGCAGGTCACTGCGTGGTGTGGCTCTCTGACTCTCACAGTTTAAAATTTTGGCTCTTTTTGTCGAACTTGTTCGCCACCCCTGCTCTATAGGGTTTCGTGTTTAGTTTGGAGGTTTGAGCTGTGAATACCAATAGCTATTGTTTTTTGAATAGCTTATTTGTGTTTCTGGTCTATCCTAAGTAAGTATAACCTACATTTTCTTAAATTTTGAAACCGCCAAAGGATGCTGCACATAACAAAAACAACTAGTTATGGAGCTTTAAAATGGTCTCTATAGCATGGTGATTGGAAAGCTCTGACCTTTAAAACATCATGAAAGATTACAAATATTTAGAGGTGAGTTGCAGCCTAAAAGAGCTGATATATTATCATATATGGTTGAAATATCTTTATTTAGAAACTTCATGGTTACTTGAAAAGGAGTCAAAATTCAGCTTTTATCTGTTTATGCCCAAATGTTAGCAAGTATCAAATCTCAGACTAGGGCAGGGAGGGATTGAAAAAGTATAAAGTAATACATGAATTCAGAGGAGAAGGGTGAAACAAAAATATTATAAAGCAATATTTTAAGCCGCTAGTTTCAAGAACATATCCATACACATACACCTGCACACACATACAGACAGATACATATATATACCACACACACACACACACACACACACATTTGTGTTTGACTACCCATTCAGAAACATATCCTTAACAATTACTATGTAGGTAACATTATTCAGAATATCAGTTCTTCCTGGATATTAACAAATATTTAATCATAACCACCTGCATTTTTCATTAGCGCTTATGATATTACATTAAGAATTGGTCAAGACATTTGCAGTTGCCCTTAAATGTGCAAACCAGAAGACTCTAGTAATAACACCAGTTATTAAGCTGCAGTGTGGAAATAAAGCACAATAAATAAAGATTAGATCAATGCAGCTCTATTTTTCAAGGAGACTCAGTAGGGATTTGCACATTTTTGATCAGAAGATGAAATCAGAAGAGGTATATCCAACCAAAAATTTGACTGGCACAGAAAAATACATTTATTTTTATGGATGAAACTGAACCATGACAAAGTCATGTACTTTTAAATCAGTTCTGCTCTGAAGACAGCAGAGTTAGGAGTGTAACTAGGAGCCCAAGCTAGGCAACTATTCTTAATACAGGGTTGAGTGGATTAATCCAGAACTGGAAGTGGATTGGAAGTTCAGGCTTGGTTTATGACAGAATCATCATGGCAATCATTTTTTTAAATTTACTTATTTGAATTAACTGCTCAACTGCAATGAACTCTGGATAGAGCGAAAAACAGCAGAATATGATTCTGTTAGTTCTGCATGATCCCCCAGCCACATTTGATACCACCGCCCTTAGTGTCTTCCTGGATTGTCTCTATAAATTGGAAGTTGAAGTCATCCTGTCCTATTGCAATGGTCTGGGTGGAATATTTGATGTTTGTATGTCTACTTTCCAGCAGCTGTATTGTCAGGTTCCATATGCTGTTCTTTGCTTTCTAATGCTATGTAACATCTACATCAGGTGTGTCAAACTCGCGGCATCACAGCAGTGTCATGTGACTTATACCAACTTCCCCCCCCCTTTGCTAAACTGTGCATGGGTGTGGCCAGCACCTGTTGCATCTGGCCCACGAGTTTGACATCCCTGATCTACGTGAAGCTACCAGATCTAATCAACACACTGATATCTTTCCCAGCTCTAATTCCCCCTAACGTCTGAACAGCATAAACTGTTTGTCATAAATAATTCTGCCCATCTAGATCAAACATCTATAGACAGCATATTGAGAGTCCATCCAAGTGTGACAGATTAAAGAACAGGCACCAGGCCTTTTCAATGACCATCACGACCACCACCATATTAGTTCTTTGGAACTAATATCTGACCTCACCATCACTCATATTTTAGAATGTTAGAAGCTTTTCAGCAAAATGGGTAGCATATACATTTGTGCAAATAAATAAAATATTGCAACAGACTTTCGGCCCATATTATTATTGTGGGCAAGCTTTTTATGAGTGTTATATCTATAGTTTGATGTTTATTGTGCATTGTTCAGAATCTACAAAGTTTGGAGCAGTATACTGACACTGAAAATAAATTAACTCAGATTCAGTTCTGATAAGATAGTAGCTGTTTGATGATGAGTACCAGAACTAGGATGGCTTGTGTCTCTTTCCTGAATTTGTGCTATATCAAAAACAAATATATATATATATGATTATATATATATAATCATTTTAAGTGCTTCTAAGTTCTCAGTAAGACAGTCCAAACCATATTTAACAAAATTGACCTACCAGATATCAAAGTAATTAAACATAATTGTATCATCACTATGCTTTCATATATCTCTGTGTGTTCCGGTTAACTTCTTGTCTTCTCTTTGCTTGAGTGGCAAATTGTGGATACTAACAATAATACACTTTTGATTGTTTCACTATTTACTTTAATTCCAATTATCCCTACAGCATTACCAGGTTCATTCATTTGTACCTCTGAGAAAAATACCATAGAATTTTAAATATGCAGTGAAATTTTTTACTCCCCTTTACTGATTCTGTCTTTTTGCCAAAATTGTGTGTGTGTGTGTTTTCCTGTCATGGAAGACATCCCACTAGGTCAGGGGTGTCCAAACTTGGCAACTTTAAGACTTGTGGACTTCAACTCCCAGAATTCTGGGAGTTGAAGTCCACAAGTCTTAAAGTTGCCAAGTTTGGACACCCCTGCACTAGGTCTTCGTTACACAAATTAAATCTTAGTTGCATTTTTAATTCCTCCTTATTTCATTTAAAACATTTCTATATTACTTCTTAGTAATACAAATCTCAAATCACTTCCTATATGCTGGCAACCATGAATTGTATGAGTGAATGTTCTTTCTGGTTCCTATACACTTCCTCTCTCACACATACACACTCCAGTTCAGTTTAAAGCCCTCCCAATGCATGCTTGCCATGTTTTGGCCAAATATATATTTACTTGTCTTGATGAGGTATAATCATTTCATGCCAGCAATCCATCATGTAGATTATTCAGACAATGAAGCTAGAAACCAAATTTCCTCCCCTGATACCATTTGTGTAATGAGTTATTGCCTGCAATATTCTTTTCCCTTTTACATTCTCTCCCATGGAGTGAAAAGATAGACAAGAATATCTCTTGAACTTCCATGGTCTTGAGGTTCCTTTCATAAAGTCCAGTCTCTGATGATATAGTTATATATTTTTTGCTGTCTCATTTATCCCCCAGATAGTTTAGCAGAAAGAGATAATTGTCAACATCCTTTCTAAGTCTTGGAAGTTCTAACACAGGAGTGTCAAATTCATGTCATCACAGCGGTGTCACGTGACATATCACAACTTTTTCCACTTTGCTAAGCTGGGTGTGGGCATGGCCACTGTGTGATGCATCCGGCCCACTAGCCACAAGTTTGACAGCCCTATTCTAACACATCTCTTGTTGTTGGCAGATGGAAACTTCAAAAGCCACTGGGCCTGATTGCCACACATATGCTAAATTTCCTTATTGTAGTGAGTCACTAAATGACTCTTCTCTTTTTCTTCCTACAGAAAAAGTTATTTATTATTTCTTTATTTGTATCCTGCTTTTATTATTCTTACAAATAATTTAAGGCAGTGTACATATCCAATGCAACTTCCTCCTCCTATTTTCCCCACAATGATAATCCTGTGAAGTGAGTTGGGCTGAGAGACTGATTGGCCCAAAGTTACTTTTTAGGGACCACGCCTTATATTTGGAAGTTCCTCTTTCTTCCCCTCAATCCTCAAAGGCCCTTTTATCTATGGGAGCTTGAAAATTGTTTACTAGTTCCAGCAGAGCAGAATATCTTCTACTCACTTGCTCTTGGTTGTTCTATAATACCTGAGCTTGCTCCTTTGTTGACTATCTTACTTAGAGTATCTTCCACTGGCAGTTTTTCTTGTAAAGTGTTATTTCTTTGAAATGACAAATCCTTATCCTTTCTCATCAGCTGAACTGTGAGCATTTGATGCCCCAATCCTTTGACTTTTTTCTTCAAGGACAGCAATGATCTTCCATTTGCTGTAAATATATGGCAGATTATTTTTAGAAAGAAGACATGCCTCAAAATATCATACACCACAACTGCACATTCCTCTCCGTGTCCTATATTTTTAGTTTATCATTCTTTTTTCTTAGTGCATCAATAATATAAACTGTTTTATGTCTTCTTGTTCAGTTCCAGGGCTTTCAGTTTAGCCAAGTATAAACCCTTGAACATAAAGGGAAAATATTAGAGGCTCTGCATTAAACATCTCTGGCGAGTATTCTGCTTGTTCAGTAAGTTCACTTCCTGGAAATCAGCTAACTTATATGCCTCTTATAGTCTCTGCATACTCAGAGGAAAATAATAATTAAATCAGCCAAAATAGGCAATGAGTACTCCTTAGAACACTGAAACAATCAGTGCCTGGCTACTTACAAGTGAGTAGCAGTAATGTACAATATAATACAATAGCAGAGTTGGAAGGGACCTTGGAGGTCTTCTAGTCCAACCCCCTGCCTAGCAGGAAACCCTATACCATTTCAGACAAATGGCTATCCAACATCTTCTTAAAGACTTCCAGTGTTGGGGCATTCACAACTTCTGGAAGCAAGCTGTTCCACTGATTAATTGTTCTAACTGTCAGGAAATTTCTCCTCAGTTCTAAGTTGCTTTTCTCCTTGATTAGTTTCCACCCATTGCTTCTTGTTCTACCCTCAGGTGCCTTGGAGAATAGCTTGACTCCTTCTTCTTTGTGGCAGCCCCTGAGATATTGGAACACTGCTATCATGTCTCACCTAGTCCTTCTTTCTATTAAACTAGACATACCCAGTTCCTGCAACTGTTCTTCATATGTTTTAGTCTCCAGTCCCCTAATCATCTTTGCTGCTCTTCTCTGCACTCTTTCTAGAGTCTCCACATCAATTCTACATCGTGGTGACCAAAACTGAATGCAGTATTCCAAGTGTGGCCTTACCAAGGCATTATAAAGTGGTATTAACACTTCACGTGATCTTGATTCTATCCCTCTGTTTATGCAGCCTAGAACTGTGTTGGCTTTTTTGGCAGCTGCTGCACACTGCTGGCTCATATTTAATGGTTGTCCACTAGGATTCCAAGATCCCTTTCACAGTTACTACTGTTGAGCAAGGTACCACCTATACTGTACATGTGCATTTCGTTTTTGTTGCCTAAATGTAGAACCTTACTCTTTTCACCATTGGATTTCATTTTGTTAGATAGTGCCCAATGTTCAAGTTTGTCAAGATCCTTCTGTACCTTAAGCCTATCTTCTGAGGTGTTGGCTATTCCTGCCAGCTTGGTGTCATCTGCAAATTTAATGAGTTCCCCATTTATTCCTTCATCCAAATCATTGATGAAGATGTTGAAGAGTACTAAGCCAAAAACAGAGCCTTGGGGTATTCCACTGCATACTTCCCTCCATGAAGATGCAGTTCCATTGAGGACTACACGTTGAGTGCGGTTGGTCAGCCAGTTACGAATCCATCTGGTGGTGATGCTGTCTAACCCAGATTCTTCTACTTTATCTAGTAATAGGTTATTGTCTATCTTATCAAATGCCTTACTGAAGTCCAAGTAAACTATATCAACGGCATTCCTCTGGTCCACTAATTTTGTCACATTATCAAAGAATGCAATAAGATTAGTCTGGCATGATCTGTTTTTGACAAATCCATGTTGGCTTTTGGCTATTACTTTGTTTGCTTCTAGGTGTTTGCTAATTTGTTGCTTGATTATCTTTTCCAGAATCTTTCCTGGTATTGACATCAGGCTGATAGGTCTGTAGTTTCCTGGATCTGTTTTTTTCCCTTTTTTGAAGATGGGAACCACATCAGCTCTTTTCCAGTCCTCTGGTAGTTCCCCCATGCTCCAGGATCTCTGAAAGATATAGTTCAGTGGTTCTGAGATCTTGTCTGCCAGTTCCTTCAGAACCCTTGTGTACAATCCATCCGGTCCTGGTAATTTTTACTCATCTAGGGTAGACTCATTTTTACTCATCTAATGGTAGCTCACTTACCATTTTCTTCCCTATTTCAATTTGCATTCCTAATCTGATTTTTGTGGTGCTGTTTTTGATAGGTTGGACTGTTTTATCCCTTTGTGTAAAGACAGATGCAAAACATGAGTTAAATAGTTCTGCTTTCTCCCTGTTGTTTGTCACCTTCTTGCTACTTTCTCCCAGTAATGAACCAATTGTTTCCTTAACCTTTTTCTTGTTTTTAACATG
This sequence comes from Natrix helvetica, assembly GCF_964273705.1. Classification (NCBI taxonomy): domain Eukaryota; kingdom Metazoa; phylum Chordata; class Lepidosauria; order Squamata; family Natricidae; genus Natrix; species Natrix helvetica. Next base: position 43,916,057 of record NC_138552.1, read on the forward strand.
TCGGAAAAAGCTTTTATTTTATTTTTTGTTTTTTACTTTTGTGGCAAGCCTTTCTTCATTGTGAGCCTTAGCTTTCTTTACTTCATCTTTACATGCTCGGGCTATTTGCTGATATTCTGCCTTAGTTATGTCCCCCCATTTCCACTTTTTATACTTATCTTTTTTGTCGTTCAATTTGTCAGAGACTTCTTTATGCCATGCTGGTTTCTTTTGGGAGCTGTTATTTTTCTTCTTCATTGGTATTGTGCTAGACTGAGCTTTTGTAATCTCATTTTTCAAAATTTCCCAAGCTTCTTGAGTTGTTTTCCCCTTGAGGATTCTTATCCATGGAATTTTTCCCAAGCTCTCTCTAAGTTTATTGAAATTAGCTCTCTTAAAGTCCAAGTCTCTAGTTTAACTTTGTTCTACTACTTGTGTTTGTATAATGTTGAATTCCAATATTGCATGGTCACTTGTCCCCAGGGTTCCTGTGTCTTCAACACCTTCTATCATTTCCTCTCTGTTAGTGAGAATTAAGTCCCATATGGCTGATCCCCTTGTTCCCTTCTCTACTTTTTGGGAAACAAAGTTGTCTGCTAGGTTTGTTAGGAACCTTTTGGATCTTCCACGGTGCAGAGTTTGTTTCCCAGTTGATCCCACTACTATTGTGGTGTGCTTCCTACATACCTTAGTTAGCTGACTAGCAAAAAGTTCATATACTTCCTCTGCTTGGTTGGGTGGCCTGTAGTATAGACTTACGGCAATGTCATTTTCTCCCCAACCTTTAATATTGACAATATTAATATTTAATATTGCTTCTTGAGCTGTTCTTTGTCTCCAAATCCTTCTCTTGCTGCAGTGGTATACCAAAAAAGTCAGTTGACAAGGCTTAGGTGGGTTTATAATTTTTTTACTACCAGTTCCCTCATGGGCGCTTATGCACACGTGCAACATTTCTGCCAATGGATGGAGGCAGGTGGGTGGAGCCTCCCACAGCCGCTATTAATGGTTCGCCCAATCCGGACCAAACCGGGAGCAACCCACTTCTGCTTAGCTCTTAACATGGCTGCCTTGGTAGAATTAGTTTTAGATCTGTTTATGAATAAGTTAAAAATAACTGATTCTTAACTCATTGATTAGTTAAACATGATTCTAAGTGATTATACACTGTTATATATAATCAATGTAAAACAGAAGAAAAAGAAAAAAACTAGAAAGGAGGTAGACAGAGATGGGTTCTGGCTGCTGCTACTGCCGGTTCGCTCAGGGAAGTGCTTCGCATACCTGCGTGCATGCACAGTACTAAAAATGCTTTTGCACATGTGCAGAAGCAAAAAACAAGATGCTAGTGACTACGGTGCTGCCAAGAGAACCAGTTCGAGGGCATGGCAGGCCAAGTTACTACCTACTTCGGCTGAACCAGTCCGAATGGAGGTAGATATCTAAAATTATGGTTAAAAAAATTTTATGGTGCAAAAATCCAGAACAGATATTGCTTTTTATTTATGTTTGTTTCACAGATGACCTTGGTAAAAAAAAATCTGACCTTCACCCAATGAGATTTTTTTTGCTGGCATACTCATTACATTCCTTTTTTTCTAAACTCAATATGAGGCAACTTTCTATGTTCTTAACAGGCCTGTGAGGTAGGCTTACAATCATTATGTCAACCAATTCTGGGAAGGGGGAGTTTTTAAAAAGGGTCTTATATATTTTTTTAAAGTGGAGACAAGTTTTGTGAGACTTAGAATTTCCACAGCCAATTTATAAATGGAGAAGATATTGGCAGCCAGCAAACTCAGGCCTGTCGGTTTGGGAATTTTTCCTCTTCAGGGAAAGGAAAGATTTTCAAAGCTGCATAAAGGGTTCTTCCTGGCTGAAACATTTGCAATGAGGCAGACACAGCTCTTCTGGAAACTAAACACAGGCAGAAAACAAAATTTTTCCAGTATTATTATCCAGCTTGGATATGCCTAATTAGTATATGTCCTCAATGCTCCTTCACCAGCCACAGCCTTGAATGCATTGAGAATGTCTTCTTAAAAGTTCAGGCCCACCCCTTCCACCCCTACCCCCACTCGGTGACAAGAATATTAATGCACCAACCCTGACATATCTGTTTCAGCTCATACATATGCAACGCCTTTGTTTTCAGAGATTTATGTCAGACTTTGCTGGAGTGAGGTATTCTACCGTTTTATATAATAGCATGCCAAAGTGATGTTATCAGGCACATTCACCACTCACTCAGGCAAAAAGGAGGAGTCTCCCTTCCCTTCCTATCTTCAGTGCTGGAAACTGTTATTTATCTTTATTTAATGATTTTTTTTTCTGGGGGGAAATGGTATATTTTGAGAAGAAGATTATGGTCATCCCATGGATTATCTTTTTAATTAAGAATGTATGAATTGTGCCCACCCTACTGCAGCAAATGTCTTGCTGCTAATGAAGTTTAAACAGACGGACTTAATTTAACTATGTCTAACCACCAGGGTAAAATGTGGAAGTGTCTTTGATCCACCTGTAGATAAGGAACCCTTGTGGCAGAGAAGATCTCCTGTTCTTTCAAACTCTGTCTCTCTTTTGCAACTTTTCCCTAGGAGGACCAGCTGAGAGAATGATGATTTGCAGCAATTTATAGGATTTTTTTTTTTGCTCATTCTATTTTTTTCCCCTCCAAGAGCTCTTTTCTGCCTCTCTTTCTTTTTCTCCTTTCTCTACCCCTCCTTGCATCCATCTTCGGGCTGGGTAAACTGGGTAAAAGCAGTGGGAACTGTTTTTTGATAAAACAAAGCTGAAGGAGCCAAGGGCCTGCTGGATCAGGAAGGAGAGGGAACCGAAACTGCTGTAGAAAAAGCAGAGGTTAGAAGAGGGCAGCTAAGACCAGTGTAAAGCAGAAGAGGGCACTAGTTAACTGACCTATTTCAGCCACTGAGTCTAACAGTGCAGCACAAAATAATTTCCCATATAGGGCAGTAAATAATTCTGTTGTTCTTTTTTTTCTAACATAAATGCCATTTATTATTATTTAACCACTGAAATTTCTGATCTGGCTTTTGGTGGTCCTCCTCCATATTTAATTTAGCCTGATAGTTAATTAAATAATCAGAAAAGAATTATTGCAATCCTGACTTAAACCTTCACACAGTTGTTTCGGCTCCACTCAAAATATGTTTCCTTTTTGTTTTTTGAGGCACTCAGTCATTGTGAATTTCCCAAATCCATTTTGGTAGCAGAAAATTGATATTTCTCATTTCTCAGACTGATAAATTCCTATTAAGCCACTTATTGGCATGAGAAACTAAACTATGGTTTGATATTATAGAAATATGGTTTGAAAAGTTATGCTGTGAGTAGATGAATGAGTCTGTGAATATTTAAAAATTGTGCATGTTCACCACGAGTATTCAGAATTTTATTAGCTAACATTGGGATGGATATGTTATTTATGGGGCAATTAACTTAGCACCCTGACTCTGGTTGGGTAAACTAATAAGCCATGTTCATGCATTACCCATCCAAAAGCTACAGTACTGCCTAGAGACAAGGGAGCAGGGCTTACAGCATTAGCTGAAATTTGTCCTGTCAGCCATGCTACTTGAACCACAGGCCACCGTGCATAAACTCCTTGCAACAACTAGGAAGGATATCTATGTGACTGTCTTGGTATGGAAATGTTCCTCCAGGCTGTAGGACTTGCAGCATGCAGGCTAATTCTGATCTCATGAGGCATCTGCCCCATTCAGCTACTCAGCATACAGACATCCTCCCTGAATACAAGGTTTTTAAAGAGGAGAGTGGAGAGGGGTGTAATCCCCTTCTCTACATGAGAGCCCTTCACAAGTATAGTTCTACTCAAAGTAAAAGACAGGGTTTTCTTGTAAGACTTTTGGGGAAAAGCAAGGCCCAATCTGCTGAAGAAAATAAAATGTTTAGCTGAAAAAAGTAAAATTGGTTAGGATCCTTGGAGAGATGAGAAAAGAATTCTAAAAAAGAGTGAAGGAAAAAGTGCTCCTATTAAAGAAAAACTAGCCAAAATCTTTAGTTAGGATAATAAACTGTAATAATCCTATAGTTGTCACATTATTGTCTATAATGTTACAAAATAATGTCAATAAGTTTTTGTAATCTTACAAAACTATTTAGCAAACTAAAAATAAACAAGAAGCAGGAAGTAAAAAGATGGCTGATGCAGCACTCACAAAACATTCAAAAAGTTGCAAAGTCACAGTGGAATGTGGGAGTAGATAACAGGCATTTAAAATAAGTTCTTTTAGGAAAAAGTGGATGAAATCATACAGACAAACTTTCCCTCATTCAAAATTTATTTGCCTTGTTTCCTTTTTTATGTAGCATGACCCTCCAGAAACTGTATTAGAGATTACCCCAATTTGCAGGAACAATTTTTTGAATATATGATAGATAGGAAAAATACTTTTTCCTGAAATGATATTCATCAGTTTCTTTTCCCCCCACACATCTGGTGGACTGCAAGAACATGTTCTATTCTTCATAAGTGGTACAGTAATTTCTGAAATAAAATCTTCCAAACAGGAAGCAGAACATCAGAAGTTACTTCCTGTTCTGAAATTATCAAATCACCCCCAGAAGAGCTATTTCCAGGAGAAACATAAAATGCTTCTGGGAATACTCAAATGTGGTGTCCCCAGAATGGTGAATTTGGCACATACTTCATGATTTGCCTACTTTTTGTGCCAAAGGATAGATCCACTAAATATTGACAGGAGGTAATTTGTTTTTTAACATAATATATAAATGTAAGCATAGCTGACTTCAAAAGCTAGTTATTACCTGGATTAGAAAAACTAAGTCTATACACTGGCCTTGAAGGAAGGAAGGAAGGGAAAGAAAGAAAAAGAAAGAAAAGAAGGAAGGAAGGAAGGAAGGAAGGAAGGAAGGAAGGAAGGAAGGAAGGAAGGAAGGAGAGTGAGGGAGGGAGGGAAGGAAAGAAAGAGAGAGAAGGAGAGAGAGAGGGAGAGAGAAACAAAAGAAAGAAAGAAAGAAAGAAAGAAAGAAAGAAAGAAAGAAAGAAAGAAAGAAAAAAAGAAAGAAAGAAAGAAAGAAAGAAGAAAGAAAGAAGTGGGCAATTGGAGAATGTCTGTGATACCTTATTATCTTGGAAATCTTCCTTTTGCATACAATCCTTTTCTCCCTTTTCCTTAATTTTTTTTTTTGTTGTTATCTGTATTGCCCTGTTTTCGGGGGGGCGGGATGATAGAGGAGGCAGATTTACAGTACAAGAAAGCTAATTTTTCAGTTTCCATTATTTAGAAATAAAGACATTACTCAAGATGGTCAGTTCAAACAAAATGTTTGAGAAAGAATAAATGTGCTCAAGGAGAAGCAGGACACTCAAGTGTTCAAAGAAAAGGCTGTCTGAATAAACATTGTTCAGCTTTCCTGAAAGTTGTGCTATCCAGGTACATAAGCAAGGTTGCCACTGTTTAGATGTCTGAAGCTCCTTCTAGGACTGTTGCTGTAGAGATTTAAGTATCTTTTCCTTTCATCTCTATGCACCTGAATATCATCATGATATGCAATATCTAATCCTCAAAATAAACAAAATGCAGATGTGTCTTGCCTGAATCGGTCTCTTACTACAATAACTTGTTAAATAGCTGCACAGTTCTTTCTCCTGTGGGATACTCTCCTGTGAATTACTAGTATCAGGTTATAACTTGATAATTTCTGCACATTCCTGATAGCTGAGTCAGTGATTTTTCTTTGGCACTTCTATCAAACCCTTTTCAGGTACCAGTTTCAGTTATATTTGATGGATCATTATAAGACTATAAAATTAAATTTTCCTGGTGGAATATCTTTTGAAAAATACATGAGTTGTAACTTCTCCAAAACAATAGGACTTTTTTCCCCTCTTTCAAGCAAAGACAAACATTCCATATTGTGTCAAGCTTAAAGTTCAAGGGCCAGTTTTGGCAGTTAGGAGGAAGAGCTGCATCCACATGAAAAAGCTCTCTTGTTAAACATCATATTGCACTAAATATGCGGTGCGGGATAGTTTAAAGGTCAGGTATTGACAGCCTTTGAGCTGCTTATGTTTCCCTAATGACCCCAATTACACCTAAGCTGAGTAAGTAGTCAATAAACAATAGCATTAACCTATGGAAAGAAAAGTATTTATTTTACATAGCCAAGACAATGGGCAATCTCTGGGTTTAACATCCAAATGCAGAGGTGGGATCCTAGTCCCTTTGATGAATGAGTAGGGTAATAGAGGGGGGCCAAGTGTACTTGAATCTATCAGCCCTGTCTAAGAAAGTTCAGGTTGCCCATCTCACAGTTATGCTTATATAAATAATCCCAGAAAAGAAGATGTAACCCAGCCTTCTCATTGTGTAGGTTGGCTGAATATTTAACAGAACACTTGGGGAAGCCTTGTTACTTTAAAAAGAAATTCATACTGAGTTTTTTTTTACTTTCTCATGAGCTGAGTATAAATAAATCCTCCAATTTATTTTTAACATATTTGTTTCCATGGGATGTGAAAAAAAAAAAAAAACAAACCATTTAGCTTTGTTTAAGCAAGCAACATATTCTCAGATCTCTCTCCTAATAAGCACCTAAAATATTCTCTGTATCTTCTTCCCCCAGTGTATATATGAATGCTGTTTTAACACACTACAAAATTGTGTACAGAAGTGTGTGTGTGTGTGTGTATGTGTATGTGTGTATGTGTGTATAAAGATATGTATGTATGTATATATAAAGATGTAATCAGAAAACTAAAATGCATGATACAAAGGAAGAACCTTATGGCACTTTAACAGCCAACCACTGTATGATCATATAAATTTTCATGGGAATGAGCTTCCTTTATAGACGCATGAAGTGGAACTTTCATTTATATCTCTCTGCATCTGCTGAAATAGATTTCCTGATGTTTGAAATGCTTATGCCACATTCAAGCTGACAATCCTCAGAATTCCACAGGAGTTTGTGATTTTGCTGCAGCTGTGATTCAGGAACATAAAATAAAATTTAATATTCAATACATTTGCTTCTTAAACTGATTCTCAAACCTTTAGCAAGGATGTGTTAGCTTACTCGCCAGTTCATAACGTCATTGAGTCTTACTGTAGTAGTTAAAATACTGGACTTGTGAGACTGGGTTCAAGGGCATACTGAACTACAGAAACTCATTGGGTGATTTTGAACCAGTCATGCTGTTAAACCAATCTACAGTATCTCAGAGGGTCATTGTTGTGGGTGAAAATTGGAGGAGAAAGTTCTATGTGTGCCACCTAAAACTCCTAGAAGAAAGATGTGATATATCTACAAAATATTTAGGAAATAATTGCAGTATATAGTTAGTTCTTATAAGATAAAAGGAAAACAAAATCTAATGTCAGATCATATAAATATCAGCCCTGAATTCACATATCATGGGGCTTCTTGAAATAGCCCAACATGCCTCTTCCAAAAGTGATTAAAAATTAGTAGATATGCTTGGTTTCAGTAATAGTTACTTCATATAGATCATTATGCTGCAGGATATCTTATAACCACAATTATCTCACTTACTTCCTCAGAAAACATAATATTACTACATGATAGACATTGGGGACAAATTATTCTCCTATTTTAGGATCCAATCTCTTTGACTGAATACATTTCTGTTTGGAAATGATACAAACACATAACCATATAAAATTAAAGCCTGAAAATCACAAATACAATTCATTGGGGGCTGTGTGACTGAAAATGTGTATTTGTTAAAACATTTCTTCATCCTTATGGGTACCAAACAGCATATAGAATATAAAATCAGAAAATCTTTAAAATGATGAAAAATTACCTTGTTAAGAATATAGTTACAATATCACAGTGATGTGGTATTATAAACATGGATTAAGGGGGGAAAAGGCATATCTAAATTATACCAGCTTGATCTGGTATATTGACAAATATTGTACTTTCAGTGTTAAAAGTACATTTCAGAAGTTTACCAGATCCGCTAAGAAATCTTTTCAAATCCCTCCAAATCATGAGAATGGTATCATGAGCACCCAGAGACATCCAGGAAGTATCTCTTCAGCAAACATATTAAGACTACAATTTCTCTCTTGCTTGGAGCCACATCTAACATCAATGCTGTGTAATGTATAGATGGCTAAAATCTTTCCTGCTACAGTGCCAGCAACTTTGAGTCCAAGGCAGCATCATTGCCTTGTTGAGAAGCGAAGAGCAGGATTTCAGTGAAGTGCCAGGCCATAAGGCTAGGCTTCTGCAAGTCACCTGGGGATCAGAAGTACAGGGAAGCATTAATGAGCTCTGACTCAGTTCAGGAATTTAAGAGGCTGCATCAGAAATTGAGCAGGTTGCTGGAAATGCTTATTATAGCCTTTGTATTTTTCTCTCCTATATGTCTTCAACCTAGTTTTGTCTCAACTCAGACCTTTTATATCTTATCCTGCCCTTTTATTGTGGGTGATGCCAGATTCTTTTCGGTATCAATATACTTTTACCAGTTGAACCTTGGAATAAACTCTGACTATCTTTGTTGTTCCCTTAGATTGTGTCTTGATGACCTTGATAAGCTAAAACAATACTTTGACACTCATATTCTCTTGGACAGGACAATCCCATTTTTTTTTTTGAAAAATATAGAGTTTTTTTTTTAAAAAAATAGCTTACATTTTTACATAAAGTTAAGTTCTATCTCAATAAATATGTAAAAAACGTTTGTAAAGGCAATTCTGACTAAAGATCTATTTAATAAATAACATCCTTCATTCAGGAATAATTGCATCGTAGCCAAAGAATCAAACAAATCCCTATTTATGACTATGTTCTGCCATACGCAGGACAATATTTGAAAACATATATTTCATACTTTATGGAAATTAATTCAGAGACAATATGCCCTCAGTGCACCTTGAAAGATTAACTACTATGCCCTCTTTAAATAAGCAATAGATTTCTTCTGACATTCAATGAGTTAGAGTCTACCTTTCCTCTCTGCTATATTTATTTTTAAGAAAGTATCATAAAATGTTGTTTCTGCGGAGCTCATTGCTGCATTCAGAAGCAAACCAAGAACAACATGCACCAAAAATATGAGACATGCAAAGATGTGTATGAACATAACTACAGAGAATCTGTCTTTTTTAAAACAATGAGAGAATGATAAGGAGCTTTGAGGAACAGATTCTCAATAGATATGGATCCCGTTGTTCTAAAATTGACTCCGTGGAGTGTGGGTTATATATTCTGTATATCCCCTTGTTGTGCAATAAGTATGCAGAAATTCATCCTGTGGGATCCTTGTCAGTAAGGGCCAGGCTTCCATGTGTTAGACAATTTTACCTTTTCTATTATTAACACAAAGTGTCTTCCCCCAGTTATTACATTTACAGGCACCAATGGTTTTCTTACAGAAAAACGTAAAAGGGAACTCTAGGTCATCACCAGAGGGGAATTAAGCTGTTTAATTAAACAGTTTAATTAAACTGTACTTTCTGTTTCCTGGTCACACTAGTAACTAGATTATAATGCAAGACTATATTGCAAGCTTAGACACTAGCATTTATACAAGAAGATTCAGACTTCCCCTTACACATATCTATTGGAATATATAGTGTCTTAATTTGGATTGAGTCCATAGGGAAAAGAATCTTAATTCTCCCTTGCAGGCTCCATTCTTTAAGAACATTTGCCTCCCTTGTAATATGTATTTTTATGGGTAGAAGGGATGAGTTTTCTTGATGATTTGGGCTAGAAAAAGAATTAAGTTTCTGCCTCCCTAAGTATCAGTGCTGCACTTACTATGAATTAAAATAAAAATGAAAGACAATTGCACCATATGCATTTTGCTTATTGTATGTATTAGTTCTGAGATCTGAAATCTTAGCTATTCAAAAGAATATCATGCATATGGTATTATGTTGTTTTATTTAAATTCAGATTATTTTCCACCTAGATGGTGGCTAATCTGACAAAGCCGATTTCATATTAGAGCAAGGTCCAATTTGTTTTTCCTTGGCTTAGTTGAAGCCACAAGTGCTACTGCCCTATTTAATGAATTTTGCTTCAACTTCTATTCCACATTGACAGAGTAGAATAAGATGGCAAGCTGTCAAGAAATGAGATCCTTGCTGCTAAAAATTTGCCTCAGCAACTTTGAAAAAAAAAACATTTCCTTCAGATAAGCCAGAAGTATCAAATTGTTGATTTCCATTAAAAGATAGCACAAAATGACGGGTATTTTTGGATCCAATCCTGTGACAGTTCAAAGGCGGTACTTTTGTGTTAATCACAGAAAACTGTTTTTCTCAAACTTTAGCCTTCCAAGAAGCTAATTTGAAAAAGAAGTGGATGGGAAATCAGAGCAATCTGACTGGTCCATACCCATGAAGATAAACAATCTTGGAAGTTTGTGAAAGGGGAGATTGAGGGTGGCAAATTTAGCCATCACCCTTCCCATCTGGCTGCCACAGGAGCAGTAGGGTATGAAGGTCACAAACAAAGTCAGGCTTTGCTAGGCTTTTGTTGATCAGATCACCCTTGGATTCAACACATAGCTGTAGAATTGCTGAGGTGCTGCAGCCCAGGGTGTTTCTGAAGGGCTGGTTTCATTAAGGCTCTTGAACCTTATCGTGTTACATTTCAGAAAGAGTGACCAGCTTATTTAAAACAAAGAAGCTCTGACCTTTTTGCCCTTTTGAAACCAAAAACAGATGAAGCTAAAGTGACTCATTTCTGGTTTTAAACAAGTTCTAAAAATACTTTCCAGGTACAATTTGTTAGATTTGTCTGGGGTTGTTTTTTTTTTTTTGTCTTCTACTTCTTCTTTGCATAAATATCTCATTCCTCCCTTTTTTGTCAAGGTCAACATATTTACTGCTTGTATTCATCATGGTGAAGCTCTTTTCCTCTTCCTTCTAGCTCCCTTTCCTTCTTTTCCATTTTTTATATGTGTTGTTTATAACCATGACCCTTGATCCTCCAAGTCTTAAAACAGCTTGGCTTTCAGCAGCTAAAACTGAGAAGGTCAGCATTTTTCTGTTTATTCTGAGAATACTATTTACCCTCTGGGGTTTTTAAAAGCAATTCTGTAAAGCATCACTTGGAAAAAGTTTGTAGCATTCCCTTCCATTAACTTCACGCTCAAGCAGCAGCAAACTTTTCCCTTTGGTGGATTTTAGAACAAATCCCACTTCCTCATCTTCTCTTTTGCAAATAATAAAACAGCTAATCAGCATCTTTAATGCTTCAACATTATTTTTAGACATTTTCATTTCAAACAACTTTAATACTAGGTGAAAAGTAGTTTAATCTTTCTGCCCTAGCTTATATTTGTTTCAAGAAACTGTACATGTGCTATGCTCTCAGGAATATGCACAGACATATTCTGTTCCAAAAGTAGGACATGATAATATTAATGAAAACAAATGGTGAATACTGTTGGAATTTTTAATTAGATATTTAGTCATTATGGGCACAACTTTACATATACTATTTCTTGAAAAGGAGCACATAGCACTGCAATGTGCAGTAAAAAGTCTGTGTGGATTATCTAAAAATTTAGTTCAGGCTAATAGCATAATGGGGCATATTTGAGCATATCAATGACTGCAACCAAAAGAAGTATTCTATTGTATTCAACATTATAATCCACTAAAAGAGACTTGGGCAAGTTTCAAAGCTTGACTAACAGGACTGGGATTACTCTTTGTCATGAAGATATATCCAAATAACTATTCAAACAAATCTCTAAGGAATCACCATCTTGTACTGTAATATTGACTGTTGTTGCTTCTTGAAAATTTAGATAAGATTAACTTCTTAAAAACGAGGCAGCTTTCTTGGTCAGATACTTTAGAAGGCAGAAAAAGAACATAATAGTTTTAAAAGAGAGGCTATAGTTGCCAGCTTTTAAATCAAACTAGTGCCACAATTTACGCTTTTATGAATTTTGTCAGAACAGGTGTGTTCAGGAATAGGCTGCATGTGTCACTTTTAGGCTGAATGATATAAAATTCCAATTACATATTTTTATATTCTTTTTCTTGTTCAGTTAGATGGCAAATAGTTCTCTGCATTGATATTGGTTGAAACATGTTACTTACTGGTATATTAAGGAGTCATACATATTAAGGATTAGTAACAAAAGGAGTAGGGGAAATGGAGTTTTCACTCACACTCATACAAAAAAGTACTTTCCAAAAGGTAGACAATTTTGTTTTCCACTAGGTGAGATTATTGCAAGGAAACTAGCTATTAGCAATGCACCTATTCTTAGCAAAAGCCAGGGAAAGGATCAAAATAAAATAACACACACACACCATATTTTCCAATATGACACTTCAAGTTTTATAAATGAACACAACACTTCCCGGTTATATAAATTTATGACAATCAAGTTAATTATATAAAGATAAAGTAGATTGAACTGAAGGAAAAATTCACTTAATTTGCATTTTGTTCCTAGTTTACTCCATTGATACATCTTAAATCCATACCCAATGGGAAACATAGTTACACTATCCAATTTTATCAAAAAATGGATGTACATATTAATTAACAATATTTAAAAGTGCCATAATATGCTCTGGATACAATATTTCAGTAGTATGCAATAGTTCAAAACATAATAAAAAGAAATATCAGTAACAACCATAATTAATTAGAAGTTGCCCAAAGAGAACTAAGGAAAATGCTTACTGAAAAGTGTTACTTACCCGTAATATGGATATCAGATTAAAGAGCATACGTTAGGAAAAAATGTACCTTTTTAAAAAGCAAACTAATATAGGAATGGAATGAAATAAATTTAAGATGGAAGTATTAGAAACTAAGCAAACTGAATTGTCTATTCCTAGTTTGCAGCAATAACAATTCAGTGTGGACTTTTACACATGCCCTCCTTTGTGCCAATAATAATATTTGTTGTTGCAAAAGAACAAAAAGTAATTGAAGAAGGAAGAAGAGGGAATGAAAAAATATTCAGATGTGTCCTAACATTATTTCTCTAATCTGGAATTTTTCTTTAAAAATATCTGAACCCAGATATAGTATTTACAAGTGGGTTTTAATTATATAGTGGTGAAGAGAAAATAATTTATATATGACCAGAAACATTCTTTGGAATGATTCCATTACTTGGTATTCATTCTTGGCACAAAATAATAGATGCTTCTATTAAATGTACAAGTTGACCACTGGTTTCATTAGATGCAAAACTATTAGAACTTTATTGTGGCTGAGTTCCAATGTAATACAAAATTGAAGAAATGCAAAGTTCTGTTTCCTACAGCAGCCAGCATTTTTATGCTTAACACTTATTTAACTTGGTAGCAGAATTTGGGTAGCAACAATCCAGGAATAGGAAATATTACACACACACGTGGTTTGACATACATTTGCTATGAGAGCAATAATTTTTGTCTTTGCCAACTTTTCAGCATGTAAAATCTCGTCCTTAATTTTCCATTTACATGGTTTTAATCACTACCTCTTCTGAAATTTCTGACAAAGAATTTGTTACCTTGCTTTAGCAGTTTCAGTACAAAACATGGTCTAGACATGTACATGTACCAATGAAATTAAATCATCAATAATCACTATCTAAAATGAATTGCACTGCAAAAAGTGCAGCCTAATGATTTATCTTTTCCTTGTGGAGCTGATCTCTATCAGATTGATTTATGTAGCAGCCAATCATGTTTCAGTAAACTGCAGCATGCCCATGCATCTTTAAATGGCGATAAATAGTGACAGAATAGGTATTTGAATACCCCAAGCTAAAAATGTACCTTAATAGCAGCCATGTCTGCAAAATACATTAATGAATGCTACCTTTTGCTTCCTATGTGACTATGTGGAAGATCCTGCTCAGTGGTATGAATGCACCATTTAATCAGGGGGAGGAGATTCTTTTTTGTTCCCTGACAATCGGTATTCAGCGGCAGTTTTCTTTGCATGTTTACATTTATCTGCTTTGATAAAATATATTCTCTCTTCTACTTTCCACATTTCACATGATTCGCTTTCATGGAAGATGCTTTTGTGGATTGTGGGAAGTGATTGACAGCCTCATGCTGTTCTGTTTAATTGTCTTTTCTGTTACGCAAGATCCAGTGTTTAAGAGACCCTGGTTCAGAAATCAATGCAATGTATGTATACACCAAGGCTGTTTAATTTCATCATGTTGATTCTTAAGCTCTGCGGCTACAGCATTTGCTGTACTTATTCTGTGTTCTGTTGAAATATATATGCTCGGTCTTCCTCCTGCTCCTTGGTATAAAAGACTTTGGGTACTTATCTTTATAATTAAAGACCTCTCCAGGACTCCTTCTCTGGCTGCAATGTGAGGCATTCTTCACAATGGCTATAGTGACAAGGTGATGGATCTAAAGCCTGGACAATAATTTTAAAAGTTTCTCCCCTCCCCTCCCTAAACCCTAATTAAATTAATTGTGCTTTCCCATCATTTTCTTATTTTACATCAGCCAAAAGCCTTACATTTACTTACTGGCATAGCAAAATGATAGTTATGGTATTGTGCTACAAAGAATTAACAAGCCATTGCATATTAGTCACTTTGATTGCAATAGGAGTGAGGGAAGAGTCACTGGATCAAGCAGAGTTAATGGATTCAGGTAAAGGGAGGTTTACTCATTCATCTGTTTCTCAGAGTTATGAGTGCCTACTACAGGCAATTTATTTTACCCAGTGATATTATTTTCCCATACTAAGATAAACTAAGGGCAATTTTGCAGTGGCACGTCTGTATTTATTTGTTTCTCAGTGAGCTGTCTTACATCAGTGTTCCCTATCAAGTGAGAGAGATGAACATGCAACATATACCATTCATGTTTATCAATACATCACTATGCTGCATGCTTAGTGAAAGCCAATTGAGCAGCTGCTTTTTGCTAGTAGTAGAGAGATTCCTTGTGTGTAGGAGGAGGAGGAACCAAAAAGAAATGAATATGCATACAGCATTAAAGATGCATTATGACCCTATTATTTTCAGTACTTGAAATGAAACAGATTAGTGTAATATTTGTCATCTAACTGGGGATTCTGACATATATGCAATATTTTGAGTTTTCATCAAACAGCAAATTCATGACTGTTATAATATAAACCATGTTCAGTATCTTTAAAAAAGCAAGCCTAATATGAGCTGAAGAGTTCTACTTCCCCACATACCAATAAAGAACAATATACTGTCACTTGTAGCCTTTATAGTTCAAGTCAAGCTAACCTAGTCTGGAAGAAAAAAAATCCAAGATTCTGGATACCATTTTCACAACATTCAGCAACATCAGAATATTTATCTATTTATTTATATGTATTAGATTATCACCTCTCAAGAAGTGAATGAAGATTTTTCCAGGACAAAATAAATACAAGCTTTGTTTTTGGTTTTTATTTTAAAGAGCATTGAAAACAAACATGTTACATTTTAAACAATTGTTGTAATCTTCAACAGCAGTTGCTGCCTCTTAAATAGCCTGTACTATAGAAAAGAGAAAAGAGCAGGCAGTAGAGATGAGAGTAGAGATGACATTTGATATCCTATGACCCACTAAAGTTCAACTTCCCAATTAAAAAAAACAAACAAGAGCCACATATAAAATGTCTTTGGTTTTAGAAGAATTATTTCTTCTGAAGGTTCCTTCATCCATTCTGATCTTCATAGGAACATATTCTGGTACTGGGAATGGGGTTACCTAAATGTATGTCAATTAAATAAATCCAGAACATTTCAAAGTATGATTGAGAGTTGATAGATTGGCCTACACCAGGAGGTTAGAACTCCTAAAGGAGGGATTGTGAACTCTGGAAATTCTGTTGTTCCTGAATTACAATTCTTAGGATTTCTCATCATGAACCATATTAGTTAAGCCTTCAGGATCTAATCCTTGCCGCACACACACAAAAATTATAGATTTGTGGCACCAATATGAAATTATCATTCTATGACATTATCCTTAGTTCTAACCTTGTTTACCTAATTTGCATGTGTGACATTTCCTGGGATATTGAGTGGTTATCAGATATATAATTGATTTTCAAGTTAGAAGAGTAATAAAAATCACATATAACAAGAAGAAACTACACATTAAAATAGCAAAGGTAATAACAGTTGTAAAATGACAAGGACAAAGCTACATTTATCTATTTAAGAAGAAATTAAAAGACCTTTGCCCGATGCCTACGAATGCAAAAGTCTGCTAGAAAGAACATTCTAGAGATGAGATGCCAGACTCACCAATTGCTACCCACTGAACTCCAGAACTATCACAGACAAGCCTGTGATGTTTAATTCAAAATTAGGTTGAAGAACGTAAATGACAAACAAGCTAATACTATCAATGGTGGGATCCTGTCAGTTTAACAACCAGTTTGCTGATGTGTGCTCCACATGTGTGCACAGTTTTAACAAAACTTACCTTCCACGTTACTTCTGGGGAGCAACATAGCTGAGGCACAGCAATACGCTGTGCCACGCAAACCAGCTGAGAGGACATAGGTAAGTAAACTGCAGGGGAAGGTGAGCCCAGCTGATCATTGGAGAGAACCGGTTCACTCTCCAGCTGATTGTCGGAGCTACCGGTTCGCCTGGACCTGTCCAAACCAGCTGAATCCCACCCCTGAACACAATCTATACAACACAGAGCATATAGCACCACAAAAAAAGAATATTCTTCACTAGGTTACAGTGCATGACACTCTAAACTTTTTGTGAACTCCATATTGTTCAAAGAAGTGAGCCATGCCACATCAACCTAAAGCAATCTCATAAAAAAGAAAACAAAGGAGGGAGAAAAAAAAATTTCTAGTCTTTCCCTTCCCATTCTTAGCATCTCCAAATTTATTTATTTATTTAGTTAGTTAGTTAGTTAGTTAGTTAGTTAGTTAGTTTGTCATTCATAACCGAAATAGGAATAAACATGAATAGGAACATAGGAAATGGGTACAAATAAATGCAGATTAATGGAAAATTAATGGGAAATGTTTGCAAAGCATCAACTTGGATTATTGATCCTGCAAAGCTTTTTAACTCTGTTATAGTCCCTTTAAGTCCTTCTACGTTAACCACAGATCAGGAGTGGAGGGGACTGGATCAAAGTTGTCCCCTTTCTTTCTTCAACATTCTCCCCCTACCCCCAAAATGAATGGGCAAATTATTTAAGATCAGGGGAGAGAGAGAAGGAAGATGTACTTTATCTTGATATTAAACATGATTGTCAGACCAGTCTTAACCATCGGGGGGGGGGGGGGAATCAAGGGAAATTTAGGCACTTAGCCCTTCTTAAAGCTTTTTGAGACAATCCAGAAAGTGGAAATCAATGTATTTGCAAAATATTTAATTGTGATTTGTCTCTTTAGTGGCTATGTATGTCAAGTGTCAAACCTCACTTGAAACCTGTGCTTCATTTTGAATTTAAAAAATTGCTTAATATTTATTTCTCTTCATGGAAGAGCTGGAGAAGAAAATGATGCTGCCATTAGACTTAGGCATTTACTGTTCATAACAGACATTCATTTGCAGCTCATTTGAGCAGTGAGTAAGTTAAAGTCTAAAATCTCTTTCATCCACTGTTCAAGTGGTTTCACTGTATAAATTCCTTAATCAAATACTTATGTATAATGTTGTAAGTGATTTGCGTGATGTTATTAATCTGTAAAATGAAATTGCTCTAACATTGATGCTGTATATCAGCCTTCCTGAACTTGTAACTTTCAGACTGAGGAATTTCAATTTTCCAATGGCCAGACTGATTGGGGTAATGGAATTTGTTATCCCAAACATCTGGAGGACATCATGTTAGAAAAACTCTTGTGTGTGTGTGTGTATGTGTGTGCATGTGCGTGTGCGTGTAAAACAGCACCAATCAATTTACTAGAAGTAGGAGGACAATGGATATTTTACTCTGAAATGAATATGAGTGGGAAATATATGAACAAATCGTGAAAAAAATTCTTCTATTATGAATAATTATTGGGGAAGAAGAAACATTTGAAAATGAACATCTGAAAAGAGAATAAAATGGCCTTTTGTAAAGCAAAGCTCTTATTTGTAAGAATGGACCTCGAGTTTAAAAAGTTTTTTGTCTAGTACAATTTGCTTATATATAGAAAGGTCTTATAAAAAAGTTTTTTTTTTAGTGTATGTGTTTTTGTTTCCATTTTACCCAATCAATCAACTGGAACTCTATGTACCAGGCTAGTAATAGTCATTCAGTATTTAGATAGATGATTAGAAATTTTGTTTCTTTTCCTTTTTTTTATTTATTAAATCTGTATGCCACTCCCCTCCCAATAAAGTGACTTTTATGATATGGTTTAAAATCTTGATACATTATATTGTTTCAATACAGTTATGTTTATACAATATTATTCAACTGTATTAATACTATAGATTAATAACATACTATTGTTTAGAAAACAAGCATTTTGAGAAGAGAGGAGAAAAGTGTTCTATAGTTATAATTAATAGGCTTATTTTAGGATATCACAAGCATAAAATTATTTGATTTTTTTTTCATCCGAAGTTAAATATAAAATTAAAACTAGAACTGCAAATTGCATAAAATGTTTATTATATGAAAATATTTCAATCTTAAACTGACTGCTTAATATTAAGGTACAAAAGGGTAGAATGAAAAGAAAAATGGATTTCAAAAAGGCTTCTTGGGTTTCTACAAGTAATTGTTACAATTATTACAATCATGTTCCTGTTGCAGAGTTGAAACATAATTTTTCCTACACGAGTTGTTCATGGTTTATGAGAAATCCTCATTGCTATATTTGAGTTGATTGTTGTGGCATTATTTTAGCCTTTTCTTATATTCAACATGACTGCTGAAAACAAGTTAAATTCTTCAAAAAAAAAATACAAAATATACTAAATGCACAATTGTGCCAATTAAAGCAGGCTAAATAAGCCTCAGTGGCTAAGATGCTAAGCTTGTCAATCAGAAAGGTCGGCAGTTTGGCGGTTTGAATCCCTAGCACCATGTAAACAGAGTGAGCTCCCGTTATTTATCACAGCTTCTGCCAACCTAGCAGTTCAAAAGCATGTAAAAAATGCAAGTAGAAAAATAGGGACCACCTTTGGTGGGAAGGTAACAGCGTTCCATGCGCCTTCTGTATTTAGCCATGCCAGCCACATGACCACAGAGCCGTCTTCTGTGACAGCATTGGCTCTTCGGCTTTGAAACGGAGATGAGCACCGCTCACTAGAGTTGGGAATGACTAGCACATACGTGCGAGTGGAATCTTTACCTTTACCTTACATAAAAGTACTGGTAGTCATAATCAAATTAGGGGATGAGCCATGACCCTTATTAATGTTTTTTTTCTAATTCATAGTTCATCAATACCTGCACCTTCAAATATCAGTTCCAAAATTCTCAGCAGTCATGATATTGTCTTGAGAATTACAGAAACAAAACCCTGCATACTGTGGAATGGAACTCAAACTATCTGAGAATGTTGAGATTTTGAAGAAAATGGGATTCTTAGGATTTTTTTTTAAGGAAGGGCAGCATAATGAAAAAAGTGTTTAGCAAAGGTGTAAGAATCAGAGTTTAACACACTATAATGTAAGAAGACATCATATGAGCTCACTTTAAAATTCTGTGAATGAACCAAGGTGAACGAAGAACTAAAACAATCATCATGAAGTATGCATCACACACATATACACACAATTCGTAGGACAACAGCATTTCAATGAAGATGATTCAATCATTACTGAAAGGTTAATAAGATTGAAAGTATCATGTGAAACAATAGCTTCGGGTTCAGGAAGACAATGTGCTTGGGAAAATAGCTATAAAAAACTGAGTCCAACAGACATAATATCTTGTGACTAGTATAGGCATAACATTCAGACTCCATTCACTAGTATAGTTAGTTGCTACTTTTGTTATATTTTTCATTACACCTTAACTTGGAATAATATAAACTCTTCTTTTGTAATCAATATTTTCCTCCCCATTCCTCTCCTCTCCTCTATTTTATTCTTTACACTATAGCAAATAAACGGTTGAATCTATTTCAAAGTTCAAAGAATGCCATAGGCACATCAAGTATGACACAGTTTATCAAAATAAGAATGCATTTAAACTGCAATACTAGAACTGACAGAAATTCAGTGAAATCTTCTGCTGTGTATTATATATATTTCCTATTCACTGAATAGTCCTTTAATTAAAGAATTTTGATATAACATATGGAGGTGCGTGAAGAATAAAGACATTTATCTACACATGCCATTATTGTTGCATGATAACAAGTGTTAAAACCAACTTTTTTGTTGAGTAATTGTACAGCTTGGTTTGCAGTCTAAATGTTTCGTTTAAGTTGACATGGAACAGTACTGAATTGTCTTGCAGTATAAATATTTGGTTTAACTTAGATGGAGATGAGACCGTCTGTGAGATAATGAAGATCTGTAACTGCATGTTATAATTATTTTATGGAAAATAATGGTTATATGGAAAGTCAGTTTGGTATAGTGGTCAAGGCTTCAGGCTAGAAACCAAGAGTGGGTGACCTATGAGCTGGGTGACCTTTAGCCAGTTCTTTCAACCTAGGATTGAAGCAATGGCCTTGCCAAGGAAAATTCAGGGACTTATCCAGGCACCTTCTGAAAATGATTGAATAGAAGGGGGAAATGGTTATATAGCTAGTATAATTACTGCATATACATGTTATTTAATATGTTGTATGAACTAACTAACAGTGGACAGAATACTATCTAAGATTTATTAATTTTATTTTGGCCATCAATTCTTAAATCACATAGGAAATAAAATATAGGAATTATGTTTGGTTTCAACGTAGAGTTCTTTTATAAAGGATGGTGATACATGGGTTTTGTTACTGAATTGTTTAACTTATTTTAAGAAATCATGTTTAATACCAGCCAATCAATTGTGTTAGGGTGATTACCAACAATATACAAAACTTTCCACATTGAAAACATGTTGAGCCCCAGATGCCCTGTTTCTAGCCTGTAATGGACTGTTCCACCTCCATTCTAGAATTATTGCAAGCCTAAACAGATCTGGAATAGTTCTAGTGACTTCTAGTCACTTTTGGAATGGTTAGATTTTTTTTTTTAGTTGAAACATTTTGAATTCAAAATGTTTTGCAATCCTTAGAAATAATACAAGACTGTATTTGGATTCATTGCATCTGTTTATTAGGCTGCAACTTGGAACAAGCAGGGCTTTAAAATTATAATCTTTAGATGCATTCTTCTTCTTGGATTATAGGACAAGTCACTTGTATATCAAAAAATGAAATTGCTTCAGTATACTATTTCAAAATTTATTATTATTATTATTATTATTATTATTATTATTATTATTATTATTATTATTATTATTTTATTATTATTTATTGGATTTGTCAACCGCTCCCTCTCCCCAAGGGGACTCGGGGCAGTGTACAGACAGAATAAAAAACATTATATACAACAATTACAAAATCCCATAAAAACAAATTAAACACAAGTCTGTACAATAGTGCAAAAATTAATTAGTGATTAAAACCAAATTAAAATACCCCAAAATTTAAAATAACCGGCCAGGAGAGTCAAGGGATTAGATCATAATTGTGATTGGGCCAGGCCTGCTAATTGGAACAGGTGGGTCTTGAGTTTCTTACGGAAGGAGCGGAGATCAGTAATGATTCTAATGTCAGGGGGGAGGTTGTTCCAGAGGGTCGGGCCCATCACAAAGAAGGCCCTACTCCTGGGCGTCGCCCGCCGGCATTGTTTGGCGGACAGCACCCGGAGGAATACCTCTCTGTGAGAGCGAATTGGTCACAGGGATGTATGGGGTAGGATGCGATCCCGCAGATAACTAGGTCCTGAGCCATGGAGCGCTTTAAAGGTGAGAATCAACACCTTGAAACGCACCCGAAAAGCCACATGTAGCCAGTGCAGCTCGCGCAGGAGAGGTGTTACATGGGAGTACCTAGTACTCCCCATAATTGCCTGCGCGGCCGCATTCTGGACCAGCTGCAGCCTTCGGGCGCATCTCAAGGGGAGCCCCATGTAGAGAGCAAAAAATTGCCTTATTAAGTGACAAAAGGACAATACGAAACAAAAGGAGAATTATATTATATACCTCACTTTGAAATGAAATAAACAAATTTCTTTGTTTATAAACAGTGGATTAACTTGTTATCATCCCTAAATATTTTCTCAGCATTTTTAACACAAAAGTGACATACTTTTTATGAAAAGATTATCTTACCTTTCTATAACATTCCCTTTTGACTTTATTGAAATTTAATAATGCTAGTTTGAACTAAGTTCTGATAAAATTAAAAGTGGAAGACACATGTGTGCAAAAGGCATTCCATTGCTTTTTCAATTTGAGCGAAATATCAGTTCATCTCTAGTATGAGTCTCAGGTGAAAGATCAATTGTACTTTATTCAAAATAGTTTAACTATTGCTATCTAATTCAAACTTTTCCACAAGTCAGATAAATATTTCCTAACTAATCTCACATATGTATTTGAGGTGTTGAAGCTCTGGAGCAAATATTGCTTCAAGCAGTTAAAGAGTTTCAATACTGTTGCATTTGCAAAATACTAGAAATCCCTCCAAAATGGTGGACAGGAAATGTGTGTACAGAATGAGTTTACCAGTACCTGATAAAACTGTGCTGCATACTAGGATTCAACACACACAGACACATACACGTCAAAAAATGGGCACCTACACCTTCACAAAGATGAATACTGTAGCACTTTTATTCCCACGCTTTTTCCCAGAAATGAATAAATAAAAGGGGCACATTTAAATTGTTCTAAACTTTTTATGATTTCAGTCTTTTGGGGTTTAAGTTTTCTCCTTTTCACATAGTTTCATGCTGCTATGAAATGTTGAAAAGATGTTATAGCTAGCATCCCCATGACTGTCTTAATTAGGAAGAATGATAAGATTTCACTCTAAAATTATAAAATAATCGTGCCAAGAAGTAATCAGTATGCATTAGAATGCACTTTTCAGTCCTTTCCACTCCAAGATGATAGATACTGTAGATCAGGAGTGTTAAACTCAATTTCATTGATGGCCACATCAGGGTTGTGTTTGACCTGGGGGGGGGGGGCATGGCCAGAGTGGGAATGGCCAGTTTGATGTCACTCGTGTTGATGGCCCAAGCGCTGTGCTGGGAAAAATGGAGTTCAGGGGGCCATGTGCAGCCTTCCTGGCCCCATTATTGACTGTGACAGCCTCCTGCAGCCCTCTGCAAGCAACCCTCACACATACATAGCTCCATTTTCACTGGCAGAGCCACTATGGGCCGGTCCTTCACTGTTTCCAGGGTGGCCCCTTGGGCCAGATCTAAGCACCTCGTATGCCAGATCTGGCCCCGGGCTTGAGTTTGATACCTCTGCTGTAGATAGTGTTTTTTTTTTTGTTCTAGCATACTGAGCATATTGCTCTCTACTCCATTAATTCTACCTGAAACTCACACAGCAAATGCTTTTATAGCTGGAGAAGAATTCTAGAAGTTACTTAGTTTGATAACTTTTCAGGATTTTTTCCAGTTGTGAACATCTGAAAATGTTGAGATAGCTGTATTAGTTCACAGTGGCTTTCCATAATCCTTTACTGAGGAAAGAAATATCCAATCATTACCAATTCTGATTTCAGTAGTCAGGTCTGTGTTATGAAAACGCCATAAATGACCCAGTTGCAGAGGCTTTGATTGCTTATATGAAATACTTTTGAATTCCTAGTCATCAGTACTCACGAATATGAGCAAAATATATAGTAAAGTGGGCTGATGGCCGCTCTTGACGTTCAAGTTTGTCTGTCCTCGGCGCACCATCCCGAAACCGATGGAGGGACGGAGAAGGTGATTGGGATTCTGGAACAATATCTGCGCTGCTTCGTGAACCAGCAGCAGAACAATTGGGTGGAGTACCTCGCCGTGGCGGAGTTTGCGTTCAACAACTCACAGCACTCCTCCACACGGACGACGCCTTACATGGCGAACGTCGGGTACCACTCTCGTTTTTTCCCTCTCACCCCCATGGAATCTCCGGTCCCCGCAGCGCAGGATTTCCTCTCTGAGCTTCAGGCAGTTCACCAGATGGTGCGCCGCTACTTGAATCAGGCGAAGGAGGATTACAAGCGGGTGGCGGACAGGTCTCGCCGTGCGGTGCCGGAATTGGCCGTGGGTGATCGCGTGTGGTTGTCCACGCGGCATCTTCCGTCCCACCGGCCTACGAGGAAGTTGGACCACCGGTATCTGGGGCCCTTCCCTGTGGAGGCCGTTATCAATCCGGTGGCCTATCGCCTGACCCTCCCGCGCTCGATGCGAGTACACCCGGTGTTCCATCGCTCGCTCCTGATCCCTGAGCGGTCGGATTGTCCTCTCCGACGTCCCTCTTTGCCCCTGCCGTCATCTCCTGAGGTGCACGCACGGCCATCGCACAGAGTGACCCGGATCCATGACTCGAGATGGCTCAAGAGTCGGTTCCAGTATTTGGTCGACTGGGCGGACGAGGACTCGGACAGTGGGACCTGGACCGATGCGACGGCTGTGCGTGCTACAGCTTTGGTGCGGGCCTATCATGGATGTTTTCCCTCCCGACCGCATCCCGAGCATCAGGCCCGGGGGAAGGGCCCTGCGGTGAGGGATAGTGTTGTGGCCCAGCCGGTGCCGCTGCCGCTGCCACCAGACTCCGACAGCGAGGTGTCCTCTGAGTCGGCTCAAGAGGAGGTGGGGGACCCTGGACAGGGTTCCGATGCTGAGCAGGGCACAGATAGGTTGGTTGGCCACCAGGGGGCACCTGAGGCATGGAGCAGTGGTGAAAGTCAAAGGAAGGGGGCTCCTGATGTCATGCCTTGGAGCAGTGGGGAGGAGTCACAGGACAGTGAGTCAGACAGCAGTGAGCTATTAGATGCTCGTTACCGACGTGCTACCCGGCGTAAGGAGCAATTGAGCAATTACCGGAGGTAGTGGCTCTCAGCTGCTGATCATTAGACTCCTCTCCAGACTATAAAGGGACTGCTTGTGGACACACCCTTTGCAGGAATCAACTGATCATTGGAGTTGGAGAAGCTCAGATCTGTGTCGTACTTTGGCAGGCTGGATTGCTGCTAAAGATTTTACCTGGATTACTGTCAATCTGTTCCCTGGACCTTGGCTGCTAAGGTGATTATCTGGAGCTTGGTAGCTGGATTGCTGCCAAGGGGTGTCGCTGTAGCTGGATTGCTGCCCAGAGTGCTATCTTGACCTTGGCAGGCTGGATTGCTGCCAAGGTGGAACCTGTATGTCAATAAACATCTTTGAAGAGACTTTGTGTCGGAGTGTCTTGGTATACAAGAGGAGGGGGTCAGAACAGATTGATTCCTGCCCCAAACAAAACTCCATTAAGTTGCAATGGAGCACCTACAAGCTGAGACGGCCCAGTTGGCTCAACTGATTGCTTTGCTGGCTGGTCAGGTCTCTCAGCTCCAGGGGCTTGCAAACCCCCTCCAGCCAAGCAGGAAATGTCCAGTGGCTACACCAGACAAGTTTGATGGCAAACAAGCAATGTTTGCAGCGTTCCTGGGCCAATGCCAGCTGTTTATCAGCTTGAGAGCGGAGGACTTTCCCACTGACCGGACGAAGGTGGGATTTATCATCAGCTTGCTCTCAGGCACAGCAGCGAGGTGGGCCACTCCATTGCTCTCCCAACCGAGCCCCCTGCTGGACGATTTCCAGGGTTTTTGTAACCATCTCCGGCTGATGTTTGAAGATCCCATTAAGGGGGAAACAGCCACCAGACTCCTGAAAGAGTTGCACCAAGGGCGTGGTTCTTTGCAGGATTATGTCAGCGAATTCCGGCTGCTTAGTCAGGACTCTGCTTGGAATGAGCCAGTCCTTATGGACACTTTCCAGGACGGCCTATCAGATGGCCTGCAGGACGAGCTTGTGAGGGTGGACAGGCCTCCAACGTTCGACGCGTTGGTTCATTTGTGCCTCCGGATAGACGCCCGGCTGCAGAGGCGGAGGCCTCGCCGCGTGTCCCAGGAGACCAGTAGGGTGCCGGTCCCTCACGAGACTGCAGTTGCACGGGAGGAGCCCATGGAGTTGGGTGCCGCCAAACCCTGCTTGTTGGGCACGGAGATGGACAGACGGCATGCAGGGGGGTTGTGTTTCTACTGTGGGGATTTTGGACACTTGGCTTTGGTTTGCCCCAAAAAGGGTAGGGGGGCTGTGAGGACTGCGGCCTCCCCTCAGCAACGTGTCGGGAAACGGGCGGGGCCCAATCTGAGGGAGACTTCGGGTCGGGCACAGGCCGGAACAGAGGCGGAGGGGCCTCCACGACATCTGATTCTTGCAGCGCACATTCTCTTGTCGGGTAGTCCACAGGGAATTCCAGCCCATGCCTTGGTCGATTCCGGGGCTACCATGAATTTTATGGATGCAGCGTTTGTCACGAAATATCACGTCCCTCTGTGCCCGGTAGACCCTCCGATGCGAGTGGAGACCATTGACGGCCGGGTGCTTCTGTCTGGGCCCATCAAGAACGCCACGCAGCCTTTGTGCCTGATCCTCGGGGAGCATGAGGAGGCCATTCAATTTTACGTGGCTTCGGGTCTGCATTTCCCCGTGGTGTTGGGCTTGGCTTGGCTGCGGGCGCACGATCCCCAGATCCACTGGTCGCAGAACCGCATTTCGTTCCCGTCCTTGCAATGCGTGGACCATACCCGTCATGTTTGCGCGGCTCAGGTGCCCAGTTCGGCCGAGGTGACAGTGCCGCCGGATTTAGCGGAGTTCGCGGATGTGTTTAGCGAGCAGGAGGCGGATCAACTGCCACCGCACCAGCCTTACGACTGTCCCATTGACCTGGTACCTGATGCGAAACTCCCGACGGGCCGCCTATACTCCATGTCTGAACCGGAGTTGGCCGCATTGCGGGACTTCCTGGACAAGAACCTGGCCCAGGGTTTTATCCGGCCTTCGTCTTTGCCCTTGTCTGCCCCAGTTTTGTTCGTCAAAAAGAAGACCGGGGATCTAAGACTTTGTTGCGATTACCGGCGCTTGAACGCCATCACGATCCGTAATCGCTACCCGTTGCCTCTGATTCCCGAGTTGTTGGAGCGGCTCCGGGAGGCCGTGGTGTTTACAAAACTGGACTTACGTGGAGCTTACAATCTGGTTCGAGTCAGGGCGGGGGACGAATTGAAGACAGCTTTTGGCACCCGATACGGACATTTTGAGTATACGGTCATGCCGTTCGGGTTGACCAATGCCCCAGCTGTCTTCCAACATTTTATGAACGATATCTTTCGGGACCTTTTTGATCAGTTTGTCGTCATCTACCTGGATGACATCTTGATCTACTCTACGTCTCGGAAGGATCATCAACAGCACTTGCGTCAGGTCTTGCAGCGCCTTCGAAAGCATCGCTTGTTTGCCAAGCTGGAGAAGTGTCAGTTCTGGCAGACCACCATCGAGTTCCTGGGCACCGTATATCCCCTGAAGGAATTGCGATGGAGCCAGGCAAGGTGGAGGCATTACGAAGTTGGCAATCTCCTTGACGGATGAAAGACGTTCAGAGACTCCTCGGGTTTGCCAACTACTACCGGTCCTTCATCCCTGGCTTTGCTTTCTTGACCGCGCCCCTCACTCGGCTCCTGCAAAAGAAAGTGCCGTTTCACTGGGGGTCCACGGAACAACAAGCGTTTGTGGCCTTGAAGCGCGCTTTTACAAAGGAGCCGATCTTGAAACACCCTGATCCCCATCGCCCCTTTGTAGTCGAGGCGGATGCGTCCGACATCGCGGTGGGGGCGGTGTTACTGCAGGCTCACGCCCCTGATAGCACCCTTTCCCCTTGCGCCTATTACTCTCGGAAACTCAATCCTTCCGAGCGCAATTATACCATCTGGGAGAAGGAGTTGCTGGCTATCAAGGCGGCGTTCGAAGCCTGGCGACATCACCTGGAGGGGGCCAGGCATCAGGTCGAAGTCCGGACAGACCATCGGAATCTGGAGTTTTTGACAACAGCACGGAAGCTCAATCAGCGCCAGATCCGGTGGTCTCTGTTTTTTGCCCGGTTCCACTTCAAGGTCACGTATATCCCCAGTGCCTTGAACCAGAGGGCGGATGCCCTGTCTAGAAAGCCAGAGTTCTCCGACCCTGCTGATTCACTGCCCACCCGGACGGTCCTACCCATCGAGTCCTTCGCTGCAATCCAGGAACCCGTGGATTTACGGTCGTTGATATGGAATGCGCAGCGAAACGACGAGTGGGTGGAACAACGGCGGACAGAGGTAGGGCTGACATCCCCGTGGACCTTTGACGAGGACCTTTTGAGGTATCGGGATCGGCTCTACGTGCCTGCAGGACCGCTCCGTGGATTGATTCTCTCCCAGTGTCATGACACTCCGGCAGCGGGACACTTTGGCCTGTTCAAAACTTTGCACCTGGTTTCCCGTACATTTTGGTGGCCTCGCCTGCGACACGACGTGCAGACGTACGTCACGTCATGTGTGCAGTGTCGACAGGCCAAATCAGCGACGGGAGCTCCTCCAGGCTTGCTACAGCCATTGCTGACCCCGGACAGACCCTGGGGAGCCGTGTCCATGGACTTCTTGACGGAACTGCCTCCGTCGTCCGGTTTCACTACGGTCCTAGTGGTGGTGGACATGGTCACCAAGATGACGCATTTCATCCCCTGCCGGAGATTGCCGACAGCCCGCGCCACCGCCCGCATGTTCATCCAGCACGTGTTCCAGCTGCACGGCCTACCTGACCGGGTCGTCTCCGATCGTGGTACACAATTCACGGCCCAGTTCTGGAAAGGGCTGATGGCCGCTCTTGACGTTCAAGTTTGTCTGTCCTCGGCGCACCATCCCGAAACCGATGGAGGGACGGAGAAGGTGATTGGGATTCTGGAACAATATCTGCGCTGCTTCGTGAGCCAGCAGCAGAAAAATTGGGCGGAGTACCTCGCCGTGGCGGAGTTTGCGTTCAACAACTCACAGCACTCCTCCACACGGACGACGCCTTTCATGGCGAACGTCGGGTACCACCCTCGTTTTTTCCCTCTCACCCCCGTGGACTCTCCGGTCCCCGCAGTGCAGGATTTCCTCTCTGAGCTTCAGGCGGTTCACCAGATGGTGCGCCGCTACTTGAATCAGGCGAAGGAGGATTACAAGCGGGTGGCGGACAGGTCTCGCCGTGCGGTGCCGGAATTGGCCGTGGGTGATCGCGTGTGGTTGTCCACGCGGCATCTTCCGTCCCACCGGCCTACGAGGAAGTTGGACCACCGGTATCTGGGGTCGTTCCCTGTGGAGGCCGTTATCAATCCGGTGGCCTATCGCCTGACCCTCCCGCGCTCGATGCGACTACACCCGGTGTTCCATCGCTCGCTCCTGATCCCTGAGCGGTCGGATTGTCCTCTCCGACGTCCCTCTTCGCCCCTGCCGTTGTTGCCTGAGGTGCACGCATGGCCATCGCACAGAGTGACCCGGATCCGTGACTCGAGATGGCTCAAGGGTCGGTTCCAGTATTTGGTCGACTGGGCGGACGAGGACTCGGACGGTGGGACCTGGACCGATGCGACGGCTGTGCGTGCTACAGCTTTGGTGCGGGCCTATCATGGACGTTTTCCCTCCCGACCGCATCCTGAGCGTCAGGCCCGGGGGAAGGGCCCTGCGGTGAGGGATAGTGTTGTGGCCCAGCCAGTGCCGCTGCCGCTGCCACCAGACTCCGACAGCGAGGTGTCCTCTGAGTCGGCTCAAGAGGAGGTGGGGGACCCTGGACAGGGTTCCGATGCTGAGCAGGGCGCAGATAGGTTGGTTGGCCACCAGGGGGCACCTGAGGCATGGAGCAGTGGTGAAAGCCAAAGGAAGGGGGCTCCTGATGTCATGCCTTGGAGCAGTGGGGAGGAGTCACAGGACAGTGAGTCAGACAGCAGTGAGCTATTAGATGCTCGTTACCGACGTGCTACCCGGCGTAAGGAGCAATTGAGCAATTACCGGAGGTAATGGCTCTCAGCTGCTGATCATTCGACTCCTCTCCAGACTATAAAGGGACTGCTTGTGGACACACCCTTTGCAGGAATCAACTGATCACTGGAGTTGGAGAAGCTCAGATCTGTGTCGTACTTTGGCAGGCTGGATTGCTGCTAAAGGTTTTACCTGGATTACTGTCAATCTGTTCCCTGGACCTTGGCTGCTAAGGTGATTATCTGGAGCTTGGTAGCTGGATTGCTGCCAAGGGGTGTCGCTGTAGCTGGATTGCTGCCCAGAGTGCTATCTTGACCTTGGCAGGCTGGATTGCTGCCAAGGTGGAACCTGTATGTCAATAAACATCTTTGAAGAGACTTTGTGTCGGAGTGTCTTGGTATACAAGAGGAGGGGGTCAGAACAGTAAAGCATTATTGAAGAGTATACCATCAAATTGATAAAGGTCAACTACAAGAATTAAAAAATAAAAAGTTAATATCGAAGCTTTTATTGGTGTATTGTCAGCTATTATCAGATGTATTGACATATTTTTGGTGTATTTTCAACCATCCAAAGTCATTTAGAGTTAGGTAGCACCAAATAAGCTTTTAAAATCTTATTAATATAATTGGTTGCACAAATAGATATTAGACTGGATTTACATTTGTATCCATCTATTGAGTCCTTCCCAAGGATTTCAGGTAGGCAGGTTTTGGTTGATGCTATTCATTATTATTATGGTTGGTCACGTCAGCCAGATGTTTGGAATGGCATTTTTGTCACCTATCTAGTCCTTCCCAAAGACCTGAGGTGGGCTGAAGTTGTTGTTTAATAATATTAAAAGTATTATTGCAGGACATGAGCTGTTGCAAGTAAAGCTGCCTTTTGTAATTGACTCTGATTTTGTAAATATCAGTGTTGTTCAAGTGCTGCTCCAGAGATTTTGGAATTCCATCCAGATCACCTATTGTTATTGGTCTTCTCTTTGCTTTCTTTTGCCATATTGTATCACATAGATTTTACACGATGTTAATCAATCTTCAATTTCACCTTGTTGCAGAATACTGTCAAACTGCTTGGCAATAAGTAGATATAGACCACGGGTGTCAACCTTGATTGTGTCACATGACGTATTGTGATGTATTGTGATGATTTTTTGCCTTTGTGGAGCTTGGGTGGCATGGCCTGCATGTGACGCCTTAGGTCCGCAGGCCACCAGTTTGACAGGCCTGGTGTAGACCATCAAATGTTTCAACAGGAACTATGCAGTTCAGGTTCATGTAGTGCTAAACAGTTCTTGACCTTCCTTGCCCCTTTCTCCATCATTTCTGTTGTTATAGAAATTTATTTTATTTTATTTTAGTTTTTATTCATATATACCTCCTTTATCCAACTTGTATACTTGTTAATCTTCTTTTTGTTTGTTAGAGAGCTAAATCCAAAATTGCACTGTTTCTTCTTTGTCAGGTGTTGACAAAACACTCTCTCTATTGGTGTATTGGTAGAAATCTTTCTGATGTGACTGAAATTTGAGATTTTTGCCTGTAGTGTGCAATTTGAGCTTCTAATTGCTAATCTTCTTGACTATAGCTGTAGTTGGCCACTTTCTTATTTCCAGTGATTCCTTGATATTACTTTCTGAGGCGGGTTGCTCCCAGTTTGGACCGGATCGGGAAAACCAGTAGTGGTGGTGGTGGGAGGCTCTGCCCACCCGCCCAAATGTTTCTGCATCACACACACGCACACAAGCAAACCGGTAGTAAAAAAATGGAAACCCACCACTATCTGCCTTGTTTCTAGGTGATATTTCTTGATCACATATTCTTTGGTCTTCCTGTTATCCAATTTTTTTTTACATGCTCTAGTTTGCTTGCATCTGATCTTAGCATGCTGATTTTATTTCCCATTCTGATTGTTGGTATACTGTTTGGCTTTTTTAAAAAAAATCTTCCTTTTGTATCCCAGGTATCCCAGTTATAACTGCAGCTGTACTGTCCATTACTTAGTTTGTTTCTTGCAGTGAGCTAGTGTTTACATTTGATTCTATGATATTGGCATCTTCTAATATTTGTACTAGCTGTTTCTATGGAACAACATTCAATGCAACAAACCTCATTCACTTGTTGTTATGCTGTTCTATATACTCAGTTGGTTATTCTCTGAATTCCTCATTTTTTTAGTTGAAGTGATTATTATTATTGTTGTTGTTGTTGTAATTATTATTATTATTATTATTATTATTATTATTATTATTATTATTATTATTATTATTATTATTATTATTACATCAACAGAATTGTATCACAGCGGCCAGTTGTTTCGCCGGATTTGGCATTAATTACTAGTCGGGCCCCACCCAGGGGCCTAGGACGTCGTAACGTATTTTCGTAATATGTGTGCGGATCCAAGCAGTGTGGCAGATGGTGATTTTGTCAATTTTTAACTGTTTTAAATGTAATTCCAGTGCTTTTGTAATAGCACCCAGTGTGCCGATTACCACTGGAATTATCACTGCTGGTTTGTGCCATAATCGTTGAATTTCGACTTTTAAGTCCTGGTATTTCGCAATTTTTTCATATTCCTTCTCGGCGACCCTGCTATCACCTGCTTTTGCGATGTCTATGATTGTAACCTTATTTTTCTCAACCAGTGTGATGTCTGATGTATTATGCGCCAGTATTTTATCCGTTTGTATGCGAAAATCCCACAAGATCTTGACCATCTGACCCTCGACGACTTTTTCAGGGTCAGATGGTCAAGATCTTGTGGGGTTTTCGCATACAAACGGATAAAATACTGGCGCATAATACACCAGACATCACACTGGTTGAGAAAAATAAGGTTATAATCATAGACATCGCAATATGATTGTAACCTTATTTTTCTCAACCAGTGTGATTATTATTATTATTATTATTATTATTATTATTATTATTATTATTAACTTTATTCATTAAACTTGAAACTCAGCCAACTGAACATTCAAAAACGCATTACAAATACCCGTGACTGGTGCTAATGGTTGCTGCCAGCGTCCTAAGTATCAACCAAGTACCTTCTTAAAATATAAGATGTTCCGAGTAGCGCAGTTTTTTGCAGTTCTGCTGGTATTATTGCAGGAAGCTGCAATTTGTGGATATATCCTGTACAATTATTGGACATGGTGCCAAGTGCCCCGGTGACAATGGGTATCACTGTTACATACTTCAACCATAGCCATGTAGTTTTGATGGCCAGGTCGCGATATTTCATTATTTTTTCTAGTTCTTTTTCTTCAACTCTGGCATCTCCAGGAACAGCGATATCAATAAACTGTACACTTCAGCCCTCTACAACCATGATATCTGCTGTGTTATGCTCCAAATGATGATCTGTTTGTATTCGAAAGTCCCACAAGATCTTCACCTTCTCATTTTCGATAACTTTTTCCACTTTATGTTCCCATGACTTTCTGGATACAGGTAAATCATATTTTTTACATAATGACCAGTGGATTAATTCAGCAACTCAGTCATGTCTAGCTTTGTAATCAGTTTGTGTGATTTTGCTGCATTCACATATTAAATGTGAAACAGTTTCGACTTTGTTATTGCAAAGTCGGCAGTTTGGGTTGTCAGAGGATTTTTGTATCTTCGCTTTCATGGCATTAGTTTGTAGTGCTTGTTCTTGAGCAGCCAATATTAAATCTTCCGTTTTTTTCTTGATAGTTCCCATCTTAAGCCATGTCCATGTAAGTTGTCATCACATTTTCCTTCAATGTTTTTCAAGTGCTGTCCATGCAAAGCTTTGGTTTTCCATCTATTTAATTTGTCATCCAGATGTTTTTCCTTATATTCTGCCTTTGTTTCTGTTGTTTTTATGCTGTTCTCCGTTTTCACAGCCTGCAGCAATTTTTCTGTACTTTGGTTCACATACTCATTCAAACTTCGTTTTTCTTCTTCTACAGTTTGATGGATTTGCAATAGCCCCCTGCCCCCTATTTTTCTTGGCAGGTTCAACCTGTCGATGTCACTTCATGGATGTAAAGCATGGTACATATTCAAAAGTTTGTGTGTTTTCCTGTCCAGGTTTTCTAGTTCAGCCAGAGTCCAGTTGATGATTCCAGCTGAGTAGCGTATCACTGGAACTGCCCATGTATTAATGGCTTTAATTATGTTTCCAGCATTCAGCTTTGATTTTAATATTTTGCGGACCCTCCTGGTGTATTCCTTTTGCGTTGACTCTTTGACTTTCCCATTCAAGATGTTATCTGCTTCCAATATGCCTAGGTACTTGTAACCATTATCCTTTGCTAATGCTTTCACTATATTTCCAATTCCCAGTTCTTTTCCTTCTGTTTTTTCCATTTTTCCTCACCGCATGGATAATATAGCACATTTTTCAAGCCCAAAGTTCATTTTGATGTCACTGCTGAACAGTTGAACTGTGTTGAGTATTGATTTAAGTTCAGTGGGGCTTTTCGCATACATTTTTATGTCATCCATGTATAGTAGATGGTTTATCTTGCCATGTTGGCTTGAGATTTGGTGTCCCAGTTTTGTGTTTCATAGGATTATTGTCAGTAGAATTAATGCAATGTTGAACAGTAATGATGAAAGTGAATCCCCTTGGAAGATTCCTCGTCTGATGTTGACTTCACCAATGTTCTCCCCATTTGTTGTTAGAACTGTTTTACATTTTTGCACTATTATTGTTGTTGTTGTTGTTGTCGTCGTCATCATCATCATCATTTTACAAATATCTAGGGTTTTTTACCAAATATTTGAAGTTTTTTTGTGTGTGTGACAATTACCTGCCATTTCTTCCACTCTTAGGTCTCTTTCAAAAACATTCTTTTAAACAATGCTTGCTTATGTGCCAGTTTCTATTTAAAAAACTGATAAAGATTTATGTGAACAACTTCTTGAATTCTCAGCGTTTTCTCATTTATCAATATTAACACCTACCTACCTATCTTTCTCTCTCCCTTCTCTCTCTCTCTCTCTCTCTCTCTCTCTCTCTCTCTCTCTCTCTCTCTCTCTCTCTCTCTCTCTCTCTCCTCCCTTAGAATGAATCCAAGTGATTTTGGCAAACATCAGGAGAAAGAGTGTGGCAGCAGCTCCAAGCCAAATACATTGGATGTTCAACAATTCTACGAATTATATTTGCATACGCAAAGAATACAACTTCAACAAAGAATACAAATTCAAAATAGCTTAAAACAAATTATTTCTTTTCAAATAAGAAATGCCAGCATCTAAGAAGTCTTAAGTACAAACAACATAAATAAGTTCCACTGACTTCTTTAAAAAAATACAGAATGTACAATAATTGAGATATGTGACAGTTAATGGCCTAGATTAGATAGGAAAAGGAAATTAAAGCTAGAAAACTGCACTGTCTAAAATGCTAACATGCAGAGAAGAAAATGGATAACAGGAAAGGAACTGACCCAACATAAACAGCCTCAAAGGATTTTGTTGGCAGAATGTCAGATTCAAAGTTGGATGGGGATAGAAATGTGAATTTTTTAAATGTAAACAGTTGTTTAAATAAAAAAAAGGACGAAATGCCTTTTCAAGTATGCACTCTTCAGACTTATTACTGAAGAAATCAAGTGGAGAGTGCTGGAGAAAAATATCTTTCCATTATATCCATTGTTTGCTGTCATTCCCCATTTGTAGGTAGACAAGAAAATCCTTATTCAATGTAAAAGCCAGCCACATAGTGCGTCTACCTTTTCTACAAAACACAGCAGCAAAATCCCAGGAACATTTGCTCAGAAGTCCCACTGATTTTTAGAAGATTTTTCTCTCAGATTATAGATAGTCCTTGACTTAAAACAGTTCATTTAGATACCATTCAAAGTTATAACAACACTGAAAAAACTGACTTATGACACTTTTTAGGCCACAAAATTAGGGATGCAGTGGCTCAGTAGCTAAGATGCTGAGTTTGTCGATCACAAAGTTGGCAGTTCAGCAGTTCAAATCCATAGTAATGCCTCGCATAAAGGAGTGAGCTCCCGTTACTTGTCTCACTTTCTGCCAAACTAGCAGTTCGAAAGCATGTAAAAATGCAAGTAGAAAAATAGGGACCACCTTTGGTGGGAAAGTAACAGCACTCCGTGCGCCTGGTCACATGACCACGGAGTCATCTTTGGAGAGTGCTGGCTCTTTGACTTTGAAATGGAGATGAGCACCGCCCCCTAGAGTTGGGAACAACTAGCACATGTGTGCGAAGGGAACTTTTACTTTTAGGTCACAAAATAGCTGTATCTCCAGTAGGCTTAGAGCTCTGGCAGACAAGGGAATAGATATCTTGCTCAAATTGTGGTCATTGACTTGGAAAGGATGCTAAGTTTGCATACTTCCTTTTCTAATAACTTTTGTAAATTGATTGTTAACTGCTTTTAAGCTATTATGAACCCTTGGATCAACAAGTGTTATAATACTGGGTGAGATCCTTCAATCCTTAGAAAAGGATTGAATTTAACTACAAGTTTAAAACTTTTCTTTAAAATAATTGGAATAAATAGTAAAAGGGTGATTAATTTTTTTATTTTAGAAAGCTACAAACAGACTAAGGATCCTGACAAATAATGGAAATTGTAATGAATAATTCCAGTGAGGAAAATTCTTTTGTTTTGATTTTTTTTTTTAAATGAATAAACATTGGACACCAAAGGAAATTAGAAGAAAGTAAGGATCACAATTAAAGGAGAAGAATGTTTAAAGTCAACATGCAATTACAGAATGAAGCAAAATATTTTATTTGAATATAGTGAACAATATTTTTGATAAATGGATCCATTTTAATTTTAATAGTGTCTGCCTTTACACATTATGTTAAAATGATATTATGGAACGGGAACAAATTCTACCTCAAAAGATAGACACTGGGTTAAAAGTGGATTTTAAAATGATGCGCTAGACCAGTGTTTCTCAAACTTGGCGACTTTAAGTCCTGTGGACTTCAACTCCCAGAATCCCCCAGCCAGCATAGCTGGCTGGGGAATTCTGGGAGTTGAAGTCCACAGGACTTAAAGTCGCCAAGTTTGAGAAACACTGCGCTAGACAAATGATATGGAAAAAGATGTGGCACTGGACATACAAATGAAACCAGTTGATGTCTTAATAATTAAAAGGGTATACAACTAACAAACCAAGAGAGTGACCCAAATAATTTTCCTATATTGGATTTAAAAGAGAGGCTTGTTAAAGTTTTGGAGAACTTTTTGAGAAAGACAAAGAAAAAATGGAAACATATCAATTTAATGGGGCAAAAGTTCAAGATTATTAGAAGTAAAAGGAAGAAATGTAAAATTGTCTTATTGGATCAAGGTTAAGGTAGATATGTTTTTATCCCTGATATTCTTTAATGGACTTTTTCTGACGTCAGACTGAAATGAGGAAACTATGGATTTGCTCATAGATAAGAAACGGGATAGGCAAGAAATAATTTGTTATGTTTTAAGAGAAAGTGATAAATGTCTAAAATTGTTTATACTATTAATGAAGGGGAAGCCACTTCTGTATATGCTTTTTTCTTTTTCTTTTTCTTTATTCTTATTTTTGTTTCTTTTCTATTTCTTTCCATTTTTTTTTTCTTTTCTGTAACTTCTATTTTTTTTTTCTTTTTTGTATTTGTATTAGTTTTTACTGTGGTAACTGTAATCTTTGATAAAATTACTATACAAAAGAAAGATTTCAATCAGTGGAATCTCTTGGGAGGAGTCAGAATAACAAAATCACTGCCATTGTGTCTCTGCTCTTTTGTATGTGTATTGTGAGCCATAGTGGTGCAATGTTTAGAATGCAGTATTGCAGGGTAACTCACTGTTCACTTCTCACTGTTCGATTCTGAGTCAAGGTTGACTCAGCTTTCCATCCTTCCAAGGTCGGTAAAATGAGAACCCAGATTGTTGGGCACAATACGCTGACTTAAATTTATTTATAGTGTATGGCATGTGTTAGCCAGGGATCACAGAGGGGGCTGGCTGCCTCTGTGAAATGAATTTTTTGGCCAGTGTTACCTTTACCCATGCGATGCCTGAATGCCAGTAGCCAATTGAGGGAGGATCCTTTCTTGTCCTTCTACAGTTTATTAACCCACAGGAATCAAACTGCCGAGCTGCCGACCTCAGCAGTGTGCAGGCCCAGAGTCTTACCACATGAGCCATTACAGCTCCTGCTGACTCATAAAACTGCTTACACAGTGCTATAAAGCACTATGAAGTGGCATATAAGTGTAAGCACTATTGCTATTGCTATCATAAGCATTTGGAAGGGAACAAATCTTACAGCATAATGTCACACTTTCAGCACTCTAACAAAAGCAGTAGATCCTGCCTATGCCAATGATTTCAATGAAGATGTTTTTGCAAATGTATAGCCTGTTACCTTACTCACTGTAAATAGAAAGGAATCATTACATATTTATGTAATGTAATATCACAAATATCTTCTCAGAAAATCACAGAACTATAGAATTTAGTTCCGGAGGAAAAATGATCCCAAAATCATCAAATCTAACTCTTGTTCCATGTGGGATACATTGGATACAATTGGCAGATGCCTGCTAAGCCTTTGCTTAAAACTTCTTGCAAATGAATTCTCCTTTTTTTAAGAAAATATCTATAGTTGCTATTTATATATGTATCAATTGTCCTTTTCATCCCTTTTCAAAAGTATGCTGGCCATCCATTTCTCCTGTCCTTGAAATACTGATAGGTTTTAATATCTATTAAGAAGAGGTTTCTTATGATTCCTTAAAAAAATCTCTTACAGCTTAATCTGAGAGTTAATCAAACATGAAATTAACTAGGCTCATTAATGTATTATATGAATGCACTCCAAACTGTCATTGGAAGTTGACCCAATTGCATACCAGCTGGAAAGGAGTGGACAATGTTCTGCCTTTAAAAACCAAAAGGAAGACGAGCTAAAGCAGGTTTGTGAAGCCTCTGTTTCAAAGGTCACAGAGCACACTCGTTATATGCAGTTGCCCAGTAAGTGCTCTATAAACCACCTCTTCCTGGCAGCCTTTTTTAGAGTCATGATTTTTAAAATAGGGCAATTAGACAGATGGTAGTCCCCAATAGGTGGACTATGATTTTGGCAGGCTCATTTTATTGAATAAGGAATCAAACTGGGCTCCATGTGCTCCAAATTTCATGTTTAATGCTATACAGCAAAATCATGAAATCTTAGTGTCACTGTATAATGGGCTTCTTTTTGAACTGAAGTGTATTGTTTTGCAAGAGGCGGCAACCGACAGAAAAACAAAGCAGTGGAGGCTTTTATGCTTTTTGCTAAATACAGTGATGTAAATATTTACAGTACTGGTTGTACCACTGTTTACCTGGTGCCAGGTTTCCTCCTAAGTTTCCTCCCAGAGACACTCCCCTCTGACTCTCCTGCTTCCTCCCTCTTTCTCTCCATCTCACTGTCATCTGAGTACCAATGGGGTGGCAGAACAGGCTAATGCGATGATGGAACAATCCTTAAGGTGCTATGTCAACTACCAGCAAACTAATTGGGCAGACCTATTGCCTTTGACTGAGGTAGCATACAATAATCCAATGCACAGACATTAATTCCATGACACTCATTCCATAAATTATAGACTTGACAAGAGAGACACTGAAAAGAAAGGAATGGAATGAACCCTGACTGCTTCTCCATTGGAGACAGAATTTCTCTCAGGGTCTTCTGCCCAGTTTTTTCTCCAGAGACCAAGTTTTCACCAATAACCAACACAGCCCTCCTTCCCCTCTGGAATTTTGAGAGAAACTGCTGCCTGCAGCCATCCAGTTCCCTCCTTCCCATTTATGGTGTTAGGTGAAGATATTATCTCTGGGGTTCTTAGAGGGAAACTACCTGTTTCCTGTTCCTTCTCAATGAAAAATCACCAACTGCTTTGCACATTTACATAACTTTACTCTCCAATTTTTTTCTCTCTAGTTATTCCATTTTACACAATGTTTTTCTCTCCTCTCCTTCTCTTCTCTCCTCCCCTTCTCTAATGTTTAGACCAACTGACCTCATAGCCCTCAGCAAATGAGGAGGTAGATCTCCCTGTTAGGATTCTAATTCTTAAGAACAGGCTGAAGCAATGAGACTGGTGTCTCTGCATATCTCCACACCAGCCAAGGTTAACAGCCAAATCAACTCATCAGTCTTATCAACAGCAAAGCTGCCCTTCAAGGCCAGAACTGAGTTTCATTTCTCCATTTTTCACTCCATTTTCTGATTCACACCAACAGAACTACAGCCATGCAGGGCAACTAAAAAACATATGCTAAAAAAATGTCGTTATGTTAGCTTGAGATTCCCTGTTTAAGGAAGAACTGACTTAATAATATACAAGGCTTCCTTCAATTCTGAGATTCCATAATAATAATTTTAAGTCCCAAGAAGATGTTCAATATGTAATTCTGCATTCTCTAAACATGCTAAAACTAAATAAAATGCAGTAATAATAGAATGAAGAAAAGGTGACTATGTATAGTTTGCCTAATATTTGTGCAGGATTGCTGCTTAAAAAGCATTTATTAATGACAATCTGTGAGCCAACAAACTTTATACTCATGTTACCATTTTTGCAGCCCCATCACACTGCTGACTCTTATTTAATTACTGTAATAATGAACTGCTATTCAAAGACTTTTTTCCACAAGCCAACCTGTGCCTATAATTTTTGTTTCTTACTTGAGAAACATTGCATTTGCTCTATTACATTTCTTTCTTTCTACTAATTCTCACCCGTTTCCCTAAAATTTCAAAACTGTTTTGAATTTTATTTTTATATCCTAGATTATTAGTAACCAATATTGTGCCACCTACAAATATCGCAAGCATTCCCTCCACCTCTTCATCCAAATAATTTAACAAAAATACTGAAACATGCAAGACCCAGGATTGAAACGTACGGCTCTTAGTGCCCTCCTTCAAGTTTGATAAATGGGCACTTTTGAAGATGATTTTTAAGATTGTTGAGTATGCAATTAACTGTGATGCCATTCCAGCTATAGTTAACTAGCTGGCTAATCACACAATCTTGGGGTAATATTATTAACTGTTTTTCTGAAATCAATGTGTAGTCTCATAAAATTCTAAGAAAGTGCCCTGATCCAAAAGAAAGAGGAGGTAAAACTTCATAATTAATTTAATTATTTTACTTATTAATATTAATTTAACTATTTTTATTTATTTATTTATTTATTTTACCGTGCTTCTAGACCGCCCCCTCTCCCGAAAGGGACTCAGGGCGGTGTACAGTCCATATAAAGAATATATCAGAATACAATAAATAAAAGAATTAAGTATGTACAGTTAAATATGGAGGAGGTTAAAATCGAATTAAAAGAACTTATTTATTTGTATCATGCCTTTATTATTTTTAAAAACTAATATGTTAATTATAAAGAATAATGATGTTGATAATAATGTTCTTGACATATTTGTGATTTCTAACAAATATTGCATTATTTTCAAGGTTCGCACAGACTTCTGTGGTTAAGTATGAAATCCTTCCAGAGGTCAATACCATACTGACTGACCTCTTGTTTCCTAATCCTGTTTTTCTCCCTTTCTGAAATTAGGGTCAATAATTGCATTCTCTAGCTGTCTTTGATTTCTCCAAGATAATAAAGTTTCAGCAGACCATCAGTAAGTTCCTTCAGTGCCAAAAGTGCAATTCATCTGGTCTGGACATTTAAATTACTGTATATAGTTACACCTTGGTAATACTGCTTTCATTCCATGTTTCTAGTATTTAAACTTGATTCTCAGTTAATTATCACTCTGTTATTGAATATGATGCTGGGTGAAACCACAATAGTTTGGATGATGCTAATTTTTTGGATGCAGTTCAGTCTGAATGATGTATAACAGGGGTTCAAACTTGATTTCATTCAGGGAAACATCAGGTTTGTGTTTGAGGTGGGGGCATAGCCAGGGTGAGCATGGCCAGCCCGACATCACCAGTGACGTGCAGTCAGGTGAGGCAAGTGAGGCACAGCCTCACCACTCTCATCATGAAAAAAAAAGTAAAAGGAAAAAGTTGAGCTAGTTACTGCCTCACCGTGGATGACTCTGCTTAACTGTTAAAAAAGCTGGAAAAGGTACATGTGGGTTGGAGGGAGGGGGAGGAATTCAAACTTCATCCTCCTGGTGCTGTGCAGGGCTTTGGGCAAAGGCTGGAGGGAAGGACCCTGGCTCGCTTGTGCTCTCCCTCCCCAAGAGTAGTTTGATTGCAGGCAGAGCCACGTTGTGGGGCCGGTGTGTGTGCTACAGCATGGCTCTTTGCCTGGCTTCCTGCCTCCTCCTGTGGTCTCCTCACTGGTGCTCTCCCTCCCCAAGTGTAGTGACTTCCTCCCCAGGCCCCCATTCATTTCTCTCTCACACACACACACAGCTGGATAAAACTATATAAAAATCTAGCCCAGCTTCACTGATTACAAGTTTGAAAAGGCAACGTGGCTCCGCCTGCAATCAAACTACACTTGGGGAGGGAGAGCACAAGCGAGCACTGAGGAGACCACAGGAGGAGGCTGGAAGCCAGGCAAAGAGCCATGCTGTAGTACACACACTTCCCCCCAGCCTCTTTCTTTTGGAAGGCTCAGATCGGCTCCCCTCCGGCTTCTCTGCCTCTCCTCTCACCCCAGCCTGCCAGCAGGAGGTGGTGGGTGGGCTTTATT
The DNA here is from genome assembly GCF_964273705.1 of Natrix helvetica. Lineage (NCBI taxonomy): Eukaryota > Metazoa > Chordata > Lepidosauria > Squamata > Natricidae > Natrix > Natrix helvetica. The sequence goes on from NC_138552.1 coordinate 43,958,697, forward strand.
GTGTTCCAGGCATTTCCCACCCAGACAGCAGGCTGCATTTGCAATGGTGGAGGTGTTTGGGAAAGGCAGCAGGGGAATGGGGGGGGGATGGCAGAGGAGCTGCTTTCAAGCCACTGGAAAAGATATCCAATCCAACTTTTGTGTGTGTGGGGGGGGGTTTGTTTGAGAGTGAGTGAGAGAGGGAAGGGATAGGAGAGATAGTCCAATCCAACTTCTGTGTGTGTGTGTGTGTGTGTGTGTGTGTGTGTGTGTGTGTTTGAGAGAGGCGGAGGAAGGGAGAGAGGGAGGAAGGAGGGGAAGGAGAAGAAAAAGAAGCAAAGGAGAAAAACAAATGCTGTCGCTTTAAATTGGAACTGAGCATGCCTGGCTGTGGAATTCTGGGAGTTGAAGTCCACAAGTCTAAAAATATTTGAAACCCAGCACTGTGTCAGTGCCTCACCAGTCATAAACCTCACCGCACGTCACTGGACATCACTCATGTCAGGGACGCATGTGGTAGCCTGAGCACTCTGCCAGTGGCTTCCAAATAGGCTTCTAAGCACCATTTTCAGCTGCGACTGTCTCCTGCAACCCTCTGCCAGCGAAAACCCTCCTGAGCTCTGTTTTCAGAGGCACTGTGGGCCAGTCCTTCACTGTTTCCAAGGCAGCACTCCAGGCCAGATCTAAGCACCAAGCAGGATGAATCCAGCCCCCTCGCGTTGAGTTTGATCTGATGTATAATATAAATTTATGGGTAGGTCTGATTCTGTTTTCTTGTACTATTAACTATGTAAAACTGCCAGGTTTCCCAGTGGAATACTTTGAGATGGCACTCTGTAGTAGTGGTTCCTACAGGGTTTTTTGGAGAAATTTGTCCTTGTTAAACTCCAGTCCATGGACATGGACATCAAAGGAGCCCTGGGCTTTTGTGTGTGTGTGTTGTTATCTGGAGATTTTTCCCAAAGTACCATGTGCACATAAAGTATAGCCAGTCACTGACTTACAACAGTTCAGTTAGTGACCGTTCAAAGTGACAAATGTGTCTGAAAAATGTGACTTATGACAATTTTTCACACTTATGACCATTGCAGCATCCCCATGATCATCTGATCAAAATCCAGACATTTGGCAACTGGTTCATGTTTGTGATCTTTGCTGTGTCCTGGAGTCATGTGATCCCCTTTTGTGACTGTCAACATTCCAAGTACCGTAATGCACCCTTTGTAGACAGGATTCCTCAAAGAGCAGCTTTATTAGGAGATACCATCTTGGCACAACTGGTGAAAAGCCACTCTAAACGTTCCTGCATTTTCCACCACATTAAAAAAGTAACTTTCCTGTTTTCACAGGGCCTAGTTACATGCAGGATCGCATCCTGCCCCACACATCCCTACGACCAATTCGCTCACACAGAGAGGGACTTCTCCGGGTGCCGTCCGCCAAACAGTGCCGGGGGGCGACACCCAGGAGCAGAGCCTTCTCTGTGATGGGCCCAGCCCTGTGGAATGACCTCCCCCGTGACATCAGGATTACTTCCGATCTCCGCTCCTTCCGTGTTCAGCTGAAGACCCACCTCTTTCAATTATCTGGCCTGGCTCAATCGTAATTTTTCTTATTCCTCCTAACTGTTTTTAAATTGTACTTTAAACGTTAAATTTTAATTGTATATTGGGTTCTTACAATTGGGGTATTTTAATGCTGGCTTTTTAACTATCTATATGGTGTAAATTGTTACCTCCTCCGAGTCCGTGTCCGTGTATGCGTATGTATGTTTTGTATGTATGCCTATGTGTTTTTGTATATTCTCTATGTTTTATATGCCCCATTGTACGCCGCCCCGAGTCCTACTTGGAAAGGGAGCGGCTAATAAATTCAAACTTATTATTATTATTATTATTATTATTATTCTCAAAACAATAAATCACATTGTCCCATCTGGACACTAGCTGGTTGCCTGGTTATGTCTCTTCTCCTCCTCTGTCCAGCCATCCATTGGAATGTCCCTGACTCATTGGAAAGCTGTGTTGTTTTGACTACAAAGCCACATCTGCCTCTACCCCCCTTCAGCTCCAAGCTGTGTCAACTTGAAGCCATTTGGAGAGAAACCCCAATAAGAAACACACGCACCCCCTCACAGAAAAGAAAACGGCCGCAGTCAGGTCAGCTTCAGGCTTGGCAGTGACCTTCTGACAAGCAAAGTCAATGGGGGAGCTAGACTCACTTAACAACCACATTACCAACTTATCAACTGCAGTGATTCACTTAACAACTGTGGCAAGAAATGTGGTAAAATGGGGCAAAACTCACTTAACAATTGTCTCATTTAACAGTGGTCCCAATTGTGGTCGTAAGTCCACATATACTATGCTTACCTGCAATTTGAGAATAGATGTGGACAATTTGAATTTTAAATCAGATCAGATTAAAGTGCTATAGGAAAGTGCTAAGGCAAACAATGTATTATGGGAGTGAAGAGAAACTGCACTTTCCTTAAAGAAGCACATATACAGTTTGGTGGTCTTCCAGGACTCAGAATTATTTATGGATGTAAGGGATGATGTTGTTTGCAGGACAGTTTCAATCCTATGTAGAAATTGCAGTTATTGGTGAATTACTGTGACACATTCTTCATGGTTTTAAAACTGATTGTTAAATGCTTGTATTGCTTGGCGTACACAGCAAGACCATTCCCTATAGGATTCAGAAATGGTCCTCCAAGATCCTAAGCAGAGATATTTTTCATCAGCATTGACACCTGATCCTGTTTTAACTCAAGGTGCAAGGGATTGAACCTGGACCTTCAGTGTTCAACCTTTGAGCTATGATCCTTCTAATATATTTGCTGAGAGCACAGCAGGCCAGAGGTCTAAGTAATAAATGCAAACAGAGTGATTTTGTTTTAATTTCCATTTGCCTTTGTTTCCTGTCTGGCCCTTTCCAAGAATTAAGAGAAAAAGACTGTAATCTTTTTAGTTTTTACAGAGAACCTTGTGCAATTGAACTCAGTATGATGTTCAAGGCTGCCAAAAGGTTCTGTAGTGGAGGCAACAAATAAAGCAGTAACTTTGTGGCATTTGCATTTAATTTTATATATGTGGGTGAGTTTCTTCGAATTTCTTTCTAACTTATAAGTAAGGGGAATTTTTTGCAGACAGGACTTTCGAGTACAAATTGGGCACACTCTAGAGCTAACTTTTGTACCTTATGAAACCCTTTATGCAGAGATGGCATTCTGCCCGTTGGCCCCAGTTCAGGCAAACTGGTAGTGGCAGTGGCAGGAGGCTCTGCCCACCCACCCAGACGTCATCATGGATGCTCTGCGCATGTGCAGAGGGTTTTTCACATGCAAAGAAGCGCTGTGCGCGGGTGAAGCAAGAACACATGCACACTCCCAGTCCTGAACCAATAATGAAGATTAGAGCATTTCGTGCCTGCCCTCATGTGTTATAAATTGTGCTTTTGAAACAGGCTTTAATATAAATGTACAGTTGACCATAAAGAAAATTAAATAAAACAAAAACTATAGGAGAAAATATAGTGAGTCTGAGTATTTAGATGATGAGAGAATAGCTCCCAATATATTATAATACCTTTTTTATTTTTATGGAATCTGGTAATTATACAATATATAAGTTTTTACTGAGTTCCATTAATAGCGTTTATCATAATATAATGGTTCCTAGCTCCAGCAGTTCTGTTCACAGTGGTGCATTTTGATCATTAGCTATACTAGTCAAGAAATATATTTTCCTTTTTTTGAAAAGAATATTTTTTCAATCAAGGAATATTTCACACTCCCCCTCTCATTTCCATTCTCTTTCTCTCATTTTTATAAATGAATAATTAAACAGTGAGAAAGACTGTTTGAATGTGAAAAGGTGTTTATTTCCATCAACGTTAGAGATCAATTCAAAAACAAACCAAACTTAGTTCTGTTATTACCTGATCCACGAGACTAGTAGTTTGTTAGGTCTATTTGATTTAGATTGCAAACAACTGGATGACCATTTGATGGCAGCAATTGCCTTTATCTTTACTGCATTTAGAGATCATTCAAATTTATGCAAACCTGATCTGGTAGTCCTAAGTTTGTTTTAATAATTACCAAGCAGTGCTGTCAAGAAATGGACACATTTTAAACTGAGATGTTTGCCATAGAAGACTTAGGCAAAGAAATGGACACATTGTAGGAGCACTGGGTGAGAGAGAACATAATAGTGTAATGCTATCATTCTAGAATTTAAAGAAAAACTAATTGTTGTGTACTTCAAAAATGTGGAATTTAATGAGCTCATAGCAATGTTAAATAGGACCCAGTACAAAGAAGGTAGGAAAAAAGGACCATAACATAGATGTGTGTTCCTTAAAAATAAGATACTGAAAGCATAACTACAAAGAGTTCCAATGAAGAAGAAAAAATGAAGGAGAACAAAAGCAGCAAATGTGCCTGCACAAAAACTTCAGAGTTTATCTGAAATGCAATTCAGCAAGAAAAAAATACATATATGAGGTATGGGCAGGTCACCAAGGAAGAGTACATACATGTACTTATGTGTGTAAGCATGGGATCAGGAAAACCAAAGAAATGGGTGCAGTAGAACAAAGATGCTAAGAACAAGAAGAAGAATTCTTTAGATATGTTCCAAAAAGTTTAGCCCCTGAACAGTGGTGAATGTGCTTCACTAAGCAATTGTGAGTAACAGGAAGAAGCTTCAGATTGAAACATAATCAAGAAATACCTATTTACTTTGAACCTGATTGTTCAGAAATAGACAGAGTGAAATGAATCTTCTGATAGTTTGGCCAAACATTTATGCACTACCTTGAGCAGTCATGGAGAACTGATGAAGGGAAAATCAAGGAGGTTAAAAACTACCACTATCTTCAGAAAGATGGAAAAAGAAGTTGCTATTGACATTTCAGTCTGATATTAATACCTGTAAAAGGTTGACTAACCATATCTGGAAATCACTATGAAACAATGTGATTATTAACAAAAGTGAACAGGAAGTTGTCTTGCGAAACTAAACTTATCACATTTGCATGACTGGACAATTTCCTTGCAAGATTGTGAAAATTGTGTAAATGTCATATATCTTGATTTCAGCAAAGCTTTTGACAAAGTATCTCATGACTTACCAAACTAGTTAAACGTAAGATGGAAGTGTGACAGTGAAGTGGATAAATAGCAAGTTCACAGTTGTACTAAAAAAGGCTCTCTAGTAGTTCCTTATCAGACTGAAAGAATGTATTGAATGGGATGTCGTAAGATTCAGTCCTGACCATTGTAATTTTCAATGTTTTCATTAACAACTTGGATTGGATAAAGTAGTAGAGGAAATACTGATGAAAACTGCTATGACAGAAAATTGGGCAGAAAAATCAGAAACAGACTGAACAAATTCAGAAAAGTATAATGAGAATGATCACAGAACTAGACATTAAGTTCTATGAAAAGAAATTGAAGAAACCAGGATCAATGGAAAAATAATAAATCTTCAAATACCCAAAAGTGAATACCTTGACCTAAACATTGAAAGCTTATTTTCTGTCACTGCATAGTGTAAAATGTGGAATAATGAGTTAAGCCACAGGAAGGTTGATTCTAATTTAAGGTTAGAAAAAGTTGCCCAACTCCAAAAAAAGAAAGAAAGAAAGAAATTAATGATGGCAATAGAATGAATTGTCCAGGAAGTTAAAGAATTGCTCCCTTTTTGAATATGTTTAAACAAAGATTAGATAACCATCTGTCAGATATTTAGTTGGAACATGGTTGTCACGAGCTTGAAATACTGGACTGACAATCAGCAGGAAGTAATCCAATCCAATCCAATCAATTCAATCTAAGCAGCAATCCAATTTGAGTTGGAGACCTGTTGCTGCCATGGGATGGGATGAGTTCCTGTCACACTCCAGCTCCTTCTGCCTCAAAAGTTTGAAAGTGGGTGATCGCAAATAGATAAATGAGTACTATTTTTATGGGCTCATTAACAAGGATATGAAAATAGCCCCCAAGTAGTCATCCCCCGGGCAACATTGATGTCACTGGCTCATCCTTTTACCATGGAAATGCACCATGGAAACACTTCCTTTATGACAAGGAAGTAGCACTAGTAGGCATTCAGTTTGTATTCTTGAAAAACACAGGAAGTACCATCCCTTGATCCTTCTATGATTAACACTGCTTTGCCTCTCTATAAATTTCTCCAATTTCTGTTTGTTCCTATATCCCAACCCAAAGATAAACATCTCTGTTGATAACTATATATCCTAAATTGCAGATATTTGAGGACCACCATTTTCACAGACCCTTTGCCATTGGCCAGGTTAAACAAGGATTATCATTTCTATGCACTTCTAACAACTATGACAAAACAAGGTAAAGGCACTACCAAGAATAATAGGTGCCTTGGGTGGAATTCCAAAACACCATTAGCATTATAAGTATGTAAATATTTACTGCCCCAAAAGTAATCCTCAAAACTAGCTTATTCGCCCAAATATATAGATGCAAGAAGCAGATTGAATCTGAAAAACTAGCTAAAATTCTGGACACAAATGCAAATTATTTTTTTAAGTGTCTTGTTTTCCTTAGGTTGTTTTTGTAAAGCAACAACATGCTTCCTTTACTGTAAATGGTTTCAAAAGATGTTTTCATCTCCTCCTTAAACACACAAGATTTCTCGAGATAATTTATGTCGTAAAACACTGCTCATAGGTGTAGACAACAGACTGCTAATTTAATCTCTGTTTACAAACTGCTAGGTGAAAGGGCAAATAATGCTTACTCTGCTTTCTGTCTCACGACAACTTGACACTGTTTCCTTTTTATGCCCCCAAGGAGTATCCAAGAAGAAAATCTCCCAGAAGTGTATTTAAAAGCTCCAGAATTGTACCCTCAAAGTGAACGTTTTAGCATTTAGAGATATTTTTTTTCAAAAATCCATATTAAGTTTCCAACAATGACCTTGCAAAAATTATTCCACTTTAAAAAAATGTTCCCTTTCTTCTCCATTCTTTCTTCTCTCTCAGTGATTGCTAGTTCCTTCTGGGCAGCTAACAAAGCTCATTGAACTTCAAAGGTTCCACGTCTCTTTAACATTTTGGTTGGCTTTGAATTGTTCCATCTGCTCCATAATCTTGCCAAGCAGTTATTTATTTGTTGGGTTTTATTTATTAATCCTTCAAGAATATCCCTTGCATTTTATATTTAAAATAATCCAATAATGTAAATTTGACAGTCGGTTTCATATCTAATTGGAGTTTGGACTTGGGATATCGAATTAAACCAAGCAGATCTGTTTCCTAAACAACCATGGTGCTAACTCAGCAGATGAAGTAGGAATAAGAAGTAACTTCTTTTTCTCTAAATATCTATGGAGATTCTCAGTCCTCCAGGTCATGGTTGTCCCAAAGGTACTTTTTTCAAGAGGCAACTGGACTTTCTGGTTTTTCTTTGAAAATGTTCACTTCTCACCCAAGAAGCTTCTTCAGGTCTCGGCTCTCTTCTTCAGCTTCTTTTCTCTAAGCACCTTGATTGTGCATAACTGGCCTGCTGGTTCCCAGAGGACCAAGTTCTCAGTTATTGATTCTGAAATCATTCCATACTGTATTCATTCACTATAAAGTACCAGTCCTTCTTTATTAATTGCCCTGCTTATTTAATATAATGTATATCTAATTTTCATTTCCAAACTAATACATGAAGCATACCCAAATGCTCCTTTTGTTTCACATATCTCCAAAATGGACGTGTATAGGTTGTTTGGAATTCTCCAAATGCAGTTGTAGGAAACTACTCCAAAAATGTGTGAATTAAGAAAACTGTTATGAAAATGTTTAAGTCAATTTACTAGTTTAAGTAGAATCTTCCAGCTATTGTAGAAACCGTACACAATAACATATTCAAAATGTGAAACAGTTTTATCCTATTACTAATCTATATCATCTTCATGGGTCTATTCAAATAGAATCACAAATCACAAATAGAATAATAGAGTTGGAAGGGACATTGGACGTCTTCAAATCCAACGCCCTTCTTTGGCAAGAAACGCTATACTATTTCTGACAAATGGTTATCCAATCTCTTCTTAAAAATTTCCAGTGTTGGAGCATTCACAACTTCTGGAGACAAGTTGTTCTATTAATCAATTGTTCTAATTGTCAGGAAATGTCTCCTTAGTTCTAGGTTGCTTCTCTCCTTGATTAGTTTCCACACATTGCTTCTTGTCCTGCCCTCAGCTGCTTTGGAGAATAGATTGAGCCCGTCTTCTCTGTGGCAGGCCCTGAGATATTGGAACACTATCATGTCACCCTGAGTCTTCTTTTCATTAAACTAAAAATATACCCAATTCCAGCAACCATTCTTTATATGTTTTAGCCTCCAGTCCCCTAATCATTTTTGTTGCTCTTCTCTGCATTCTGTCTAGTGTAACTCATTCTTGGTTGTTTCGTTGATTCTGATGGAATGATAGCAATCCATTTCCTTGCTCTTTCTCCCTTTGTAATCAGTCACTTTACTTATACACTCCTTTCAATTGGTATGTTTTCAGTGCTAGCATAAATCCAAAATCCAAATAGAACCAGCCACCAGCTAAATCCCACAGGTTGAGCAGCAATGCAGCAGCAACTTGCTTCAGTCTGCAACTTGGACAGACCTTTCATAGCCAGAATGGCTGAGACTTGTTGTGATAACCTGCTTCTAAAGAGGGAGATGAATAATATGCCCTCATTTCTCTGATGAAATTAGCCACACTGCCTTCATGCTACATGTAACAAGAGGAAGGAAAAGAACAAAAACAAATGAGCAAGGCCATTGGCAAGCAATTGCTCTTAAGCAACACAATGTCTGATTAGTTTGAAAAAAAATATTGTCATTAAATATTATAAATAGGTATTTTGCTTAGACTGAAAACAGAAATCCCGAAAGCTAGAGAGCCCATACAATAATTTTCTGATATGTTCCAGGATATAATAGAAAATCTGGTACTCAGACCCATTGTTAGAATGAGAAAAAGCTATAAAATAACAAAAAATGTTATGCTTGGAAAGTGCTTAGAATTACTTCAATCTAAAACTTATTTCCTATAAAGCAAAGGCTGGTTCATGCATGCTTTATATGGCTTGGCTTTTGCAACACAACACTTGGCAACTTAGATGGGCCAAATGGCTCTACTATGTCAGAAGCCATGGTAATGTGATATTCTAGCCATGATCACTGATGGCTAAGCAAATGACAACCACAAAGTTTTGTGAGATTTTTAAGACTAATTATAATATATCAGCTTTTAAAGGCCAAAATCCTCTTCATTAGATGCATAAATTTGGAAGATATTCCAAGGGACTGTTGAATTTGCTGTAAAAAAAACCTATATTTACTTGGCTTATGGATGCATACATAATCAGAGCATCTTTTCCTTTTCCTAAATATAAACAATCATTACACATTATGCTCTTTCTAATAAACTTCAAATTACTCCTATTGTTTTGGCTTTAACAGAAATGTGTTACAGTACATAGCCACTTAAAAGCTTAATTAGGAATTAGCTTCTGAAACTCTCTTACATGTTTTTTATAAAAATTATCCAGAAATTGGGGGGGGGGGGAGTAAGAAAGATTCATTCATTCTAAAATCCCATTTACACTTCTGTTCTTCAAAGAAAGCACTTAGGGCAGTAGCATTAGAGCAGCATGCTGGCTGAGGAATTCTGGGAGTTGAAGTTCGTGTATCTTAAAGTTATGAAGTCAGGAAATACTAAGTTAGAGGCAAGGAGGAAAAAGTATGGTAGAAAAGATGCTGCCTCTTAAGGCTTGACCCAGGTCATATTGTTGATTTGGGAAAAAATGCCCACTTATATAAGGAATCAAGATGTTTGGAGATTAATGCAACAAAGTATTGGCATGCAAAACCAGAGTGATTACTGGTCTTCTTGCCAAAGAAATGCCTCCAAACTCACAAGTTTACAATTTTTATGAAATAATACATAACAATTGAGAGCCAGTGTGGCGTAACCAGGAAACCACGAGTTCTTGTCCTGCCTGAGGCACAAAGTCAGGAAACAAAACCTTCAGCCAGCCATTCTCTCTCAGTCCTAGGAAGCAGGCAATGGCAAATCAACTTCTCAAATGTCGCCAAGAAAACTGCGGGGACATGTGTAGGGAGTCACCAGGAGTCAACAATAGCTCAAAAGCACATGCATATGTAAGAATTAGAAAGATAATGTAAATGATAGCATGCCTTTACAACTGGAAAGTAATTTCTGATAGGGAAATGGGGTGATCTTGCTGTGGGTGCCCACCTCTAAATTCTGCTTACCTAACAAGGCTCCAAGCCTATCCTTCCTACTAATACCAGCAACTTCTAACATAAACAGTATCCTTTAATATGCCTATATGTTGCTTCTTTCACATCTTGGAAAAGACAACAACCTGGTTTCTGTTATCTGTCTCCTTCTCTTCCAGGATCTTCAAGCATTTTCAGTTTGTTTGTTCTAAGATACACTTTGGTCTCACATATGCAAGGATAGAATATTATTTGTCCCACACACCATGCATAAGCAAGCTAATAGAAACTGTCACTGGGATAAGGAATCTTTTATATTCTAGGATGCTACAAGCATTATAAACATGAAATTTGTGCAAAGAAACTAAAAACAGTAGCTAGGAACTCTGACTTGTCCTGCCTGCATTAACTCCAGTGGTTAAATACGGCAATGGTACTAATGAAATATATGTCTGCTTGATTACAGCTAAATGTCAACAGCACCTGAGCATAATTTATGAATGCAGAAATAATCATCATTTTATTGAGCAGTTATGGGAACTCTTTTCAGACAGTTGTTGAAATAATTTGAATACAAATTACTATTAATCAGCATTTAGCACGCTGATGTTTGATTAAGTTTCTCTTTCAAAACTTATTATGCTAATGAAAAGCAAACTATTATTTCTCATTATTATTTTTGTGCTTTTCAGAAGTACAGTTGGCACTAATTATATTTTCTTCTACATTTCCCTAATTCATTTCATTCCTTGGGAGTTTCTAACAATAAAAACCTTATTAGCATGTATACAAAAATAAGTAGAAGGTAAATGTATATAAGGTTATAGTTGTAAGGCACCTTAGAGAAATAATACTAGCTGGCGCTTCCACCCACATCAAAACAAGGTTCCATCCACATTATCAGGTACCCTGTCTATCAGAATAGTGACAGGGGGGGTTGTAACTTTCACCTGAAAATATTTACAGCAGTCCTCAATTTTCTGTATCCCAAAATTCCAATTTGCCAAAGCAACTAAGAAAACCACAGTACCTTTTGACTGCTAACAAATACAAGCAGAATGTCTGAAAAGCACTTTTCTCATAGAAAAAGATAACATAGCAAAAGGTTCTCCTTTTTTTTCCATAACTTATGGATCTGTCACAGAGTACATCATGATTTCTGATGGTTGCCTCTGACAGATGTGCTGTTTTGATTTTTAAAGGCAGAAATTAGAAATATCTGCCTCTAAGAATTCAAAAAAAAATGGCAGCTGAATTTGAAAGATACTTTAAAGTTGTATTTTTTATCCCTTTTTCACTATTTGTTAACATTGCAATTTATCACTATTAAAGACCAGTTAGACTTTAGCATTTAGGATCATCTGCTTTTCTTCAGTCAACATACAGTATCTATAAGACAGAAAATAAATTTGCCTTCTAGCCCGGTGATGAAGCAATTATAATGTGTTAAGTGGCAATCCAGCAAGATTTTAAAGAAGATGATTTTGGTTCAGAGGACATAGAGTTCATGAGAGATGCTCGTCATATGAAACAGTCTGTTCAACTCAACACTGACACTTCTTGTGCCAGTTACTCTCCACTTCTTTAGAAAATGCTTCCCCTGCTGCCTTCAGCATTCAATTTCCTATCTTTCAGGTAAAGGTAGCAAGTTAAACAGAGAATAAATTGCTTTTAAAAATTATTTAGTCCTGAGACATCTATTTAATATTGAGTTCAACATTGTAGAATGGTAAGGATTAGATCTGCTGCACAACTAATCAAAATAGCATATCGTGTTAAATTACAATTTAGTATGATATGCACAAAGTCTCAGAGTGCTTCTGAAGCTTGTAGTTTGAACTATTCTCATAGACTTGGAATTGTAATTAACAATCTCAGAAATCTGTTTCAGAAACATGATTTGAAGTTGGCTTGATTGCAATTAACCATAAGGATACTTTGTTATAATTGGTGACCCAGAAAATCATTATTGCCTGAAATAAATGCTTCTAAAACCGTCCTCTTACCCACACAGGAGAAAAAAAATGGAGAGAAGAATCACTAATTCAGGTTTGCTCTGGCTGTTCTTGCTCATTAATGTTGCACTGAAACATGGCAATTATGATCTGCAAATGCAGTGAACATAATTCTCAAGATGGTACTCAGTGGTTTTGAGAGACAAGAGATGTTCCTCGTCGCGTATTTCTTTTTCACACGTAAAATACTCTTCTATAAACTATGTACAAAAGTCATCTATGACTTATACTGAATTTGTTTAAAGAATTTGTTTTGGAGGGTTTCAAAACAAATTCTATCCTAGAACTGCTTTATAAGAGAATTAGTATTTGTTTATTTCTAAATGAAATTATACTCTGCATCATTACAAATTGTGACATATAATAACTTCTTTTATAAGTACATAAGTGCATTATGAAACTTTAGGTGAAACAGATTAGAGTAATCGAGTGCCAAATGCTATAATTAAAGTTGAGATTATTCTTTCCTATTTTTCAAACACCCAATTTCATTCATGCACTCTCTCTTATACACACACACACACACACACACACACACACCTTGCTTACCAAACTGACATACATTCATGTTGGTGGATGGGAACAATTAAGTCACAGCATAATTAAAACAATCAGAAGGGTTTAAATAGCCATGGAGTTATTATGTACCTACATGATAATTAAATGATCAAGTGACTACACAGTAATTTCATGGTGATTTGTGCTATATACAATATTTACTATGCACAAAACAAACAATACTGTCAGTTCAAAAAGAAAGTGAAAAGCCATATGTCAGCATTAAAATGTGTGCATGATATTTTTAATGTTGATTTACTTCCACAATTATCACTTTCTCACCACATTTTATGGCATGTTTTCACTGCTTTGCCTGTGAACAAAGTGTCAAGAGTAGCTTAATGAAAATGTAAACCTTTGTGCATATATGGCATGCTATGCAAGACAGTAGTGCAGAATCTGAATGCTTGAAGAATGAAACAAAACTGCAAGGAAAACATTATGACATGTACTATATGCCTAATCCTAAACTTGGACTAAATACTACATTTCTTTTAAGGCAAATGGTAGATACCAAAGTGGAGGACTTTTGGCCCTTGAAGGCACTACTCAATTACAATATCCCGAAACAACAGTCGTCAGGGCTAGTCATGAATGATGCTGAGAGCTGCAATTCAGCAACAACCCTGATCTAAGAGAACTAAAATAAAAATACAATAGATTGATTCAGTTGACTCAAAATCTTCCTTTTGTTCACTGTCAAATGTAGCAATGAATCAATGTTATAAGGCCGTGATAGAATAGAATAGAATAGAATATTTAATTTGTTAGCCGCTCCCTCTCCGCAAGGGACTCGGGGCAGCGTACAATAAAAATATACATACATACATATAAACATATAGATACACACATATACATACATATACATACATGCATGGAGGAGGTGATAATTAACTATACATTACATTAATAATAATAAAAATTAGCCATTAAAAAATACCCCAAAATAATACAATTTAAAAAGGACTGTCAGGAGGAATAGAATAAATTACGGTTGATGGTGAACCTATGGCACACGGGCTGGAAGTAGCACACAGAGCCATCTCTCTGGGCCTGTTGTTCTTCTGGGCGCCAGCCAGCTGGTCTTCACATGCGCGGGAACACCAGAAACTGGAAGAGAAGTCGTCCGTTGTGCATAAGCACCCCAGGAAGATGATCTTCCAGTTTCCAGCATGTGCATGTGCACTAACCAGCTGGTCTTTGAGCACACATATGCACTGGAAACTAGAAGACCAGGTGGCTGGTGCGTATGCACACAGCGGAAACCAGAATATCATCTTCCTGGTGCGTGCATGTGCGCCAGGCCACTTGGTCTTCCAGTTTCCAGTGCATGCATGCACACTGGCCACCTGGTCTTTCAACATGCATGTGTGCAAGAAATCGGAAGACCAGGTGGCTGGTGTGCATGCATGCGCTGGAAACCGGAATATCATCTTCCCGGCATGCGCATGCATACTCAGTGTTGAAAAGATTCTCCAACACTGTTGTAAGGTATATGTTTTAGTTGATTTTCAGATATAAAGTTGATATTGCCAAGGAGCAAAAAAAGAAACATGTTCAGTTGTTATTTTGATGAGCACCTAAAAATTTTTTACTTCCTTAATCTTTATGTGAAACAAATCTGATATTTATCCATTTTACAGAGCAGTTTCTGCTGAGGAAAATAGGGCACATGGATATATTAATGAAAATAATTAATGTATTTGTGTAATGTAGGGGTCATTGCTTGTAAAATTGTGTATGGATTAGGAGAAGCATTCAAAAATATTATATAGAGAGTTTATATTAAAATGATAAACTTAAATGAGAAAGTGTGAAAATAGAAATATGAAAAACTGAAAGCTATTATAAATTTGGAGATCCTAAACTAATAACAATTCTATTAAAGCTACTGTATTACAATTTATGTTAACTAGCTCATGAAGCTGTGGGCCATTATTTTAAGAATTTAAATGTAAAAAGTTTGAAATGATTTGAAAGAAGTTTTGAGTTTAGTCTTTCCTCAGCAGAATGTACATAAAAGCACAGAAGATGATTTAAAAGTGGAGAGATCAGAATGCAATGGCTTTGAATGTTGAATGGAAGGCCTAGTAAAACCAGCAATTCTTGGAAGGGTTCTGATCAGTTCACGGCAAACAAGGAAGCCTGATAAATGTATCATGATAGCACTGTGGCAGATATCAACCAATGATATGGGCAAGATGGCACAAACAGATGGGGAAATATAAACAAAAGTGTGGACAAAAGGAGAATAAAATTCAACAAGCTGGCAAAGTATTCACATTGCTGTTAAGTTTTCCTAGACAGTGTAAACATTAAATAATGACTTACCAAGTTTAAATGCATGTTTATTTATTTTTAAAAAATAGATAACTAATATTTAGGAGCCAAGACTCCATTTGCAGTAACATGTCAATACCATCCATTTCTTTCTATCCTGTTTCATCATCATTTGGAGCCAACTACCCAGAACATTGTGATATAAAGATCAATGAATGAAAATTAATAACTATTTAAGATTGAACATGCACATGTTCCATATCTTATACTACCGACTACTGATGGATGGGGGGACAGATGGATAGAAGGCAACAGACATCCACAAAAAAATGCTATTCTATTGTTAAGGATCATTAAGCCTCTTCTCTCACAACTTTTTTCCATTTACAATACAATACAATACAATAGCAGAGTTGGAAGGGACCTTGGAGGTCTTCTAGTCCAACCCCCTGCCTAGGCAGGAAACCCTATACCGTTTCAGACAGGTGGCTATCCAACATCTTCTTAAAGACTTCCAGTGTTGGGGCATTCACAACTTCTGGAGGCAAGTTGTTCCACTGATTAATTGTTCTAACTGTCAGGAAATGTCTCCTCAGTTCTAAGTTGCTTCTCTCCTTGATTAGTTTCCACACATTGCTTCTTGTTCTACCCTCAGGTGCCTTGGAGAATAGTTTGACTCCCTCTTCTTTGTGGCAACCCCTGAGATATTGGAACACTGCTATCATGTCTCCCCTAGTCCTTCTTTTCATTAAACTAGAATAAAATTATTACTAGAATTTGTAATAATGTGTCTTGTTAAGTGCTATTCAGTTGAACTGAACTAGAAAAGCACTGGTGGATGCACACATTGCATCTCTCAGCATCTCCTTAAATCAAAGGATTTAAGGAAAAGATGTTTAAGGAAAACATCTTTTCTGGAATTGTTATGGCTCCCACCCATAACTTCAGAAACAGATGTAGCTTCTATCAATAGGTCAACATGAGTACTGCTGAACTCTCCTGATATCCTTTGAATCTGGACTGGTCTCAATGCAGTTCTGCTGTTTAGAACTGCAAAGTGTCCTTCCCAATACCCGAAGACACATATAAACAGACAACCTATATTAGCAATTTTACAAAAAACCACTTAGGGCATTTTTAAAGCAGCAGATTATATTATTGATGGATTATACAGTCTGCCATATGGAATAGCAATCTACTACAAGTCAGATTAATCCTTAAAAATGAATTGTTTCAGTGAATTTACTGAATTATTATTATAGGTTTTTTAATGTAAATGTTATTTGTGTAAAATACCAACACAAAAACAATATCTTCCATCTAAGTCTCACAACAGAGCAGATTTCTTAGAATGAAATCACCTAAAACCTATACTTGGACCTATTATATTTATCTAGAGAAATCAAAGTTAAAGAGCAATATTCTTTAATTTCATTCAGTTGCTTGGCAATAACATCCAGAACTGTTAATTAATTCTGAACCCTGTGTAACCCTTCCACTTAAATCTTTAAATCCTTTGCCATTGGTATTCAGACAACTGGACTCTTGTGATTTCATTGTTTGTTGTATTTAATTAGCTCTCATAAGATACATACTTTAATTGATGTACACTGCCCTTCAGTAAAACAAGATTAAAACACATTTTTTAAAAAACTAAAACAATTCAACATTAAAAGCAAGCCAGGCATGAAGGAATAAACAATGGCAACACTAGTAAAAGTCATTTAACCACATGAAAAGCCACCTCTATCCACCTCCTACGAGCCCAGAGAAAGACATCCAGAAAGTAATATTCAGATGAGATTAAAAGATGCTTCTAGGTCTGACACAGAAATTTTAAAAAGCTTTCCCTAGTCACAAAACAACATCAGAGAAAGGCATCAGACAAGCTCTTCTAAAGAAAGGCTTCCATAAATATGGCAAATACCAGATATCAGATCTGGACAATGCTAACATTCAAAAGCAAAAGAGTGCACAGATATTACTCTGACACTCCCATGCATCCCAAAGCCCTTGGTCTTTGAACCCAACCTTATTAAATACCCCAAATTTATTTATATCTTTGTAAAATAAATGCCCATTTGAACACAGGTCTCCTTGGACATAATTCCCTATCTTAACCTTTACACCAGACACCAGTACAAGGACAGAAATTCTGGAATGGTCTATTGATGGTTTAAAATAATATGGAAAAAAGGGACTTATTTAATTATTCGGTTCCTCATCATAAACACATTTATAGATAAAAAAATCACTACTACTATTTGTTATAAAATTCTACACATAGTTCAAAGATAAAGACTATGCATTAGAGGAATTAGGCATTCTTCTTTTAAAAAATATCCAAGATGGAATACCAGCTTAACCGAGAAATGGTAGACCTCAGATACAAATTCATGTACTTTAGTGGCAGCAGTACCCTGCTGTTTCCCTGAAAATCAGACCTCCCCAGATAATAAGCCCATTCAGGCTTTTGAGCGCATGTGCTAAAAGAAGTCCTCCCCAGTAAATAAGCCCTCCCCGAAAGTATTGCAACATGGCAGCAGTCATGAGACGACTATGCTTGCCACCTCCTGCACCTCAAAAATAAGCCCTTCCCGAAAATAAGACCAAGCGCTTATTTTAGGGGGTCAAAAGAAAATAAGACCCTGTCTTATTTTGGGGGAAACGCAGTAGATAGAACAACATCCCCAACCACATTATTTTAGAGAAAGAAGACTGAAAAATAAATTGAAGAGTATTCACCAGGATTTAACAGTTCTTTTCTATTGTATCAATGAAATCTCATGTGCTTCTAACTCTAATTAAGAATGACTCATAGCCTATTAGCCCAATGTTAACTTCTTCATTCATATTACAGCTAATACTGTTTTATGCATTTTATTTTTATTAGTTTACATGGTGAATTAAAATAGTAAAAAGTTTATTAATTAGTTTACCTATGTTTTATGAACTGAACCATATTATTCAGTAATGAATCTTGTCCATTTACAAATTATTCTGCTCCCTTTCTCCTTTCATAATCCTATCTAAGTATCCAACAGATATAAATATTTGGACTCAAAAGTATGAAGGTCATCATACTCAGACTTCTGGACTTGAATATTATCTGCAAATTGTGAAATTCACCCATCCAAAATAAAGTTATTCAATAGTTAGCTCTCTCATTCAATAATGACTTATATGAAGCTCAAATTCTTTAGTGATAAATCTTTAATACTCTTCAAATGAATCATTGACCATTATACACTGCATGAATCTGGCCCTTTGTCTCAAATTCTGTCGTCCTGCTGCCATGCATTATGTTCACTAGCGCCTCAACAATGTTACAATGCTGTTCATTCATCCCAGTGGAATGTAGAGATTGATGAATCAGCATGAGCATTGCAGTTTGTTTCCTAAGGCAACTTCTTCCAATGTCTCATTGCACTTGCCCAATGGAAGAGATGTGCAATGTCTTGTGTTGTTATTGTGTAGCATTCCTATCACACAACACTTTTGGGAAGGTCAAAGAGCTTTTCTTTTCTTTCTTAATCGTAGATGGTTATAAATTTTACTTTAAAGTTTGCTTCTCTTAGAAAAACATTGGAGATTCTTTTGCATTGTAATCAAATAAATATTTACATCTGGAAGAAAACATTTGTAATATCTATGGTAGTACTTTCAAATATGTTTAAGGCTAAAACACCTATTTGTAAATAAGACAAAGCCATCTGCAGTCTCAGGCTAATCTGTGAGAGCCCCAACCTCCTTATGATGATCCCAGAAGCCTCCTCTGACTATTATTGCTGAGAATCATTACCGTAGAGTCCCATCATTTTAAATCAGGTAATGCACAAAAACATTAAGATAAACCTTACAATAAACATTCTCTAAAACCCAGGAAGAAAGGAATCTCATCCCAATTTCCTAAAAGTGCACACAGTCCACTCACACTGTATTAGCGCCCTACCCATTCTAGTTCTTGTTACCAAAAGATACTAAGCACAACCCCTAGCCATCAAGACAATGCCACTATTATGTTCAAAGTGGATAGAGATGGCCTGTATTGGCACATCATGCTAAACTATGGCTTGATTAACCATGATTTAACAAGTCACAAGTGATTGCATTCACACATTATCTATTGAAACAAGCTATGTTTTGATTTAGAGCAATGCTTCTTTTATTCCAGCCAAATTATTTGCCTAATAGGGAAACTAGAGGAACTTACGCTATAAAGGGGTGTTTTAGGTCTGCAGCCAAATCTATCTTTTAAAAGGGACTGCTCAGTGGCCTCCAATAAAAGGCCCTGTACTACAACAAATTCCCCACCCCCATGTTTAGTAAAATTTCAGATGGCTAAGGCTAAACTAGGATGGCCTACAGACCACCAGCCTGTGCTCATTCAGGCAACACCAAATGGCTTTATGAACATAAAATGGGAAGATGGAAGAATCCTAGAAATAACAAAAACTCCATACCAGGTATCAGACTGAGTGTCAATTTGCAAAACAGAATGCCAATATTAGCTTTAAAAAAAACTTTTGAAAAAGAGTTAAGCTCCGTCAATAACCATAAATGTCTATGTGCCAATATATGTGAGTCTATCCATCTTTCTCTCTAAACATTTCAGACAGGAGTTGTCTATTTACAAAAAAGAAAAGACAGAAACCTGATATGTTCTTTTGAAGTTATTGTACAAGTAATGATAAATCAATCCCTCTGGCCAAGAATATCTTTCTCTCTTAAAAAGAAGAATCTTCTTGCATGAGTTACTTCCTAGAAATTATTCCAAACTGCTTTTTTATTATTATTGAATGGCACTATTCTATGACAGGTAAGACTGAGTTCACAATTTACCTTGTTACATGTTTTATTTGGTTATGTATTAGGATTATTTATATGCTGTCTACTCAAAGGCTCTGAAAGGCTTACAACAGTCACATTAAAAACATCCATAAAATCCATAGATATTGAAATAATTAAAAGGTTTCCTGCTGTCTTCCTTTACAATTTATTCCCCCAAACGACTGTGGAAGAGGATAGTTTTTACTTTTTACCTGAATGCTAAAAGAGTGGGGGTTAGCCCAGGGATGAAATCAACTTACCTTCGCTACCAGTTCGCAAATGTAAGCTCACACGAAGAATGTCAAAAACAGGATATGACGACGTCCAGGCAGGTGGACAGAGCCTTCCGCTGCAACCACTACCAGTTCACCCAAACTGGATAGAACCGGCTGAATTGCATCACTGGGTTAGCCTCACTTCAAGACTAAACTGTTCCAAAGTCATACAGTTGATACAGATTACATTTATGCAGAGTACAGTATATACTGCTTACAAACTATTGTAGATGCCTAATGTGGCAGAAAACCATGTTTTGCAGCTGAAGTAGAAACTGAAGTATATTCCTATTTACAAATTAATATATTGTATTTGAAAGTTTGGTTGCTTTTTTATTTATTATTTATTTCTTGGATTTCTAAACCGCCCCCTCTCCCAAAAAGGAGCAACCTTACAGGATCTTGTGACATAGATATGGCGCGGAAACCAGCATGACCACTGTTTTAAGAGAAAGATCAGATGTAAACGTCTACACTAGTATTACCAAACACGGGACTTTGCAGATAAGTTAAATACTCCAATTTCCAGATTTGCCAGAAATTAAGTATCATAGAAAGCAAGAGTTTTGCAAAGAATGTTTCAAAGAAACTAAGCAATAGAGACTTTCAGATTTTGATATTTTCTACAAAAACTTAATGTTTGACTTGTTTGGCTATACAAGAGTTTAACTACAGAATCCTAAAAAAATGGCATTAGCATCTCAATCTTCAATGAAAAAATTATATATTCTCAGTCCTACTTAGATTTTTTTTCAAAAAAAAATTGGGGGGGGGGTTCATATTGTAATGAAGGTAAAAATATATGTCCCAAGATTATGTTGATATTATGTTAATCCAATCTGAATCGGTCACCAGAACCAAATATTTATTCTTCGAAGCTTTTAGGCTCATGCTACAGCCCATCATCAGGGAACTTCTCTCTCTCTTTCCAGAATATGTGCACTGGCCTGATGTACATGTGTACTTATATGGTGCCTGGTTGTATGTAGCTTTTAGTTGTTAATTAGGGTGTTGATGACTGGCTATTAAGTCATTGATTGCTTCTTTGTGCTGGTACATCCTTGTCTCTTAAGTACCTGATAAGCTGATGGTAAATCAGCACTCTAGTTGACTGACAAAGCTCCTGTTTTCCAGACTTCAATAATTTATCTTGCTATTTTTGTCCTTGCATGGCCAACAATCTTAATAGCTGAGAAATTGAATGCATGTAACCTTTCTATATTGATGAAGAAATGAATATTGATAAGTTCCTTTTTTTTAAAGTACACATTACAAAAACACATATACTGTACTGTACTAGTAAATAGATAAGAGCTTAGGTGGTTAATGCTTGTGGAAGCTGACAGTTTAGACAAATATGCTGGATAAAATTTTCTGAAAAGGAAATTTGTTCTACAAACAGTTGTTTAAAGATGAATGAAGAACATTACACTATCTCTTAGAAATGGGAAGGAGCTATCTTCTTTTTGAGTTAAAATTCCATTTTTGATTAAGATCCTGGAAACTACAATCTGGCTAACAGTATGGAAGTGTATCCAGATAAAATTTAAAGCCCTTCCCATAATCCCTCCCTGAGAGAGATAAGCAGTCTAGAAACATGAAATATAAGTAAATAAAATTACAATTAAACTGCAGCAATTATTTCCTTTTCTAGAGTACAGTGTGTGTTTAAAAAGATACAATATGCTGACAACAATTTATTGTGCTCTTAAAAGGAATAGGATGCTAGATTTTTCAATTATTGTGTTCAGAATGAAATTATAGACTGTATTGTGCAAGATATTATCGGACCATTGAAGTTAAAACTTTGCATTTCTTTATTTTTCCTTCTTTCTTAAATGGAACTGAAGAAACGTTTACATAATAGTTCTAAACTTCAAAGCAACATAAGAAAGCCAATACTTTTTTAAAAAATACCTGAACACTAAAGACAATGTCCAGCAAATAAATCTGGTTACAATCCCCTGACTGTTATAAAGGTGATGATCTGAATCTTTGTCTACAAGTAGCAGAACCTCTATAGTCAACCAGATGAAAGTGTTGGTCAGGCCTTAGAGAGCAGATATTCCCACATGAAACATGATACACCATGAATTGAGCAGACGAGAGATTTTGAGCTTTTAAACAGCTATTCTGTGACAACAGGGCTGAGTGTAAGCAGATGTTGCTGCTGTCTAAACAACTAAGGCTTTTGTCCACACCAGCAGTAACAGTTTAGGTTGTAATGGACTGGTGGATAGTTTTGATTTACACAGTAAAGCCAGGGTGCTTCAAATACCCCTTTTAAAGGGCATAGAGATAGCTATCTGCTCATTTCTCAGCAACTTGTGACCTACAAGGACAGTCATTGAATTTACCTAAGAGCAAAGCAAACACTTAAGGATACTACAAACTGGAGGCCTGGACTGTTATCAAAAAGGTAATGGCTTACAAGTTGGATTCTTGCCCTTACAACAAGTGCTTTCAAGCTTGAAGATTTTATATTTGGAGCAAATGTTCCCACAAGAGCCTCATAAGGTTCTCCTCTGTACTTCTCACTCAGCTGTCAATATCCTTGTCTCCTTTGTAGTATATATACTATAGTTTTTCCCGCTTGCGGAGTATTTTTGTATTTTTAGAAAATGTTTCTTTCTATGTGTATTAATTATACAGTTGACATGGTTTGGTGAATACAATATATAAAATATCTATTTTGAAGTTTTCCAGTTAAATTTACTAGGCTATACAGTAAAAGTTCTGTAAATTTTACTACTAAGAACAGACCTAAATGTATTTTATTTCCCCATGTGAGATAGCAGCTAGGCAGAAATAGAACATTTCTTCTCAACTGAAGGTATTCTTCTTAGTAAAAACTTTTGGACAGGAAAGTTAGAAAGTTAGTTAAGTATTGGTTGGATGTCACAATGATTCAATGTATACATAGTGGGCTTGAAGATCAGGAAATCACCATCAATAGTTCCTCCTCAAATATAGGTAAGATTTTGAATGGAATGCAATGACGATCAGTGTTGGCCCCTATAACCATCAGCATTTTCATTATTTCATGAACAAAGAAAGGGAATAAAAACTTATCAATTTGCCATTCAAAATGAGTCGGTTCACAAAAACCCAACGACAATGAATGATTAAAATAAGTCAGATGCAAAGTTCTTTACTTAGAGGAGAAAAAAAAATCAAATGCACAGAATGGAAATAAATGGCTTGTGTTTCCTGTGAAAACATCTTGGAATAGTTGTTTCAAATCAATTAAATCAAGTCAAATAAATTAGCAATTGATGCTACTACAATATAAGAATATGAAATTTTAGGCTGTATAAACAGACAAAAAGATTCAACATTATATGAAGTTATCAGTTCCATGTCGTTCTGCTTTGGACAGAAACTGGGAATCACAGCCAGATCAGATCAACAAGGATCATCAGTGCTCTAGAATAAGTCTTATGATGATTGAAGGTGTTGGGCATATATAACCTTGAGAAGAGACTGAAAGATATGAGAGCACTCTTCAAAAACCTGAAAGGTTGTCACAAAGAGGACTGACCTGTTCTCTATCACTTCAGAATGCAGGTCTTGAAACACAATTCAATTATGTTACAAAATAAATCATAATAATGTAAGCTGTGCAAACAATTACCCAGTGAAATTGTAAATTTCCTTTCAATATGTATGAAAAAATATTTATTGATCATAGATACTTAAATTTAGATTCCTACATAAGATTCAATTGATTACATGACCCCTTTCATTTTTGTGTTTCTATGGGAGGCAGCATTGTGATATGGGGCAAACCTCTTAGATGTAGTCTGTAGCCCCAACTGTAAAGATACAGTAAACTGTGGTTGTTTTGGTCAAAACAACCAACCAAACCAAACAAAATTGAGGGTTTGTTTTAGGCAAAAATGATTTGGGAAAAATAGGGCTAGACAAGTTTATGGGATATGCTAAGAGAAAAGAGGGTAGAAAACAAGTAGATAGAAACTGCAACAGTAGAATATGTCCAGGGGTGGGTTCCTGCCAGTTCTAACCTCTTCTATAGAAGAGGTTCCACAAATCTACAGTGCCGTTTAGAATCGGTTCCAGCTCCCTCCCCCCGCCCGTCCGCACATCATCAAAATGAAGAGCGAGAGGAGGAATTCTGGGAGTTGAAGTCCACAAGTCTTAAAGGTATCAACTTTGAACACCCCGGGGGTTTTTATCTAAAGGGTTAGGGGTGCAAGGGTCTTGTAACTTAACAGCTTTAAGACTTGCGTGCTTCAAATGCCAGAGTTTCTGAGGCAACATTTTCGTTGCTAAGCAAGAGCATTGTTAAATGAGTTTCACCACATTTTACAAGTTGGCCACACCCATCCAGTCACATGGCCAGCAAGCCACTTTCACAAAGCAGGCCACACCTACAGAAGAGGTTCTAAAAAAATTTTAAATCCACCACTGAATATGCCACACAGGAAGTTGCTATTGGAAAGAGAAGAAAGTAAGTTTTGTCCACAGATTTCAAGATTGGATTTCAGCGTTATGGAACTTGTGGTTTCATTTCTGGTTCAAAACATGTTTCCTATTTCCACTATAATAGCCTACTATTTCATAGCTAACATGTATACGGTATATTTGCAAATACTGAAGAGTTGACAATCATATTGTCATTTCTAACTTATTTGTGGTGGTTTTTCATGGGTTTGGACACAAAAGCCCAAAGCAAGCATTAACTGAAAATAAACACCAATTTCAAATGTAAAATCTATTTCCAGGTGCAGATGAAATTATAGAGAAGGACATGGCAGTCCCTCAGTAATTTGAGTACTATGTGTGAAAAAAACACAACCTGGTAATGAATTCTATAGCCTCTTTTGTTCCATTTGCTACTATCTTCTTTACTTAATGGGAGATATTTCTGGTTAATGGTTTCATGTATCTATGCATTGAAAAATAAGTTATTTTACTTTCATTGTATTCAATACAATTGCACTAGCAAAGGATATTTTCTTGGCACAATATATCATATAGCCTCTTAAACAACACATCTGTATCTGTGGGTATTCCCTATGTGCAAATTTTATGGCTCATTTACAATATACATGAAGAGAAAAATGATTGCATAATTTCACAGCAGAACAATAATGTCGTCATGATTAATCATTAAAATCACTGTGATTGATCTAGAAATCCCTTTCCCATATGTCTATCTAAATTTCTGATGATATCAGGACAGTTTCAGATTTGCTGTCTGAACAGTAAAACATGAGCTAAACATTTCATATAAAAATGTCAGTGATACATTCCATTTAGATTTCATTCTACAATCCTATAAAATGAATTTTATATTAATAATTATGGTAGACAAGTTATAATAATTTGCACATACAGTCACATAGGCACAAAGAAGAATCAATTCCCCCAAAGGGAGAGTTATGCTTATCTACACTTGGGATGAATTGTCCTTTAAACTGACAGCTTCAAATTATTTACTCTTGAGTAATCTTATAAAACAAAAGACTTTCAATAGATAGTTTGTATAACTTTTGGAGGGCAAGATCCTACAGATGAAAGTTTAAGGACCAAATAAAATAAGAAACATCTCAAGGAACCCTAACACATTTCCAACTCCATTTCCAGCTGATTATTGTCAGCATGAATTCACTTCTGCATATCCTATTTTCAGCACATGACTGAAACATACAGGATAAAGTTGTACAAATAATTCTATGCTTGTGTATATCAAGGTCATCTGCTTCCTAAGAAGCCTACCGGCATACATTGCTGAATGGTTTCCTGGAAAAGCCACAACCAGAAAGGATATGATTCAACCCTAACTGAGAAACAAATAGCTGTGAACTAAAGTCTTTTGACCATCTGACCACAATCACAGTTTGGCCATAGAAAAACAGTTCTTAATTGTAAAAGCTGTCTCATGATCATGGACATTCTTTACTAGGAACTATGAGTACATGCCTTTGAGAGTGAGATTGGCTCTAACCTCCTGACCTTCCATAACAGCCTAAAGACCATGCTCTGCCAGTTGACTTGGGACTCCAATGGGGGAGCATCACAGTAGAGGTGGTTGATCAATTAACAACAGATCCCACTCACCCCCACCCCATCCTGCTCCTGCTCTCCCCACCTTTTAATTGAGCTGCTGTATTTGACCATGTGTTGTATTTTTATATATATTTTTATCTTTGTACAATTTTTATTTTTTTATTATTGTAAGCTACTCAGAGTTATCCTGAGCAGTGGTGTGCAGTCAGGTGAGGCAAGTGAGGCACAGCCTCACCACTCTCATCATGAAAAAAAAAAGTAAAAGGAAAAAGCTGAGCTAGTTACTGCCTCACCGTGGATGACTCTGCTTAACTGTTAAAAAAAGCTGGAAAAGGTACGTGTGGGTTGGAGGGAGGGGGAGGAATTCAAACTTCATCCTCCTGGTGCTGTGCAGGGCTTTGGGCAAAGGCTGGAGGGAAGGACCCTGGCTCGCTTGTGCTTTCCCTCCCCAAGAGTAGTTTGATTGCAGGCAGAGCCACGTTGTGGGGCCAGTGTGTGTGCTACAGCATGGCTCTTTGCCTGGCTTCCTGCCTCCTCCTGTGGTCTCCTCACTGGTTCTCTCCCTCCCCAAGTGTAGTGACTTCCTCCCCAGGCCCCCATTCATTTCTCTCTCACACACACACAGCTGGATAAAACTATATAAAAATCTAGCCCAGCTTCACTGATTACAAGTTTGAAAAGGCAATGTGGCTCCGCCTGCAATCAAACTACACTTGGGGAGGGAGAGCACAAGTGAGCACTGAGGAGACCACAGGAGGAGGCAGGAAGCCAGGCAAAGAGCCATGCTGTAGTACACACACTTCCCCCCAGCCTCTTTCTTTTGGAAGGCTCAGATCGGCTCCCCTCCGGCTTCTCTGCCTCTCCTCTCACCCCAGCCTGCCAGCAGGAGGTGGTGGGTGGGCTTTATTGTGTTCCAGGCATTTCCCACCCAGACAGCAGGCTGCATTTGCAATGGTGGAGGTGTTTGGGAAAGGCAGCAGGGGAATGGGAGGGATGGCAGAGGAGCTGCTTTCAAGCCACTGGAAAAGATATCCAATCCAACTTTTATGTGTGTGGGGTTTTGTTTGAGAGTGAGAGAGGGAAGGGGTAGGAGAGATAGTCCAATCCAACTTGTGTGTGTGTGTGTGTGTGTGTGTGTGTGTGTGTTTGAGAGAGGGGGAGGAAGGGAGAGAGGGAGGAAGGAGGGGAAGGAGAAGAAAAAGAAAGAAGGAGCAAAGGAGAAAAACAAATGCTGTCACTTTAAATTGGAACTGAGCATGCCTGGCTGTGGAATTCTGGAAGTTGAAGTCCACAAGTCTAAAAATATTTGAAACCCAGCACTGTGTCAGTGCCTCACCAGTCATAAACCTCACCGCACGTCACTGATCCTGAGGTAAGATGGATGACGGGCAAATTTATAAATAATTAAATTTAACTGAGTAAAAGTACAAGCAGACTTTGCTTCTTAATTTGAACCAAAAAACAACCCCAAATTGATGGGACAGGCAAACAGAAATATTGAGACCAATTGTCTTCTTTCCCTAGTTTAGCCCTCAAGAGAAGTTGTGAAGAATCCACAAGAGAATTATGCAGTAAAATGAATCTTCATGATGTCATATTTGATTAGAGGATACTATCTACGGTTCAAAACCTAATGCTGATTAAGAGTTGTCATATGAGGCTTGCTGTCACTATTTTTTTTTCCTTCTTGAGGCCAGATAAAATTTAGAACCTGATGGCACCAGCAGTCCTTTTTGCTGTAGTTGATTAGGAAATCACCAGGAGGGATATCCAAGCCATGATAAGTATTATGATAATTCAAAAATGGTTTCCTTAGTTAGGACCAGAGTAACAGTGAAGGGTGGCTAGATGTGTCATTGATGCAATGGGCAAAAGTTTGCGCTGACTTACACAGACAATGGAGGACGGGGGTGCTAGCATGCTATGTCCATGGGGTCATGAAGAATTTGACATAACAACAACTGAAAACAACAAGAAGTTGTTGCTCAAGAAAGAAAGAACCGTACAAATGTAATACTAGTCTTGGAGGAAATAGAGTTTTGGAAACTGCAATAAGAAAACCTATACTCATGTATAAGGGTTTCATTAATGCAGTGTCCCTGAGTGATTTAAAATGTTTTTTTTTTAAATCTTCCTTGTCATTCATGAGATAAGTTGCCAATGATCTTGCCTTCTAACTTTTGATTAAGTCATTTCTCCCTTCTATTACTTTGCCAGCCTCCCCACATTCTCTCAGAATGACCAACAGTACAATTATAGAGATAGTTTCATAGCTGTTCTCCAATGTGTTAATGGCAACCGTTTTTCCTGTGTGCTGAAACCTGGGCAATTGAACTAATCTAGATGCAGTTTAACCTAACTCCCAGGGACAGCCACAAAAGTGAAAGAAAATTGTGGAAAAGTTTGTTCCCCCCAAAAGTTGTTTTTTTTCAATGAAGGAACATTACACTGTATTGTGATAATTTGAACTCCATCTCTAAATAAAATCCTGAAAACGATGACATAAACCATAATCAAGAGTGCAGGTAAAAAATGGAAGCTAATCTGGTTAAAATTTGAAGCTATAAAAATTATTTCTTTTTTTCTGAGTTTGTGTGAAAGAAGCTAAGAAACTTGGTGTTTTCTGGGCTTGGTTCTTTGTCTGCAGATGTTTAATTACTCAACTAAGTAACATCATTAGTGGTACATTATGATGATGACAAGTAGTGTACCTTGCTGTACTATTAAAAGAAAAATGATATTATATATTTAAAATTATTGTAGCTAGACTGAAGCTAATAAGGTTTGTTGTATGATATTATCGACTCATCAAAGGTGATACTTTCCTTTTGCTGGTTCTGCCACCATCCCCAGTTGGATTTGTGACATCCAACTTTGACTAACGCTAAGTGAGACTGGCAGTGCTAGCAGGAAGATCAATGTCTAACAGTACCCAGAAGTAGCCACAGAGTCCAAATGGAGAAGACAAACTAGTTAGCTGTCACTAAAGCAATAAGCATATAATATGGTTATATGAAACCCCTCATTGTTATAAAAGGGGAAAAACTGTAATGTGATAATAGAATCACCTTGCAGACCCTAACTGTTCTTCCTGCTTATTTCTGTTTAGCTCTGTTATGATCTGTCTTTCCAAACAGTGATAATTCATGTTCATGAGTCTCTGCATAAACATGAACTTTGGAAAGTTCCAGACAGACTTTACATACACAGAGGAATCTCCAAAAGAAGGTGGAATTGGATGTCTCCTGAAGACCAAGTTAAAATGTCTGTGGAATGCAGGTCTCAGTAATTCAGGGGTGTCCAAACTTGGCAACTTTAAGACTTGTGGACTTCAACAGCCAGCAGAGCTGGCTGGGGAATTCTGGGAATTGAAGTCCACAAGTCTTAAAGTTGCCAAGTTTGGACACCCCTGCAGTAATTGGATGAGAAAAGGTTCATCTGAAGCAGCCTACAGATCACAGCCTGTGACCATGTCGGCAATCTGTGTTGAAGAAGAATATACCATATCATGACAGAAATTATGTCAGGGGAAGGCAGGAAATATTCATTTAAAATTGGGTCAGCTATAGATGACTTAAAGATGCCTTCAAGCTGGGGATGATACGAAGGTGTCAAAAATACAGGGCCATTATTGGGGTATGTTTATGCCATGTGATGCAATTTTCTAACCAATACATGATACATTCGGAAACTTCTATTTTCAGGCTTAATCTCCATTCTTCTTCACATCAAGAATTGGAATGAGACATTTCTTTTTATCAAAACAATAACAAACTTTAAAACTTCATTTTAAAATTTATTTATTTATTTAGTGCATGGTAAATAAGTTAAAAAGCATGTCCCAATTACATTTTCATATGAGCAAATATGAAACTATTTACTATATTTACAAACTCAGAGGTAGACTATTCATATAGTCAATACTTGATGGAGTTGCATGTAGAAAGTTGCTGGGGTTTTGAAATAAAGAAAGATGACAGCTTAATCTACCAATCTAGTCATAAGTAAGAACAACAATGTGACCCTCTACCACTATCCAAAATGAAACAACCATTTCAAGGAGTAGAGCATAATGGGAGGTGAACTAGGGCCAAGCTCCTTTCCAATCTGCCATTCAAAACACGTCTCATTGAATCCTTGGTGCAATGTCTTCAGTGTTGCTTGTCACTCCACAAGTTGCCTTTTAAATATTGCTCTGCAAAAGCCCTCAGAGCAGTGCAATGTGAAATGTGAATGTGACTACCTCTCTGTGTGTCTACCAAAAACATCTTAACAATCTGAGAGTTTTAGAAGCCCCTTAGAACAATATTTACAGCTGACAGCTTATGACCAGCCACTAGAGACTAGAGGGGGTCTTCTGTTGCCAGGGAATTGGGATGGAGTGATGATAATGGCAATAGTAGATCTTTCTCACACTTCAAAATTTTAAGACTTTGGTAAAATAATAATTTCATAAAAGCTACTCCCTCCCCCAAAAATTGGCAGAACAAAAAAGCATGAGCAGTAAAGATATTTTCAGGAATATTTTAAATAGCCAATGGGATCATTTCAAAAAATAGAAAATGTGATCTCAGAATTCAAACAAACTTTTCATTTAGGATAATAATAATAATAATAATAATAATAATAATAATAATAATAATAATAATAATAATAATAAAATTTTATTTGTTAGCCACACCCTCTCCCGAAGGACTCGGGGCGGCGTACAATAAAAAACATATAAAGTACAAATATGGACAATACATACATAAAATAGACATATACATGGAGGAGGTAGACAGATGGATGGAAACAATTAAGATCACAGTTTAAAATCCCCTAAATAAAATCACAAAATTAAAAAACCCGTCAGGAGCGATATCATCAAACTATGGTTGAGCCAGGCCAGCTACTTGGAATAGGTGGGTCTTGAGCTTTACACGGAAGGCGCGGAGGTCAGAGGTAATCCTAATATCTGGGGGGAGGTCATTCCACAGGGCTGGGCCCGCCACAGAGAAGGCTCTGCTCCTAGGCGCCGCCCCCCGGCACTGTCTGGTGGACGGCACCTGGAGAAGTCCCTCTCTGTGTGAGCGAATTGGTCGCAGGGATGTATGGGGCAGAATACGATCCCGCAGGTATCTAGGTCCTGAGCCATGGAGCGCTTTAAAGATCGTTATCAAGACCTTGAAACGCACCCGATAGACCACAGGAAGCCAGTGCAGCTCGCGCAGGGTGTCACATGGGAGTACCTTGTACTCCCCATAATTACCCGCGCGGCCGCATTCTGGACCAACTGCAGTCTCCGAGTGCATTTCAAGGGGAGCCCCATGTAGACAGCATTACAGTAGTCCAGGCGAGACGTCACCAGTGCATGAGTGACTGTGCGTAAGGCGTCCCGGTCCAGTAGGGGGCGCAATTGGCGCACCAGGCGAACCTGGTGGAACGCCCCCCTTGCCACGGCTGTCACATGGTCATCCATGGACAGCCGGGCATCCAGGAGGACGCCCAAATTGCGTGCCCACTCCACGGGGGCAAGTTGTACGCCCCCGATGGCCAGGGATGGAATTAGCTGGTTGAACCGGGGGGCCGGAACCCACAGCCACTCTGTCTTGGAGGGGTTGAGCTTGAGTCGGTTGTCATCCATCCAGACCCGTACGACTTCCACACACCGGGACATCACTTCGACGGCCTCGTTGGGGTGGTTCGGGGTGGAAATGTACAGGTGAGTATCATCACGCATTCTGTCCAAATCCTCGATGGCAACCAAGTCAAACTCCTCCCAGATTGATCTCTCAAGACTCTCCACAGACGTCTCCACTGGGCCACTGAAAGGGACCCAATCCTTCCGGATTTGAGCGATTTTATCCTGCAGATATTTCCCAAATTCCTCTGCCCTACCCTGTAAAGGGGCCTCCCGCGGCCTCTGAAACAGGAGGGAGCGGGACACCTGAAACAGGGCGGCAGGGCGGTTTTCTGCGGATGCAATGAGAGCGGCATAATATTGACGTTTGGCCGCTCTCAGTGCCACAAGGTAAGTCCTTAAATGGGCTCGTACCTGTGTTCGGTCAAATTCGGAACGGGAGGATCTCCAACGACTCTCTAGGCATCTCTTGCGGCGCTTCATCACCCTTAGCTCCTCGGTAAACCAAGGGGCCAGGGTGGATCATTGCCGCCGGAGAGGCAGCAAAGGCGCCACCCAGTTCAAGGCCCCGGTAGTCGCATTGTTCCACGCGACCACCAGGTCCTCTACCCAAGGGCGGGTCAGGGCTACAGAAGGTGGCCCAAGCTCCATCTGGAACCTCTCTGGTTCCATTAGGCGCCTGGGGCGGAACCATCTAGTGTTATCCGGTTCCGCCTCCCCGCAGCGGGGGGTAGCACCAGGGAAGTCAAGTCGGAGGAGTGAGTGATCTGACCATGACAGGGGAGTGATGGTTAAGTCCCCTCCTCCCAGATCACTCAACCACTGGCCAGAGACAAAAACAAGGTCCAAGGTGTGACCTCCCTCGTGTGTCGGGCCCTGAATCAATTGAGTCAGGTCCATGGCTGTCATGGAAGCCATGAACTCCCGAACCCCCTCAGATGCTTCTCCCACCGATGGCAGGATTCATGAAATTATACATATGTAGAAAAGTCCTTATTAAAGTTGTACATGTTTGTACTAGGGTAAAAAAAAAAAACCCAACTTTGGCCTCTCTTCTAGGTATTATCTTATTGCTAGTTCTAAACGCTGTCAAATTCTTCTTTTCTGCAAATCTGGAATTGTCTGAGTCACAGGTCATTTGACAATTTTACAATAAACAAATAGATAGGGTATTAGCTTGATGTTGCCTTAATCGTTTTTCAGACAGAACAGTCAAAGCCCAAGTAATGTACCAAATAAACTAAGAGCAAAGGGTAGTGCATTTTAATGTTAGGTGAAAAGATACAAAGCTTTGTGATTTTCTTGACATGCAGGAAAACAACATAACAGTTCATATTCAGAATATTTCCAAAGGCACTTTGTTTTAAACAATTTCTTTCAACATATGAACACCTCCCTTAACAAAAACCCTGACGTCTGTTACACCAGAGACATGCAAAAGTCATTTAGGTTTGTCCCGAGAGACCTTCTAGAGTTGCTTCACATTGGAGTGGGTGTAAGTCTGCTTAAAATTAAATTACTTTGAAATAAAGTTAGAGCACTTGGCAATATCAACTCAGCAGGGATTCCCGTGAGAAAAGAGAGAAGGCAAAGAGAGCTTAGACAGACAGACAAACATATTTACCCTTAGGTGGAAGGTACAAATTAAATTAGCCTGCCACAAAAAGGGGGATGTTTTCCCCTTCTGTTCAGATGTCATGGTAGTGAGGAAACATAGTCTTGGGGCCAAGAAAAATGGCACAAATCCATTCATTTAAACCCTCATTCATCCAGTTCCAAGGTCTAAACAGTACACATAAAAGAACAGCACTGTAGAACCACTTCTTTTCCTTAGTTACCAAGCAGGGGCATGCAGGGGAATATGGGACCAGAGTCTGGAAATTATTCCCCCCAGAAAATCTCAGGATTGGAACGAAGAATGCATGGAAAAAGTGATTAGCCTGATGAGATCTACACTGAGAATATTGTAACTGACCCTTGATTTCATACTTCACAGCAAGCAATTTTTGCTTTCTATTTTGCCTTTTCTGTCTCCCCATTCCCTTTTTCTGTGACTACATTTCAATGCGTACTGAAAATCACTCTCTGTGTGTCTCTCTCTTTCTCTCTCTCTCTCTCTGTCTCTCTCTCCCTCTTTACCCAGCTGAAAAACAATCCAGGCATTTCCTGAGTCAAGTATATCTTTTATTGTGCCTCATTAATATGCATGTTTTGGCACTCAGTCGGGTTCAGCTGGTATACTTTCCAATATCTCATTCTTTATTTATATGAGACTGGGAGGTGTGACCTATGGAGCCAGTTGGCTGTCATGAATTGGAATATTCATTAAACCTTGTGAATTATGCATCCGACGGCTTATAATACTGTGATCAACACCGGATGCTGCCAGAACTCTCAGCTAACTTCCTGCTAGAGGGAATCCAATATTGTTGGTCCAGAAAATGCATGTGCTTTATGCACTGAAGAAAAACAGTTGATTGGTTGTGTATCTGCACCAATGAAAAACCTAGGATTCTGCAATTTGAGTAAGAGAAAGTATTTCTGAGAACACAGTAAAATGGTAGTGTGATGTCCCAAATTCACTGAGTTTTAAAATAAAACATATTTGCTTTAACATTGGAAGTTGGGATAGAATAGTTGTTATTTACTTCTAGTTTTTGTTTTATGGGGACTCTATTATGGAATTATTTTCAGTGGTAGAAGTGAAAAACTGTTAATATGTTGTACTGGAGAGATCCAGATTCAAATGTCTCTCAGAAATGCATCTGTCATGAAATGGCCTATCATTAACTTCTTCTAAGAGACATCATTTTAGAAAAGTATTGTTTCAGCTGAACAATATAGTGGGGCTCATTTAAAGAAAATGAAATGGAACTGCACATTTTATTTTGGGTTTACATTGTGAGCTAGGATTGTAAGCTTCCGTCACTAGAAAGTTACATCTATTTGCTGACTTTTGAATATATTAAACAATGTTCTTCTATTTTAATGAAAATATTTGTGGAATGAACATCAGAATTTAGGATAAGCCTCTAGCAAAGAATTCAGGATAAACTTGTAACTTTCACTTGCCTTCTTTGTTGTCAGAGTCATCTCTGTTTTTTTCTGGACTTAGACAAATAAATACAAACAGGGGGAAGCAAGACAGGATACAACTTGCACAGTCACTGCTAGATAGAGAGATATTATTCAATTTCCTATTATCATATGCTGATCCACAAACTTCAGTGATTTTTAAAAGCATTTTGTTTGCAATCTTGAACACTGAACACAGGGAAAGGATGGTCTGGCGCAGTGATGGCTAACTTTTTTTCCTCAGGTGCCGAAATTGCACACGCGCATGCTGCCACACGCACTCGCGTGCCCACACCCATAATGCAATGCTCCTCCCATGCACCCTCCCTACACATGCGCACATGTGCACATCACACACACACACACACACACACACACACATGGGCTTGCCCTGTGGATGCACGCAACTTCACCCCCCTTTTGACCTCACATCGCAAAACAGCTCTGAGGGGGGGGAAAGCCTCCCATCAAAAAGAGCACTGAGTTGGGTGGGAAATCCTCCCTTTTCCTCCTCTCAGCAATCTTTTGTGAAGGGAGGCTTCTCAAAATGGGATGCCCCGTTTCTTTGCTCCCCTCAATCCGTCTTCAGGAAAGCCTCTGTAGGGCAAAAAAATGACCAAAAATGAAGGCCAAAATCAGCTGGCCAGCACGCGCATGCACACTGGAGCTGACAGGACAATGTCTCGCATGCCCTAAGAAGTGGCTCCATGGGCCACCTGTAGCACGCGTGCCCTAGGTTCACCATCACAGGTCTAGAGAATACATAGTTCTGTGCATTAAGAAAAAAACCCTGTAACTTAATAGAGTGTGTGGTTTATATGTAAATGGATCATCATTGATCACTTATTATTTCCATATAAAAGAATGAGATATCTTCCACCAACCAATCAGTATTGTTACTATTCAAGGAAAGCAAGGCTAAAAAGTATTTGAAGCTGAGCTGAACTCGAAATTCAGATATTTCTAGTAATATTTTTTGGCAATATTCAGAAAAAAACATTGCTACTTCCAGGGATTTCTTGATTTACTTATTACTTCTTAAGTCTACTCTACAGCATGGTATTTTGGGGTCTCACATCCAAATACCAACTTTTTTATGATCATGCAAGGAGCAGATGAAATAGTTTGACTGAATGTGAGGCATGTTCTTTTATTCTATGTTCTATAACTGGGAAGAGCTATCCTAGGCCATGTATGAATCAACTCATCAAACTTTTAAGGGCAGTTCAAAAATAGAATAACGTTTTTCCCTTGTAGGAAAATGTCTGCTTTCATGTTTGTTGTCCTTCCCCTCCATGAAAACATGCAATGTACCTATAAACATCATTTTTCACAAGTTGCTCAAGAAAATTCTGCTTTGTCATTAAAATAGCTAGCTACTGGTATGTCTTTTACTTTTTTAAAAGTAGATTAAATAAATAAACTTACAAGTGGTGTATTCTAAAAAGCTTCGTTGGTTTAAAAAAAGTTGTATTTTAAAAATTTAAAACAGAGGAGGGGGGGTGGAATAATGTAAGAGGCATTGTTAGCGTTAATCATCTCTAGCCATATAAGTCTTAAACCACAGATCTGTCTGGCCACTTTATAAACTATAGCTTGGAGTATTATATTCTCAGAATAACTCCAAGTAAGATAAAAATGTAACATCTTAGTTTTGACAAAGTACATGAATTTTTTTAAAAAAATCCTTAACAGCATGCATTATTTCTGGTACTAATATAAGTAGCACTCTCTCCTTCTGCACTACTATTAGAAGAAGAAAACAAAACTGTGAAGCAAAATTATGAAACTAAGCTTACAGAATGATCTATATCCACATTATTGCATCTGATAGATTCTGTGGCCAAACTAGAAGTGGATAGGCTGCTCTATCTAAAGGTCATGGGTGAACTGGGTGTAAAATGGCATTGTTTATAGGGTTTTTAGTAGAGAGATTAGCTGTCACTTATTTTCACATACCTTACTGAAGAGCTTTAAACGTTCCCAGTGAGAGCATGTTCTCTTCTCTTTCTCAGCCTGTCACATCCTTGTCAGTTTCAATAAAATTACTTACCTGAATTATGCAGATGAGCTTTTGTTGTGTCCAGTCCTTACCATTGTTCCTCTCCAATACAGCTGAAATTTCTAGCAGGCTCCTTGCTTTTACGTTCTGATTCTAGCACTCCTTAGGTCAAGACCTTTCAACCTCAGGGCTTGACTTATGCCACAGCTATTTGACAAATCGCCAAGACCCTTACAAAAGCTGGTTTTGCTCTGGAGTGAGTGCTCTCTGTGCATCACTGTTTCACAGTTTTGACATTTCCTTCTCACTTTGCCCTTCGGTAATTAGACAAAGAAGAAAAAGACATTTGTGTCTAAGGAATGCTTTCATTTGAGATGTGATAAATAGCCATCCTTTCCAAGAAGTCATGGTCTCCTATATGACAGACAGTTCCTTCACAAAATTTTGCATAGTTAAACTCTACCCCCATAAAACATACTTTTCTTCCTGTCCTTCTTGCTGCATGTTGAAAACCTGAATGGATTCTTAACTGGATCACTTCTTTTTCACCTACACGGAGCACCAGCATTAGATAACCAATCAAACTTGATATTATACATTAGAGAAATCATGCAAAGAATGGGAGATGTTCTTTGAAAGCACCTTTTGGCAGAAATCCTAAAGTTCTTGAAAATATATTTCAGGGCCTATAAAAGAAAACAGATCTCCAGTCCAGTAACAGAAAAAGGGTCATTATCAAAATATGAAACCAGTCATTGCTTGTCATTACCAAACTTCTGTGACCCTTTTCTCACCAAATTGGAGGTTCAAAAGTAATCAAAATCAGAGCAAATCAATGTGGAGTAATACATTCTGTGTAAACCAGCAGAAGTCCTAGATCAGAAGGATGTACAGCCTTCTTTGATGCATCCTTGATCAGTGTGAAGTAGGTTTGAAACTGGTATACATAATTTACCTTCTTTTGAGTTCAGTAGGAGGATAATGTTTTAATCGTAATATTTTCTATTTTTTTCAAGTATCGGTAAATGAGGAAAAATGGTATGTTTCCTCTATCCCTTCTTTCTTGTCTTTGAGAAAGATGGGGTTGGAATTCTATGGTATATGAAATATTAACAGGTATGATTGCTTTGTTAAGATAGTAAAAAAGAAGTCTATTAGATAAGGATAACCCCATACACTATTGCTCTTGTTTACAGCAGTAGCCACATAGTTCAGGAGACTGCATAGTAAATGCTTTATAACAGTAGATATCCACAAACATAATGCATCTAAAGACATGGGGATTTACCAGGTTTGTGTAACTATCATTGCTAATAATAATTCATAAATCCAACCTCCAAATGGAACACCAAATTAACAGAAATATGTAAGTATACTTAATCAAAACAAAAATAAATGTAAATAAGAATAAACAAAGTTTTCACAGAAGTAGAATTGGAAGAACTACAAAGAATTACACAGGGCAAAGAAATCAATGCTATAAATAGTTGAGGGTAGAGGCAAACTAGGAAGAGTCCACAGTAGAGGAAGCCAGGATATTTATTGAGTGATTGTCATTCCCATACAGGCATCTTTTTCTTTCCTTTTCCTTTCCATCTCCTCAGAAAGAACAAAGCACTCTAACTAAAAAACAAGAGGGATTGAAACAAAGAATAACTGAGCATCTAAAAAACACAAAAACGACAGAATAAGTTGAGTGTATTGAAACTTGTTACAAAGAAACAACTAGCACAAGTATTTGAAAATGTCAACACTATAATGTCAAATACAAGCACCAGCTTAATCCAAGAAACAAACCAATTAATGTACAACAGCAATGCAGTTATAACCAAATATCTTGCAACTATTTTATCAGTAAATAAGAAAAGTGCCAATTAGTGCATTATAAAAATGAAAGATAAGATTGGAAAATAAATCAGCATGCTAGGATCAGAAAGAAACATTATTGGTATTAAGAGCATCACCCTCTAGCTATTGCAAAAGAGAGCTTTACTTGGAACAACCTACATCCTGCAATGATACCTTTAATACATCAAACAATATCCTCCCTATCCTAGGTCCTTGGGAGTGACTCATTAGGTGGATAAAAATGCTGAATCCAGTCTAAACATTTGGCTGACTGTTCAATGAATCAAATTAATAGTAAAGAAGAGAGGGTAGATAGTGTAGAAGATAAAGAATTGGAAAAGATCACAACGTATCAAGTTCTAAAAATTGAAATGGTAAAATTATGGCACACTTGGTACAATAGCAATTCTTTGGCCACAAATTTCCATCCATTTCTAGCTAAAAGGCCAGACTGCTTGGATCTTCATGTATACTAGGCTGATACATTATGACATCCCAGATTCTTGGGAAGAACTTGATATGTATAAAAGCAACACTAATTAACAAATTGGCAGCTGTGATTTCACATTGTTGTGAACAAATAATATGCATATGAGCAAAAAGAGAACATGGTAACCAAGATTAGACAGTAAAAATACAACTTGAGGTTTAGAAAATTTTTCCAGCTCAGCTGCATTCTTCAGTTCAGCCCAGCTTTTTTTATTACAGACAGGACTGAAAAGCAGATCTAGGCACTTAGACAGAAAGAACATACAGCTGCTTTTCAGTGACTTACACTCCTGCCATGCTAATCTTTCTCTTCTGTTTGTGAAACTGAATGAATCGAAGTGTTGCCAAACCACATTACCAATAATTCACATTACATTTTCAGCCAAGAGCACTTCATAAGGAAAAAGACTATCACACTACTCAAGGATCAGTTGCTATATGCATAAATCCCTTCAACACTATAAACCTGAAATGAATCCAAAACCAGAAATATAATTTCATTCTTGTAGCTAAAGCATTTATTGTGGGTATTAGATTGTCCTGTTTCTAAACCCAATTCCCAGATATCTTTCTAGTCATCTTCATCCACTACAATGAAAAAACAGTTACATTAAACTGTTACATATAAAAAATTGACTCCCATTCTTTCCATCCCTGCTTTTCCTGTAAAACTGTGTGCACAGAACTGGACAAAAAAAAATCACAGTTGTTTTAAATTATTCCTAAAACAACAAATTAATACTTTCGATTTGTCATGGTTTAAAAACTTTCTAATATTTTTTAGAAGTTTTGCTTAAATATGCACTAAACCGACATTCTGATGCCTGTCATAAGATACCCAGAGGCTAAAAATTCCAGCATTCTACATTACAGTTTCTTTCCATCACACACAAATGCATTCAGTAGAAACAATGGGAACTCAATTGGTCAGCCTTTAACTAATACACAATATAGTTAGATTATTGTTTCCCATGCATGTATGGACATGCAGGAAATAAACACAGAGCACAGTATATTTGCAACCTGAAGCTAACATCCTGAAGTCTTTTTCCCAGGCCAATTTAGCACTAATGCCTGAGGAAAATCTGTTAAAGAAATACTAAAAGCAGTATTCCCCAA
Source organism: Natrix helvetica (assembly GCF_964273705.1). Lineage (NCBI taxonomy): Eukaryota > Metazoa > Chordata > Lepidosauria > Squamata > Natricidae > Natrix > Natrix helvetica. The sequence goes on from NC_138552.1 coordinate 43,999,105, forward strand.
ATTGGATGATGGTGATGGAAACTGTAATCTAACACATCTGTTGGGGATGCTGCTGGAAAGATTGTTCATATTATCCAAATCAACTGGTAGTAAGGCAAACCTTCAAAATATGCAGTACTTCACTAGTTCAAATAGGGCCAGTGGGTGTAATATTTAAAATGTCATGAGTTTCTATTACATACAGTTCAGTGATGGGTTTACCATGTTCGATCCTGTGTCACTATTTTATGAACAAAACTTTGGAAGCCTTAAGTGGTTTAAATTTTGTCAAACTGATTTAATTCACTTAGCTAGCACTTAGTATATGACTTTGAAAAAGGTAGTCCACAACTTACAGCCATTCCAGTGGTGGGTTGCAGGCAGTACACCGGAGCCTGCCCGGAGCACCGGGTACCGTTTTGTTCTGATGCTCCGGAGGGCCCCACCCACCTGCCCAAGCTCCTTACCTGTCCTTTAAAGCCTTCGGTGCTTCCAAGCACGTGCATGGCACGTACAGCGTCTGTGTGACATTCCGGCGAGCAACTGGAGCATCGCGGAGGCTTGTGGAAGCATTGCTGGCAGCTACAACGCATGCACGCGTTCATCTGGCCGACGCCAGGCCCGTTCCAATTGTATCGGTTGGAACGGCATCTGGAACCCACCACTGAGCCATTCATTTAGTGACTGTTTGGAATTGCAGTGGCACTGGAGAAAAAAAACTGTTTCCATGCTCACAATTCTCATAGCATTCCTATGATCACATGTTTTGAGCAGTTGACAACCAACCTGGATTTACAACAGTTGCAGCATTCCAGGGCCCTGCAATTACTATTTGTGACCTTCTCAGTCAGCAAAGCCAATGGGGACAGTTACATTTACTTTAAACAATTACAATGCTTAATTTAACAAACATGGCAAGAAAGGTCATAAACTCAGGTGTGACTCACTTAATAACTGCCTTGCTTAGCAACAGAAACTCTCAATTAAGGTTGTCAAAGACCACCTGTAAAAACTTTGAAACAAATCCAGTTAGTCAAACTATGATTCATTAGCAATTAGTGCATCCTTGGTGAAAAAGATTTAGAACTGCTATTGATATTTAGCAGAAATTGTGAAATAGGTTTTACTCTCTTCAAAAAATGCCCCTTTTCTGGTAATTTTCTGTTCTTCTTGATACAAAGATGTTAACTTTCCATTATAAAGTTAAGTGTGAGAAGACAACTTGGATTTAGCATCCAGTAAAACTCATTTAGTATTAAGAATAACAGCCTATAAAACAGGGGGCAATGGTTTATTACAATCATACAAGTAAAACTCCAAAAATCTGGAAAAAAATCTAATTTTTTGCGAGCAATTATACAAGATACAATTTCAAAGCGGTGTTTGTGTGTGCTAGAGAGAGAGGAGAGGGAGAGAAGGAGGGGGAGAAAAAGAGGGAGGGAGGAAGGGAGGAAAAAGAGAGAGATAGAATAAAGTGATGGTTCATTGAAGTGCCCCACACTGATTTTTCAGCAAAATAAGTGAAGATACCATATAGAGTATGATTTTATTTCTAAGAATATTCTTAAAATCAAAATGCCAATAGTTTGCATTCAAGAAAAGATGTTGTAATTTTACATGGAAAAAATAGTACAATGTATAATATAATACAATATAAAATATTATATTGGCTAATTCAAGCCATCCCTAATGCTGCCTCTGTACAAGACAATATCATATTTTCACTTTTTAATGTATGTAGTGTTCTAAAGCCTTTCTATAACTTATTTAATGGATTAAAAAGATTTGGAGTACACCTGTTTCCATAGAATGAAATGGACTATTATTCTCTTAATCCTGAGTACAGACATCTATCATTTTTAAATTACAGTGGTACCTCAGTACTTATCATTAACTGGTTCCAGGAAGTGCGACAATTACAAAAAATGATCAGCACCAAACAAGGCACATGACTTAGCATTTGACCCATTGTTTCAGCTTGGAAGGACTTTCTGTCTGTCTTTTTTTATATATCAGTGACCTTCCCAGCATGGACAACTTCCTGTTTGTTCTCCATGATCACCCACCCTTTCCTATTGCAGCTTGTTGAGTACCAATCAATGAGTACTGAGACAATATTTCTGTGTCAAAATGCATCAAGTAACAAACTGGATGAGTTTTGAAGCAGTCAAATACCAAAGTACTACTCCAGTCCTACTGCCAGAGATTCTTTAAATCGATTCAGCGGGGACTAGTTCTTACCGGCCCCCTCCAAATTAAATGCATTCAGGTGCAATGGACTAAATTGGAATATATTTCCCATCATAGCTATCTAGCCTAATGTTTCTTACACTTTCTTTTAATAAGCAACATTGTTGTTGTTGTTGTTGTTGTTGTTGTTGTTGCTATTGTTGTTCTTATTGCTCTTGTTGTTATTATTATTAACAAAATCTACTACATCTCAATATATCTGTTAAATGAACTCCAAACTTCCAGCAAAAATAAATGGTAAAAATTCATTTTCAGGAAACTTCATGTAATTAATATTGAAATGGTAGAAGTACATTTAATTAAACTCAACTAATCTTCCCAAACCTAGTTAACAAGTGCAAAATGTAGACCTCACTGAAATAACAATAGCTCTTAGACTTATATACCACTTCACAGTGCTTTACAGCCCTGCCTAAGCAATTAATAGAGTTAGCAGTTAACAATCTGGTCCTCAGTTTACCAACCTTGAAAAGATGGAAGACTGAGTCAACCTTGAGCTGTCAGGATTGAGGGAATCAAATTCCTGGCAATGTGAGCAAAGGTATCCTGCAATACTGTATTCTAACCACTGCACCACCACGGATCTTAGAATAGAATAGATATTTTCCAGCAGCACGGAAGAATGCATCTTGCCTATGAATATCAACTCATTTTTATCAAACAATAAATTACTCCATCTTGATCACACCAGGACATCAGGGTCAATCAGTCTCTGTACAAAAGTGCTGATCTTTTTCTCTGTTTTCTGTTTTAGGCTGAAATCCAAATAGTTGGATGTAACGATATGCAGCAATTGTGCTGGAATTGTATATATAAATGAAACACTGGAAATGACTTTTGGTTCAAAGCTGGGTCATCGTAACACTGGGTGGTTGTTAACATTTGAAGAACAGCCAATCTGTATCCAATGTATCCAGGCTGTTCTCCAAAATTGGTAAGAAGCCTAGCAGAATGGCAGTTGGAAAAAAATAGCCATATACTTTTCCCTCTACAGTCAGATTAGACTGCATCACTCCAAGAAAATGTAGGGATTTTTTCCTGAGGTTTATAGTGCTTCAGCTAATTCAGAAATACATAGTATAAAGGTTAACATTTAGTTTACAATAGATTTCGGGGGAAGGGGAGACAACATGAAAATATTACAAATGGAAATTTTTCTATAATTGCAGTGAGCTGTTCCAGATTTTTATTCATACATTTTTCACATAAATTTAACTATTTGTAGATATATAGATAGCTTCAGGGACAGCTCACTATCAAATAAAAGTCAGAGATAGAACTCTGTATTTAAATGAGTCTCAGAAGCAGATTCAAGAATGTAGTGGCAATGGGCTGCGGAACTGAATTTTAACGAAGAAAGACAAAATGGAAGAAAATTAAGACAGACATCAACCAGGTTGAGACCGGAGTTGCCACTCAGCCATGTATCCTGTCAGCCATGGAATGCAAAATAGAGAATAATATCAAAGCTAAAGTTGATTGTACTCTGGCATTGTAAGCCACCCACTCATTTTAGATAATGAGATGGGCAGCAGAATGAATGAATGAATGAATGAATGAATGAATGAATGAATGAATGAATGAATAAATAAATAAATAAATAAATAAATAAATAAATAAATAAATAAATAAGCAAGCAAGCAAGCAAGCAAGCTCCTTTGAGGGAGTAGGTTGCATTGACAATATGGACACTAATAAGAAAAGAAATACATAGAATTTGCTACATATTAGGTGTCATTCAGCTCTGAACAGAAGAAGCTTTTTGGATGACAAGTGAAACCTCTTCAAAGAAAAACAAGAAAGTCCAATTGAATTGAATAGAATAACAGAATTAGAAAGGGCCTTGGAGGTCTTCTAGTCCAACCCCCTGCCTAGACAGGAAACCCTGTACCATTTCTGACAAATGGTTATCCAACATCTTCTTAAAAACTTCCAGTGTTGGAACATTCACAACTTATGGAGGCACGCTGTTCCACTGATTCATTGTTCTAACTGTCAGGAAATTTCTCCTCAGTTCTATGTTGCTTCTCTCCTTAATTAGTTTCCATCCATTGCTTCTTGTTCTACCCTCAAGTGCTTTGGTGAATAGTTTGACTCCCTCTTCTTTGTGGCAACCCCTGAGATATTGGAACACTTCTGAACAGTTGCCTCTTGAAAAAGCACCTTTGGGACAACTATGATCTGGATGACAGAGTTTCTCCATAGACATTTGGTCTGACTGGTTCTCCTTGATCCTGCCTTTTTTTCAATTAATTTTCCGAATAGGGACCTTATTCAAACCTCAGATCCTTGAGAAAGGTTCAGATGTGTGAAACTTTGCACCAGCATTCATTAAACTAAAGAAAAAGGCAATTTATAGTCAAGATGAGCAAGTGGGGATTGGATCTGGTAGGTGTGCTGGTTCCTGCTGCCTAACTGACCTGAAAGCACACAAGTGTCACCTCAAGTGGAGCACCATCCTGCTATACTCATTGAAGTGCTTTGCCTCTCCTGTGCTGTCTCAATATGCAGTATTCCAAGTTGCCAGAAAGTCCCCATTCTGCCTGGATCCCTACATCCAAGTCAATGACCAAAGAAAAGTCCAGACCCACTAGGAATCCAAGCAGGGAGCATATGAAGTTACTTGCCCACAGATCAGTGGGTGGTAGAAGCCTCATCTACAGGAAAGCCTTTGGCAAAATGCCAAAACAAAGAAAGTTTCTTGTTCTCACAGCATATAAGTGGAATAGGATATGGCTGATGAAGTCATCCAGAAAAAAAAATAACAAAGGAGAGGGGATGTAAAGGGTCTTGAAAAGCCAGGTGAAAACTGAAGCATATGGATATGTGGCTCTGTTGCAAGAAACAATAATTAATAACTCAAGCCATAAAAACCATCAGGACAACGTTGATACCCAACAGCTATAAAAACAAAAACAAATAAAGTTCAATTTCCATAATGATGCAAATGATGTAAATTGATGCAAATGACTTAAATGACATACTGTAAATTGTCCAGACTGTTTCAGAAGTAATAGGCTTTGTCCTTTGTTTGGGGGTGTGGGCTGGACTCTGAAATAAAATGTTCATTTTATGTGTCCAAGATCCTCTGAATCACGGGCCAGAAAATCAAGATTTCACTGTTCTCTGTGAAGGGGAAAGGTAGAGGACAGCAAATTTGTTAAAGTGATAAAAATATGTGAGAACTCATTGTGGTTATTTAGTGGGTGTTATCAAGTATACTTTGCTTGAACCTTTGTTTTTTATTTCTCTCATGAAAGCAAGTAAACTCTTGGAAATACCAATCTCACAAGTCTACCCACTTTAAATAAGATTATGCCCCCATTTTGGGATGATCAAGCTGGTACCATACAATATACATGTTCAGAAACTTGCATAACAAACAATAACAAATTAAAATTGAAACATCGTGTTTTGCATAAGACTACCATGAAAAAACAGGACATACAAGAATATGTGGAATGTGCTGAACAGCAATCTAGCAAAAACAAAAAAAAAATCCACACTAATTGCTACACCCGCTATGCACACTTAGGCTGTTATTCCCCTTATTCAAGTAATAGAAGCTGAAGATTGCCATCCATTAAGTGCTGTTAGCAACTGTGGTTAATGCAAAAGCATTTTTATTAGTTACACTCAAGCCCCATCAAATCTTTAATTTGTATTTCTGGCTTTTCCCACTTTGATCTCACGCTGAATTTTTGAGTAAAGAAGTAAAAGAAGTAAAAAGAGTAAAAAAGTAAATTGAAGGGTAGAGTGGGACGAAATGAGTGAAGATGAAGCAACATGGGGAGGAAAATCAAATCAATAAAAAGTTTAGGTAGAGACTCTAAAAGAATCTATAGTAGCGGGGGTGAAGTACAATTAATGAGGAAGAAAAGAAGCTAAAGCAAGAAATAATAATAGAATGCGACTGATTCAGATCGTTATGTGCACATCAGGAGAATTCTCCCAGTCTCTTTAGCAGGAAGGAGCAGAAGAAATCTGGCTACTTGTAATGTTATTGTGGATAGCCTGAAAATATGGTTATAGCAAGTCTTAAGAAAATGTTACTCTCTTACTCAGAAATATATGTACATATGTGGGTGGGTAGGTGTACGCACATAGACAAAATAAATACATGCATTTGTGTGGTGAGGGTATGCACACAGACGCACGCGCACACACACACACATATGCATGTGTGTGTATATGTGAATAGGTATGTTTCCTTTGTGAAAAAGATGATCTTGGGCAGTTTGATGTATATTCGTCACCAATAGACAAATATAAGACAGTTTCCATAAGGACAATGTGGATATGCAGCTTAATTTGGTTCTCTACAGCCAAGACCTCTGCCAGTACAACCTGGTGACAAGATGGACTTTGCCAATTAGGGGCAGTTTGTCTCAAAAATCAAGTCTTGTTGATTTCAGGTGATTATACATTTTCTGGTTAAAACACGGGCTAAATAAATAGTCTCCAATATTTTGAGACTGTCTTGTTTCTAGTTGAAGTGCATGGTTGAAACTATAAATGACAATAAGGTCTTTTACATTTTTTTTCCCTTACATCCTTACATTTTTCTCACCTTTTTCTCCTGAGGAATTTCTGTAAGCAATAGTGTTTAAATGACCTATTTTAGGATTTGAAAATCACTGTTTGAAGAAAGCTAAGTGTTACATACTGACAATCAGTTCCACCAACGTCCTCTGTTCCGGCAGGAATAGTATTCAAATCTGATTGGTCAAAGGATCTGACAATTCCCTATAAAAGGGCTGCTGCCAGACAGTCTTTGCTGGATTGTACATAGTTGTCACTTAATTAAGAGCTGTTGTTACTGAAGCCTGATTCTGCCTCATCCGTTCACCCAATCTAACACTGGTGACAAAGGTGGGATTCAACTAGGCACCAAAAGAGCAGAAACAATCCAGCAAATCAGTCCAGCCCGGGGCGAAGTGTGGCATCGAGCAGCCATCTTAAAGCAGCAAATTCAAATCCATTTGCCAAGACAAGATAACTACGCACGCCCCACCAGCTCTGTACAACCCAGCCACCAAGCACTGGGACTCCTACATGATGAGGTACGAATGCTTCCTCGAAGCCAATGACCTCCTGGGCCTGTCCGAAGGCCAGAAAAAATCAATATTCCTGAGCTACTGAGGACCAGAAGTGTTTGAGACAGCTAAAGATTTGTCTGAACCAAAGCTGCTACACTTGGTCGCTTGGTCAGTCCTACAACAGATGCTGCAGACACACTATGTTTCCAGACCGTTGAGTTCAACCTCCGCAACCAGAAGGAGGGCAAAACAATCAACAAATTTGTTGCTGCACTTTGAAACGCTGCAGCCTACTGCGAGTTCAGAGACTTAGACGAACTCTTGCTAGACCAAATTATATGTGGTGTTCGGGACATTAGTTTACACAGGAGGTTGCTCGCCAAAACCAAACTCATTCTACAGATCGCCCTGGACGAAGCCAGGGCTACCGAGTCCTCAACCAAGTCAACGGAAACCATACAGAGACAAAGCAGCTCAAAGAGCACGTGCAAAACTACAGGGGTGCATCACAAGACTATGGAGCCAGAAGCTTCAGACAGCAATGACAACATCTATTGCATGCGCACTGACCACAAAGAATCAGCACGGAAATTTGAATTGTGTTTCCCTCCTTGCACCGGCTGTAGTTGAAACTACCAGAGATTGGTTTGCCATTTCCGGGACACCATCTGTCAGCGCTGTGAACGAAAGGGGCATGTCACCAGAGTTTGCAGGAGCGAATTCCCCACAGCATCCAGACAACCAAAGTGCCAATCTGCATGCCCGAAACTGTAGGGATGAGGGGCATGGCAACCGCAACCAAAGCAGCCAAGAGCAGAATCCAGAGCAACATTCCAGATCAAGCCTGTATGATGCGGGCCAAGCTAAAGGTCACAATCCTCCTTGAGAGGTCTCCATGTTCCATGGAGATTGACACAGGGTCATCACTGACCATTATGTCCTGGACTACACTTAAGAATGTGCCCGCCAGGTTATCGAGCATTTCACCAGCCCCGGGCCCAGGGAAGGGGCGGTGGGGTAGCAGTGATTATTCGGGAGGACTTAGAGCCTAGGGAGTCCACTGTGCCTCAGACGTCCGGATGTGAATCCCTTGTTGTGAAATGGGGCCCGGGGAGACAGTTGGGCCTGCTGATAGTATACCTGGCTCCTCGCTATACATCAGCGGCCCTGCCCGAACTCCTCGAGCTGATCGCATCGGTGGCGGTTGAGACCCCCAAACTTTTAGTGATGGGGGACTTTAACCTGCCATCGGTGGGAGAAGCATCCGAGGGGGTTCGGGAGTTCATGGCCTCCATGACAGCCATGGACCTGATTCAACTGATTCAGGGCCCGACACACGAGGGAGGTCACACCTTGGACCTTGTTTTTGTCTCTGGCCAGTGGTTGAGTGATCTGGGAGGAGGGGACTTAACCATCACTCCCCTGTCATGGTCAGACCACTCACTCCTCCGACTTGACTTCCCTGGTGCTACCCCCCGCTGCGGGGAGGCGGAACCGGATAACACTAGATGGTTCCGCCCCAGGCGCCTAATGGAACCAGAGAGGTTCCAGATGGAGCTTGGGCCACCTTCTGCGGCCCTGACCCGCCCTCGGGTAGAGGACCTGGTGGTCGCGTGGAACAATGCGACTACCGGGGCCTTGAACCGGGTGGTGCCTTTGCGGCCTCTCCGGCGGCAATGCTCCACCCTGGCCCCTTGGTTTACCGAGGAGCTAAGGGTGATGAAGCGCCGCAAGAGATGCCTAGAGAGTCATTGGAGATCCTCCCGCTCCGAATTTGACCAGACACAGGTACGAGCCCATTTAAGGACGTACCTTGTGGCATTGAGAGTGGCCAAACGTCAATATTGTGCCACTCTCATTGCATCCGCAGAGAACCGCCCTGCCGCCCTGTTTCGGGTGTCCCGCTCCCTCCTATTTCAGAGGCCGCGGGAGGCCCCTTTACAGGGTAGGGCAGAGGAATTTGGGAAATATCTGCAGGATAAAATCGCTCAAATCCGGAAGGATTGGGTCCCTTTCAGTGGCCCTGTAGAGGCGTCCGTGGCGAGTCTTGAGAGACCAATCTGGGAGGAGTTTGACTTGGTTGCCATCGAGGATTTGGATAGAGTGCGTGGACGACTGCGACCTACCACATGTTTACTGGACCCGTGTCCCTCCTGGCTTGTACTGGCATCCTGGGAGGTTACACGTGACTGGCTCCTGGGCCTAGTGAACGCTTCGCTGGGTGAGGGGTCTCTCCCAGCCGCCTTGAAAGAGGCGGTGGTGAGACCCTTGCTCAAGAAGCCTTCCCTGGACCCTACGGAGCTGGCCAATTATCGTCCTGTCTCCAACCTTCCCTTTCTGGCGAAGGTTGTAGAGAGTGTGGTGGCTTATCAGTTTCCACGACATCTGGAGGAAAATGATTACCTAGACCCGCGCCAGTCCGGCTTTCGCCCTGGGCACAGCACGGAGACGGCCTTGGTCGCGTTGGTGGATGATCTCTGGAGGGCCAGAGATAGGGGTTGTTCCTCTATCCTGGTCCTATTAGACCTCTCGGCGGCTTTTGATACCATTGACCATGGTATCTTGTTGCACCGACTGGAGGGGTTGGGGGTCGGGGGCACCGTTTTACGGTGGTTTGGCTCCTACCTTTCCTGCCGGACGCAACATGTGTTGACAGGGGAGCAGAGGTCGACTCTAAGCCCCCTTACCTGTGGGGTGCCACAGGGGTCGGTCCTCTCGCCGCTCCTGTTCAACACATATATGAAGCCACTGGGTGAGATCATCCGTGGTTTCGGGGTGGGATACCATCTGTACGCTGATGATACTCAGCTGTACATCTCCACCCCGAACCACCCCAACGAGGCCGTCGAAGTGATGTCCCGGTGTGTGGAAGCCGTACGGGTCTGGATGGATGACAACCGACTCAAGCTCAACCCCTCCAAGACGGAGTGGCTGTGGGTTCCGGCCCCCCGGTTCAACCAGTTAATTCCATCTCTGGCCATCGGGGGCATACAACTTGCCCCGGTGGAGCGGGCGCGCAATTTGGGCGTCCTCCTGGATGCTCGGCTGTCCATGGATGACCATGTGACGGCCGTGGCAAGGGGGGCGTTCCACCAGGTTCACCTGGTGCCCCCTATTGGACCGGGATGCCTTGCGCACAGTCACTCATGCGCTGGTGACGTCTCGCCTGGACTACTGTAACGCTCTCTACATGGGGCTTCCCTTGAAATGCACTCGGAGACTACAGTTGGTCCAGAACGCGGCCGCGCTGGTAATTATGGGGAGTACAAGGCACTCCCATGTGACACCTTTCCTGCGCGAGCTGCAGTGGCTCCCTGTGGTCTACCGGGTGCATTTCAAGGTCTTCATAACGATCTTTAAAGTGCTCCATGGCTCAGGACCTAGCTACTTACGGGATCGTATCCTGCCCCATACATCCCTGCGACCAATTCGCTCGCACAGAGAGGGACTCCTCCAGGTGCCGTCCACCAGACAATGTCGGGGGGGCGGCGTCTAGGAGCAGAGCCTTCTCTGTTGCGGGCCCAGCCCTGTGGAATGACCTTCCCCCAGATATTAGGACCACCTCTGACCTCCGCGCCTTCCGGATAAAGCTCAAGACCCACCTATTCCAAGTAGCTGGCCTGGCTCAACCATAGTTCGTTCACACTGCTCCTGACGGGTTTTTTAATTTTGTGGTTTTTGGAATTTTATTAGGGGATTTTAAATTGTGTTTTTAATTGTCTTTATTCATCTGCCTACCTCCTCCATGTACACGTATTCGTTTATTTTGTGTGTGTATTGTCCATATTGTATTTTATGTGTCTTTTATTGTACGCCGCCCCGAGTCCTTCGGGAGAGGGTGCGGCTAAGAAATAAATTTTATTATTATTATTATTATTATTATTATTATTATTATTATTATTATTATTATTATTATTATTATTATTATTATTATTATTATTATAAGACTGTCCCCAACTTGAGGAGGCACAAGCTGAAAGTTCCAGACCTACGCCTGAGTGACTACCAGGGGAACTGAATCCCGGTTCTTGGCCAAGGCACTTTCCAAGTGCAATTCAAGTTCTTCAACCAACTGCTCCCTGTGATGGTGGTCTGCGGAGCCCTGCAGAGCCTCCTAGGCGTGGACTGGTTCGAATCCCTGGGCCTTGGGGTGACCGGAATCAATGCCGTTCGTGATGAAAGCCCTGAAATCTCCTTAAGGAGTTCAAGGACATCTTCGGCACTGGTCTAGGTAAGTATGTGGGGACTCCAATCACTTTTAATTTGTACCACAACATAGCCCCTATTAGGCTAAAGCCCAGGAGAGTCCCTTTCACTCTCCACCCCAAAATTGATCTTGAATTGGACAAATTAATTGGCAAGAGAATCCTAGAGCCAGTAGATCACGCACACTGGGAGATCCCTATAGTGACCCTGGTCAAGCCAGACGGGTCAGTCCACATCTGTGCATATTACAAATGCACAATAAACAAAGCTTTACAACAAAGCGCTTATCCTGTGCCCATTGTGTAGAACTTATTACATTCACTGGGCCCCGGAAAAGTTTTCGCTACATTGGACATGTCACAGGCATACCAACAGTTGCCTGTAGATGGCGCCATGGTGGAGGCCCAAACCATAGGTGTGCCTTTAAATGCACCCGGATACAATTTGGCATTAGTATAGCCCCTGGACTGTTCCAAAGCATCATGGAACAGCTTTTGCAGGAGATACCAGTTGTCCCCTATTTTGATGACATTTTGGTATCAGCTGCAAATAAGGAGCAATTATTCAAAAGACTTAGGACTGTTTTTACCAGAATTAGTGAAAAAGACCGCCACCTCAAAAAAGAAAAACGCCAAATTAATGTGCCCAGGTTGAATTCCTAGGGTACCTCATGGACGGCTCTGGGATTTACCCCACAAAAAAAAAATTAAGGCAATCCAGGACGCTCCTATGCCTTGCAATCAGACCAAGCTCCAGGCGTTCCTCGGACTCTTAACTTCTACAGTATCTTTCTTAAACAGAAAGTCACAGTTGCTGAGCCTTTGCTTTGGCTCCTCAGCAAAAAGGCCAAGTGGACCTAGGGCAGAGCTGTAGCTGCCACATTTGCCACGGTGAAAAGGGAGATACATAATGACTCTTGTCTATTTTCAATTCCCCCCGGATGCTGTATCTTCTCCCATTCTTATGTACATCCGTCATATAGTTTGCTGGAGCTATTTATAAGTCAAGAACTTATGCTGATCTCACTTTCAAATTACAATAGTGTAGAAATTAGGAAAATGTGTTTCATAAATATATTTGGTTTTCCTTTCCTCTTTCACGTGTATAAAGTCTTAAAAGGTTTAAACAAAAACTCAAGGTCTCCCATATTCATCTCTTCACACATACAGTATTATAATCCTCTTTATCACATTTAGAATTTTTTCATGAATTTTCTATGCTCAGTCATTAAAAAAATGGACAGCCATCCTTTCAACAAGTTTAACTTTGTTTTAACAAATACTATTTAGCAACAAATGAATTTGCAGTGTTCAAATATCAATTAAGAATATTTCCCTCAAACAGATTTTTTTTTACTTGCTCCTTAGTCAGTTTTTGTCTGTGTTTTTTCTTACCTCTGCCATCCAGGACAAAAATATTTGTTTCTCCTTCATCTACAGAAGCAAGGTTGTTTAATGTGCAGAGTGCAGAGCTGAAATACTCTGAAATGTGAAGTGAAACATCTGCCCATAATCATTTGCACAAGTGAAGACTTTGGGACTTTGGTTTCAGCTCTCATCTGCCTGGAATCTTGCATTTCCTGTGTGCAGATCAAGTGACAGACAATGCCTTTGATATATGGACACCATTCTCTTGGGTTCATTGCATCAGGCTTTTCTTTAATAACTTTGGTGCACTTTTCTTCATTCGATATGTATCATTCCCTTATAAAAATGCGCACAATGGAAGCTTCAGAATACTTCTCAAGCTAAAGGTAAGTTGATTAATGAAGGTCGTATGTTGTTCACCAATAAGAGCAATGTCTTGGAATGTCAAGTATACAGCTGCTTGCAGCAAACAAAATTCCATTCACCTCATTTCCTTAATGCACCTTGACCGGTATCTAATGAGAACATCCGTCTCTCACAATTCTATTGCATACTTCACTTGGCCAGGCTTGCTTTATTGAACTGTCAATGAACTGAACAGTCAGTCCTCTGTAGAAATAGATACCTTGGTCCATCAGGATGCCCCAAAATACAACAAATTCTGGATGTTATGTTCTCAGGCTGTTCTCTTGCAGGACAAGAATTAGCTACATAGAAACTTTACTTCCTTTCAAACTCTATATAAAAACCTGAAAACTCTTGAACAAAACTATTTTTATGAAATAACAAGAAAAGGACAAATATGATTTTTTTTTCACTTTCTTGTAATATGTGGCCTGTTTGCAACAACATAAGCCTATTTTGTATGAGCCATATTATTCATTTGATTGTTCATGCTATCAGTAATGAACCTGGTCTTTTTAGAGTGCATTAGCATTATGTTGATCTTAGTTAACATTATAGACATGCTCCCTTTCTTGCTATGGGGATGGAAAACCAAATCAAACCTGCAACCTCTGATAAGGTGCCCACCAAAGAGAGAAAGGGAATAACACAATTTTTATTCCAAATTAGTAGTAGACTCCAGTAGACTCCACTAAGGAACATTGTGAATGGAAAAAGATACTGTGGCATTTCTACTGCAGGGAGAGAAGGATCAGTCCTCACCATGTACCTGAAAAAAACTTAATTAGGTTTCAGAAAGAATTGGGTTGTCCCTGAGTCGTTGATGCACAATTTGGCTAAGCCTCAATTGCTGCTTGGAATCAGAAGGTGACAATGGCCTTGGACCATATTGCACCTGTGCAGACTCTCTCTGCACACAACCTCAAGTGGGCCCTCTAGTTTATGGAGAACCTTTAGAGGATGAAGTAGCAAAACAAAAATGCCTGCCTGCAGAGTCTGCACAGGTGCAATATGGTTTTTTCATTGAAGGAAAATTAAGAGTGACTCTAACCAAGCTCAGGTAAGAGATTTTCTTGTGGCCAAACTTGGGGCTATAAAAGCAACAAGTTATTTACCTGCTTATTTTTTGTCAGTATTATGCTCTCCAAGTATCAGTTAGTACCCTGTTCAGGATGATCTGGTTTATCCAGATTAGGAAGACCAAAGGAAGTACATGTGGCATTGCTATGAGGATTATTTGTGGCACTTCATAAATAAAGTTGTTTAGGTTCACTACAACTATGCAGGCCTTAGGGAGTTGGTTGAGATATGCTCTTACCCAATTGTCTGTCTTATAATCACTCATACTTTCATCATCTCTCGGCAATGCACTCAACATAGGGCTACCTTTGAAAACCATCCAGAGCAGGAGTGTCAAACCGGTGGCCCAAAGGCCAGATGCATCACAGGCCCACTCTGGATCTGCAAAGGCAAAAAATATTGTGATACGTCATGTTACATCACATGATGCAATCAAGTTTGACACCCATGATCTAGAGGGTGCATCTCAATTAATTTCTCTTGTTGTTTCTATCTATCCCACATGTTCTAATAGGAGAGAAAATGCTTCAAGGAATTTATTTGAATCAATGTGAGACCTAGGCATTAGAATATCTGCCCTCTGGAATGATCTCCCCTTCCTCTCAACATATAATCGGCCCAACCCTGATCACTTTTAGAAAGGTGAAAACTTGATTCGTCCCCTGGATATTGGGACCAGGATAATAGGAGATCCTACCACAAAAGTTCTTGATCGTCTATTAATTTTTGACTTTTGTTTACATTTATGTATGTCCCCCAGAGTTGCATTTGGCAGTCCTCAGTTTGGCAGCCATATAAATTTCTTAAATAAAAACAAATAAACTAATCCTACCTTTGGAAAAGTAGAAGCCCTGATTTCCCAATTGGCAGATGATGAGTAGAGGTGCCACAGGAGAAAGAGTTGAAATTGTTAGCACTAGCAGGCTGCCAATCATCTTTCCATCTTTCCCTTGCTATGGTGGATTGCTGAAATGCCTGTTGCAGCTACACACACAAACACACAAACACACACACACACACACACACACACACACCAATTTCAAATGTTATGTATCTTTCCAAAAGCCTCTAGCAAAATCAAAGAAGAAGACTTATCAAACTGTGCTCTGGTCTGTTTGCAATATGTAGCAGGGAGGTGAGCGATCTTTGTGCCTCACACAGTGCTCCTAGCCAAAGGGAAAGCAGCAAGACTGCTGACCCTCTCAGGTGTTTGTGCTACATAAAAACTATATATTTCATCTACTGGGATGCCTTATTAAAACTCCCTAGTAAAAACAAGAAATCATAGGAGCATAAGCAAGTTGCAAGACCAGTAGTGGCCTTTACATCTTAAGCAATTCAAAAAAGCTTGAAAACATAAAACTGACATTTATTTCCTGCTGTGCCTGTTTGTTTTCCTTCCAATAGACTAACAAATTAAATAGAAACATCTGAACTGAATAAAATTGATCAACAGCACCCAACAAATGGTGGTATAATATAACTTCTCTTCTGCTATCTTCTGTTTTGATATCGTGGGAGACTTTCTGAAATGCTTTGCTGAAACCAAGATATACTAAGTCTACTGCGTTCCCAAGATCAACTACCATAAATTGGTAAATGAAACAAAAGAGAAGGACTGTAGCTTTGCATGACTTGTTCTTGATAACGTAATGCTTGCTCATATCAAATACATTATTTCCTAAATATTTCCAGAATGATTATTTACCCAACTGTACAGGAATGTTCCTCTCTAATTACACAGATCCTGGGCATGACGTTGGTACCTTGGGATTCAGATTATATTTAAACAAACTTGAACATTGGGTACTATCTAACGAAATGAAATTCAATGGTGAAAAAAGTAAGGTTCTACAATTAGGCAAGAAAAACAAAATGCACAGGTACAGTATATGTGGTACCTTGCTCAATAGTAGTAACTGTGAGAGGGATCTTGGAATCCTAGTGGACAACCATTTAAATATGAGACAGCAGTGTGCAGCAGCTGCCAAAAAAGCCAACATAGTTCTAGGTTGCATAAACAGAAGGATAGAAAGAAGATCACGTGAAGTGTTAATACCACTTTATAATGCCTTGGTAAGGCCACACTTGGAATACTGCATTCACTTTTGGTCGCCATGGTGTAAAATAGTTGTGGAGACTCTAGAAAGAGTGCAGAGAAGAGCAACAAAGATGATTAGGGGATTGGAGGCTAAAACATATGAAGAACGTTTGTTGGAACTGTATATGTCTAGTCTTATGAAAAGAAGGACTAGGGGAGACATGATAGCAGTGTTCCAATATCTCAGGGGTTGCCAAAAAGAAGAGGGAGTCAAACTATTCTTCAAAGCACCTGAGGATAGAACAAGAAGCAATGGGTGGAAACTAATCAAGGAAAGAAGCAACTTAGAACTGAGGAGAAATTTCCTGACAGTTAAAACAATCAGTGGAACAACTTGCCTCCAGAAGTTGTGAATGCTACAACACTGGAAGTTTTTAAGATGTTGGATAACCATTTGTCTGTGTAGGGTTTCCTGCCTAGGCAGGGTGTTGGACTAGAAGACCTCCAAGGTCCCTTCAACTCTATTATTCTTTTCTATTCTATTCTAAAGCATAGTCCAAGAAATATTCACAAAATTTGAAATTGGCTTGTTTCAGGAAAGCCACTGCCTTAGTTCAGGCAAAAGAAGATGACATGTTTGATTGAAAATGCAATAAAAAAATTTTTTTCTTTGATTTAAATGGATAAGAGAAAAAGGAAGAAAAGCACACAAGCCCAAAAATTAATTGAGCTTCTACCATATTTACAGAATGAGATTGAAAGTCTGGACAGTTTGCCTTTAGAAAGAGTATTTAAGAAAAAGACCAGGGATATTTTGAAAATTGTAAGTGAGGTGCCTTTTTGAGTCAGAGTTCAATGAAGAAGAAATTATCTTTCTAAACCATCAAGTACCATCATTAATTGTCAGGCTCTTCTACCTCTTTCTTAATTTTGAAAAATTCCGCCATGCTTGTTACAAGCTAGTGTCGTAACTTGAGATAGTTGGGCTTTTACTTTCTATGCCAGCGATGACAAACCTTTTTTGGCTCGCGTGCCATAAGTGGGGGGAGCGCAGCGGGGTCATGTGCGGGCGTGCCACACTCATAGTGCAATGCACGACCCCCAGTGCACATGCACGCACTACAGACGCAACCCCCCCCCCATTTTTACATGCTTTTTTTGCCCTCCCCAGGCTCCAGAGGCTTTATAGGAGCCTGGGGAGGGCGAAAACAGCCTACCCCGCCACCCCGGATGCCCTCCGGAGGCGTCAGGGAAGCCTCCGGACAGTCCCTGAAGCTTTCGGAGTGCTCAAAACGATCCTCCGAGCAAACCGGAAGTGACCTCTGGAAGAGCTCTTTCTTCAGTTGCTTCAGGAAGAGGACTAAACCCAAAGATCATTCCAAAGGACCAGCCGTGCTGCAGCAAAATAAGGCTTCCATGTCTTCTCAAAGTGATGAACTACCAGCTGCTTTTTCTGGCAAGATCAGTCCAATTCTAATTACTCTTCAGTGTCTGAAAACATGCTGAGATATCAAAAAAAAATATAGGTCACCAGTACAATATATTTCCAAATGTTCATTAAAAATCCATAATACTATATAACTTGTGATAGTCAAAACTCATTTACCTGAACCAAATTCTTCAACTTTTATTTTCATTGTCTTAATATTTTACCTAGTGTTTTAGCTGCCTGAGAATTAGGCAATCTGTCATTCATAATAGATTTAGTGTAGGGACATCCATACCAGAACAGTTAAAATTTGCAAGATGCTGGATAAAGGACTGTCATGTAAGCCACACCATTATTGTATTTGTGTCGACAATGCATGCAATGGATGTATATCCATGGCCTGAAGCTATCCTTCAGTGGGAATCAGTGTTGTACACAAAGGCAAAGGAGTGGGGTTTGATGGCATAGAACAGTGATGGCGAACCTATGGCACGCGTGCCACCTGTGGCACGCGGAGCCATTTGTCAGGGCACGTGAGGCGCTGCCCTGTCAGCTGGTAGGCGCGCAGGCGCACAGGCGTGCACTGGCCAGCTGAGTTCACCCCTTTTAAAAGCCATTTTTCACCCTCCCCAGGCTCCAGAGGCTTTATAGGAGCCTGGGGAGGGCGAAAAGAGCCTCCCCTGCCCCCCCCCCGAGGTGTCAGGGAAGCCTCTGGATGATCCCTGAAGCTTTTGGAGCGCTCAAAACGACCCTCCGAGCAAACCGGAAGTCACTGAAGCAACTGAAGAAAGAGCTCTTCCAGAGGGTACTTGGGAGCTAGCTTTTTATAACTGCTTGAATATTTTTCTTGGCTTATGGAATAAATAAACAAAACACCCTTCTTACTTAAGTTTCCCAAAAAAGGATTACATCTATTTCAGCCTTCAACTGCTGATATAAATTCTCTAAGAACTCAGTAGGTCTTACAGCTTAGTAACTGTAGCTTTGAACTGTCATTCAGTGAAGAAGCTTTTCACAATATTTAAGTATCTTTGGGGATTGCATGAGAAATAACACGAGAAATGCTTCCAGGAAATGATATTACCTGTTCTAGCTAGGAGAACGTGGGCAGACAAATGGAGGCAAGCCAGGACTTCAAAAGGCTAACAGTTTTAATGTTAACAGGTTGCCAAACGCGGCACTTCACAATTCACGTGTCTCAGCTAACTGGCAACAGCTGAACCCTCTTGACCGGCTGTCAAACAGGTAACCAATCAGGAGCAAGGACAGCACCCCCTAGTCCATGGACCAGAGGGAAAACTATAGAATATAGCACTCCTTCACACCTAGAATACGCATGTGGAATTTTACAAGTAGCCAGGGCGGCACTGGATCCGCCCAGATCTTCTTAGTGTGCCCTCAGCAGCCATAGTGGGTAGTATGCTCATTGGAGCTCCTGGATTAACTGGAGATTTCGCCATTTTGCTTTTGATGCCCTGGAAGTCAGCAATGCTGGAATGCCATTGGGAAGAACAGGTAAGGCCATGGTTGATTGCCCTATGGTCGCATCAAACCTCTCGGGGGAAGGAGAGCGAGACCATAGATTCCATTCGCTAGTCTTGGCTGGGATCGTATGCAAGCCTGGCAGGCGCGGTTGCTGCTCCACCATATTTGGGGCAACTTGCCTAGCCCTTAATTGATTAATATGTCGCTTCCATACCCTGCCATCCTCTATTTCTACTAGGTAAGAACAAGGCCCTGTTATTTGTTTCACTACGCCTGGTAACCATAAGGGATGGCCAGTATAATTTCTGGCATAAACTTCTGCATCCACGGTGAACCCCTAAGCTGATTATGTGAGTCCAAAGTCCTTTCATGGGCATACTCGGGGTGGAGGCGATCTAAGGTGGTTCTTATTCGTCTACCCATTAACAACTCAGACGGGCTTTTGTTGGTTGTCGTGCATGGGGTGGCATGCTGCCACAATAAGTATTTGTCAATGTCCTCCTGACAGCTTATGAGGCCAAACCTCACTAAAACCTCCTTGGTTGTGCGGACTGCTCATTCCGCCAGGCCATTTGCAGCAGTATTGAAGGGGGCTACAAAAGTGTGGCGTATTCCCAAACGGGCAAAGAAGATGGCCATTAGGGAAGCTGTAAATTGGGGCCCATTATCAGACACAATCAGATCAAGCAACCCATGGGTAACAAACAACTGCCTCGATACTCGGATAACCGCCGGGGCTGTGGTCGTAGACATTAAACTTACTTCAACCCATTTTGAAAATGCATCAACAATTACAAGAAAAGTCTGGCCTATAAAGCTAGGTCCATATGTACCCAGAAGCACGGAGCCCTTGGTTGTTCCAAATTTTGGATCGGGGCCCTGGGACATGCTGGCTGGGACTCTTGGCAATGAGGGCACCCAGAAACCCACTGTGCGATGTCCTGGTCCATGCCCAGCTATAAGGCATAGCTTCGGGCCAGTGATTTCATCCGGACTATGCCTGGATGGCCCTTGTGTAGCGTGGTTAGCACAAAGTCTCGAAGGGAGGCAGGATGACCACCCTGCTGCCCCTCAGGAGGCAACCTTGCAAGATGACAGCTCATTTTGTCAGATAGCAAATGCCTGTAATTCGATGCTGAGCTGACCCGAGGGCCATCCCCTTGTGGTCCACCACAACACCTTAGATAGCAGTTCGTCCCGGCCACTGTGTTTAGCCACATCTGCTGCGGTGATCAGCAGCTGCATGTTATCAATCAGCAAAACTGTGGAGGCTGGCACCGGGTCCTCAACTGCAATCAGCAATGGGCACCTGCTCAAAGCAGCAGCATGGCAAATACATTTTCCTGGCTTGTAATGTAAAGTATAGTTATAGGCCGCCAGGAAACAGTCCATCTGGTGAAATGTGGAGACAGAATTTGAGGAGTTTGTCTGTCCCCAGCAATGAAGCCTAATAGAGGTTTGTGATCAGTCACTAAATGGAAATGGCAGCCATAAAGATAGGTGTGAAAAAGTTTCACTCCTGCCACTATAGCCAATGCTTCACGATCAAGTTGGCTGTAGTTCCTTTCTAGCGAAGAAAGAGTGCGAGAGAAAAATGCAACTGGAGCCTCTAGTCCTGACAGCAGTTGATGACTCAGGACTGCACCAACCCCATAAGGGGACGCATCACATGTCAACACTAAAGGTAGAGACTCATCGTATTGCAGGAGAACACTTTTAGACGTGAGGAAGTTTTTTACAGTTTAAAAAGCCACGGCTTCCTGCTCTCCCCACGCCCACTTTGCTGATCTATCTAGAAAATGGTGTAGGGGCTCTAGCAGCGATGCCTTATGCGGTAGGAAAATATTGTAAAAGTTTAAAAGTCCTAGAAAAGCTTGTATCTCAGTTTTAGTTGTCAACGTCGGAGCTTGGCATATAGCTTGCACCTTGTCAGGGGTGGGATGGATTCCCTTCGCGTCTATCAAAAATCCCAGAAATTCGACCTGAGGCACCACGATCTGGCATTTGGTTGTCTTTAACTTCAAACCAACGTGTCGGAACCGGCGAAACACGGTACGGAGGCGGGTCAGTAGATCAGCTAGGGAACGTGCCGAGACCAGGACGTCGTCGAAATAAGGGATGACACCTGGTATGCCCTGCAATAACCTTTCCATGAGATTTTGAAAAAGTCCAGGAGCCACACTGACTCCAAACTGGAGTCTGTTGCACTTGAATGTGCCCCTATGCATAACAATAGTCTGGGCTTCAGCAGTTGCTTCATCGACAGGCAACTGCTGATATGCCTGTGCTAGGTCCAATTTAGCGAATATTGTCCCCTGTCCAAGAGAATGCAGCAGATGCTGCACCACGGGTAAAGGGTATGCTCTCTGTTGCAACGCCCTGTTCAAAGTGCATTTAAAATCAGCGCATATGCGCACAGAGCCATCACTCTTAATTGGGGTCACAATAGGTGTTTTCCAACGGGCGTGATCAATAGATTCTAGTACCCCTTGAGCTAGTAACTTATCTATTTCCGCATCAAACTTAGGCTTTAACGCGAAAGGTACCCTGCATGGCTTAAGACGCCATGGAGGAACCTACAGATCTAAATTAAATGAAATTGGGGTGCCACTGTATCTTCCTAAACCTTCCCCAAAAACTTCTGGGAACTCTTTAATCAACATATCTAGATATGGAGTACACTGTATCTGGTCAATTCCCGTCACTCTCAACCCCAGGGCTTTGAACCTCTCCAACCCTAATAGGCTTGGTCATGGTTCTTTGACTATAATTAAAGGTAACTTCCTGCAAAATTGTTTAAATTGTACCCTACAAAAATATTTACCTAAAACTGGAATGGGATTTCCCTAGAAATCCCTTAGATTTAACAGGCACAGTGTCAACCTTGTCTGAATCATATTGGGCATGAGTCTTTTAGCAATCATCCAAGAAATTATGGAGACAGCTGATCCTGTGTCTACCTCCATAGGGCAGGACTGCCTCTCCAATTTTACTGTTATAAAAATTTTTACCCTCGGACTATGGGTAATCTGGTCAATTGCAGTCTCTTCCCTGCCCTCATTGACAGGGAAACAGGATTCCCTTTTCCTGAACATAGCCCCCTTAACGAATTTGGATGGCTTCCTGTAATATTGACTATTGCTGGGGAAGGTGCCCTCTAAAGCACTAGTGCAAGGTGCAGCTGCCTTGCAAACCTTGGCTAAATGATCATGTTTCCCGCAATGGAGGCAGACTGTGTTTTCAAATGGCACTCCACTCTATCGTGTTTACCTCCGCACCCAGGTAAATTACTGGAGGTAATTGGGGGCTTACCCTGCTGACCTCTGGCCTGCTCCACCTTTAACCGGTGGACTTTGTCATCCTCAGTAGCCAACTCTTCATTGCTGATATCATCATGATGCATGTCAAGAGGTTTTCCCACAACTTGAGGCTTGGAAAATCTTTGAATTCCTTCTGTCGATCGTGTTGTCAGTTCCATTGCTCTGGCCTCGTCTAGCATAGTCTGCAAATCTAGTTCAGGTTTGGCCAGGAGGCGGCGCTGTATGCAGAGGTCTTGTACACCACCGACAATTTGGTCTGTAAGGACATCATCTAAATCTCTGAAATTACAATGTAGAGGAGCGGCCCGTAAAGCAGCCACATACTTATTAATTGTTTCTCCCTCATGCTGGCTTCTCCTATAAAAGGTATGCCGGCGCACTGTGCGGGATGGTGTTGGAGTGTAATAATTCCTTAGTTTCGCCATTAACACATCCCATGACACAGTGTGTAAGGATTGGGCAGCCACTAGCATGCCCGCAATATTAAACATCTCTGTGCCACACATATTTAGAAAACATAACTTTTTACATTGTTCAGATAGGTCGGTATAATCGTTGGCTTCTAAAAAACATTCAAACTTGGAAATATATGAGTCCCAGGTTTCTGTGGCCCCGTTAAAAACTGCTAGCATATTCATTGAAGCCATTCTGAGGTAACTTGTTTGCTCAGTCGATAATCAGACGGCAGTCCTCAGTGGCTTTGTGACTTCACTCGACCTCTCGTTGAGTGATTCCTCTGAGGGAATTCAGCTCTCATGACTCAGCTCAGTGATTAGTGATTTTGTCAGCTCTGCCTGGGCTCCGCCTCAGCATCCCATCCTCATTGCCAATGTTCTAGCTAGGACAATGCAGGCGGACAAATGGAGGTGAGCCAGGACTTCAAAAGGCTAACAGTTTTAATGCTAACAGGTTGCCAAACGTGACACTTCACAATTCACGTGTCTCAGCTAACTGGCAACAGCTGAGCCCTGTTTGACAGCTCTTTATATATACCGGCTGTCAAACAGGTAACCAATCAGGAGCGAGGACAGAGCCCCCTGGTCCACGGACCAGAGGGAATACTATAGAATATAGCATTACCTGCTAACAATCCATAGGGATAATACTGGTGTTGGTGGGTATATCTGCATTGGGGAACACATAGTCAGCATATGAATGACCCCAGGGAACAATAGATACTAAAACAGGGAGAACTCTATAATAATTTAATTATTATAAAGTAAGGGATTTGGGGAAAATGTGAGAATGTAAGTCTTACCTTATTCAAATGTCGGGGTCTATATAGATTTAGCGAAATGCACTAATTTTGGGAATGTGCTGCTAACATGCAATGCAATCTTATCCTTGTCTATTCAGATATAAATTATTAAGAACAGCAGCATTTATTTCCAGGTGCATATCTATAGGACTGTAGTCTAAATACTTAAAACAAATCTCATAAATAAAACAGAAAACCCTCCAGGAACATTGAGCCTTTAATAGAGAAAATATTTGCTATTGAAATTGTTCTCATCAGCATTTTGTACAACATGGAAATAATTTTATTTATGAAGTTATTCAATATCTACTCTCTTGCTTCATTTTTATAAGCCCCTATCTGATCAATGAAGCTTTGAAATGTGTATATTATGATAATACTGATTACACATTCATCACATTCAAATCCACCTCTGTTTACTAAGCATAAAAACAAGCACTACCTGAAATATTTTCAATTGTACACTTCTCCCGTTTCAATGCAGGGACTATTACCTCCTTCCATTTTTTTAATGGTCTATCCTTAAACAGACAGTGCTACAAGTACAGGCAATAGTCCCATTAATGTGCTGTTAATTTTCAAGCTTACAGGCTAAAATGGACTATAGAGTTACAGAAAATGAGCAGAAGCACATTTCCCTAAGGTAAAATGCACTCAGCAGTCTCTGAATAATGGGATTATTTTTTTTTCCATAGTTCTGTTTAATGGGTTAAATCGATTCACTCCTTCATGTTCAGCTGGTAAATATATCTTCTCTGGGCTACATGATATTAAGTGTGACAAATATCAGACTCAGCTGAATCAAACTGGGTGTGGTTCTTCCAAATGTCCACTTTTTTTTTTACTTATTCAGTTGGTATCTGAAATAATGCTTCCCAAGAGCCTTTTTTCCAATATCAAGGTATCTTTCTCCATTCCCACTATCATTTATATACTGTGGTAGTTCTCGATGAAAAAACAATCTTGGGACTGAAAACCACTTTCAGGTGAAACATATAGCTTTCTCTGTTGTCAGAATCAAGCAAATCGGTTTTAAGGAGCCTACTTTTAAGATTATTCCAAAAAGATATGATTCCTGGAATGTGGGATAAATAGAAGAGGGGGGGGGAAAGAAACATATAAATATGCCAATGAGTTCAATTCTTTATTTTTAAGAAAAAAAGAATAATGTTTTCATTTATTCTGTCCTTCCACGATGCTTGGGGTGATGACAGACAGACAGAAAGATCTTCCCTTTGTTATAGTTACCATTTACAATACTTTTATCTATTACTTTTCATTTTAAAAAGTGCAGAGCACAGTGATAAAACTTCAGAAACAAAAGTGGTGAAGCAAAATCTATAAAGACTCTTGACTCAGTCTCCAACTGAATTGAAACTGCCTCCATATAATTAACTCAAATGATGCCCAAACCAATAGAAGTGTTAATATGCTTATTGAAAAATCTTATATAACATTCAGGAATGCTCATTTTCCAGCTATACAGGTATTGCACTGAGTAATTAGGTCAATTTAGCCTTACTACAAGTTAGATTGAAAGATAACTTGCCAAAGGCCACCCTATGAACTTTATGGAGATTTGAGTCTGGCTCACTTTATTCCTTGGATCTTTTGAACATTGCTGTATAAATCTGGAAAGTTGTAAGGACCTGAGATAGTCTTGTAGATGCTACTAGTGCTGTCAATTCGGTTGTAGCAACAATACATGCAGTAAACACTTGACAAGTCAACCAATACATGCATTTATTTTCTACTACAAGATCTTGTACCGGTATATACCTTACAGTGTCACTAAAGACTCTGACACAGCTCATACATCTTCTTCCCCAGTGCCATAAACTAACATGCTTTCAAAGTAATACAAGTCTTGAGTTCATCACCTTGAATATTATTTGTATTATATCCTTCTCACTTACTTGTGAGCAGCAAATCCTCTGTTTACTAAGCATAAATCAACAACAATCAAGAGGTGTTGTTTTTCAAGAGCATGTCCAACCCACAGGCTGTGGGCGGTATGCAACCATGGATGTCTCGTAATGAAATCCTACAAAAAAATAAAAATAAAGGAAGTTTGTTATTTATAACAAACAATAATATATATTAACAATATGTAAATATGGCCCCAGACAATTCCTCTTCACTCCATGTGGCCTAGGCTGCCTAAAAGTTGGACAATCATGTTCTAAGATGAGGTGACAATATTTTAATGCCATTCTCATGTATATGTTCTTCGCAAGCAACAAATTCTACATTAAAAGGGTTCTTAAAAACATAAAGAATAAAGAATAAATACCAGAGATGGTTTACTTACAAAGATTCAGAAATTCACCCTTCCATCTATAATATTAGGATTAAGTTCTGGCTTTAGAATTATTTGTATATTGCTCAGTCTCATCCTGTTCACAATCCTCAATGTGACACTTTAAAGATGTATTTCTCATATGTGCTTATTTTTCTCCTTGTTTTTAACAACTTAATAAGATTGGTATAATCCAGTAAATGTGACTTATATACATATGTTAACTCTTAGGTTTATTAATATAAACCCAAGTGTTCATTCCACTTAATTTTATGATTGACAATGCTGCTAATCTACAGCTACCAGATTTTGGCTACAAAAAAAAATTAGACTCCCATTAGCAGAAAGGAGATGGAATTTTCTGTATAATTTTGCTGCTATGCACAGTCAGCTGACTTTATTGCTGCCCAGGTCTTAAAGTGTGAATATAATTCATTAATAACAGAAAATACGACGGGTCTAAAAAATGTTAGAAGAATTGAATTGCAACTGAAGAAGCCAACATTGAATTTGAAGATGACGACACAGGGATAAAAACCATGCTCACATTAAAATGCAAAGCTAGGCCACAAATCTAATTATATAAAGCCTTATTTTATATGTGGTACTAATGTATATGCTCCACATTGCCAGATGTTTAAGGTTGCTTTGTATTCTTCATTAATCTCTTGAAGTTAAACTGTAGATCTTGAAAAGCTAATTAAATATTAAAGATAAAGCTAATGGAAAAAGAATAAAGCATTATGGATATTATTCAGTTTACTAGGAAGGATAATGAAGACCAATGTGTCTATTCCATAGCATTGCAACTGATAACTTATGGGTAGTTAGGCTATATGTGACTCTACTTTGTTTTTTGTATTAAAGGACCAATGTAATGCTATTCTGTTTTTTCTAGTATTTCTTTTTTCCTCAGAACTTTTAACCTTGTTTAAAATGAATGTTGTAAAAAGTCAGATCATGAAAGTAGAAAGAAAATCACCAAGGTATTTAATGTGTGCCTAATACAAGTAAATATTCTCAAGATAGCCTTAGTTTGGGGCATTTTACCTTTGGATCTGACTGTCATGATGATGAGCACAGCTGCGAATACACCCAGATCTCTTACCAACTACCTTGGATCAGTTGTCCACGTGAACAATATAATAAGCAGCTTGAATGGTGATCTTAGAGAACTCCCTTTTTCTTCCTCAGAGCCAAACAATAACACTCAGATCTACTGTATCATCTTTACAACAATACGTAGTATTGTCCTTCATTTGCTTGAGACATAAATATGGAAGAGGAGCACTATCCCCAAGCTGAAGGAAGTAAGCTAATGGTTATTTTTTATTCTCATGACCAGAACATTATCTCCACTCATCACTATAAACTCTCAGACACTGAGAAGACATTCTAGAGACTGGGCAGATAAGAAACAGTAAACAGTTAAACTAGCTTTCAAGACCCTCTTACTTTCTCCCACTTCTAGAAGCTACCATGTGTTTTTTCATTTCTTGTTCATAGTTCATCATACAGCTGTATCAAATGAGGCATGACAATCTACAATCTACTTTTCAGTATAAAATAATGTTACAACAGACTATTCTTCCTACTACACCTTTGCATGATGTTGGAATTCAATTAAAAAGGTAAAAACAGGATGGGTGAGATTTCCCCCAGTTTTCTATAGCAAATATAGCCCAAATCTGTCATTACAAGAAGAGCTGCAGGAAATTATATTACATTGGAAGAATGAGTCAATTGCAGCCAGTTTCTTTCCTTACCACTTGTCACTTTTGACAATTTCCCATTGAGATACCAAGTTCAGAACAAGTAAAAAGAAACGTAAGGATTTTTACTCTGTTTTTGCTATGTCTTCACAATTTA
The DNA here is from genome assembly GCF_964273705.1 of Natrix helvetica. Lineage (NCBI taxonomy): Eukaryota > Metazoa > Chordata > Lepidosauria > Squamata > Natricidae > Natrix > Natrix helvetica. Next base: position 44,027,132 of record NC_138552.1, read on the forward strand.
GGCAAGAAGATTCAGTGATATTTACTTTATGTAAATAAAATTTACCTAAGGTACCATCAAGCTTTAATTCTGTGAATTTAGAGCTGAACAGGCTTAAGGATAAGCAAGTGTAGGAAAACAAGCTGCACTCAAAGCCCCTTGAGTGGCTGAACAACCAAAAACTGCCAGTGGAAACTGCATAAAAGATTAATGAATCATTATATGATTATGACAACAACAACAACAACAATAATAATAATAATATAATACATTCATGATATTCATAGTTCAAAATAATATTTACAACTTTAAAGCTAACCCATCAACACAAGACCAGTGACAACTTTTCAACAATAAATCAATGACTTCCACATTCCTAAATACTGTAGTACTTGTTTACTTTCCTTAAAAGTGAACAAAATGTAGATATTCTTTGACCCCAAATATTGCATATCCATTAGCATTTATAAAAACTATCTTTATGGTATGAAAGTAAAAGCATTCATTTTTAAATTGGAGTTAAAGATACATTTCAATTTACTTAATTATATAGCCATACCTAAGTGACTCCCTGAGGCTTACTATATTCACAAACACACAGTGATTCAGCATGGTGTAGTGCAGGGGTGTCCAAACTTGGGAACTTTAAGACTTGTGGACTTCAACTCCCAGAATTCCCCAGCCAGCCTGGCTGGGGAATTCTGGGAGTTGAAGTCCACAAGTCTTAAAGTTCCCAAGTTTGGACACCCCTGGTGTAGTGGTTCAATGCTGGACTAGTAGCAGGAACATCTACCTTCTATTGCTGCCTTAGGCACAGAAGCCAGCTGGGTGCCGTGAGCCTGTCATTCCCTCTCAAAGCAAATCAGGATTGCAACAAACCAGCTGAGAAACAAAATCCCTCAACCCTCCATGCACTCATAAGCTTCCCTGTAAGAGTTTGGTGTGTGAATGTGTGTGTTTCCTCAAAGTTGGTGAGATGTAGCCAACAATACATTTGTTTCTAAAGTAGTTTCTACAATGTATATTTAGAGCAGAATAGCAAAGCAGATTTGGAATAAGTCTGGATATCTGGCATACTATGCAAAATGTGCCAAAATTTATGGATACTACCCTCAATCAATCAATTGATCAATCGATCAATCAATCAATCAAAGCTTTATTTTGGTGACAGACCAGCATAAGGTATAATTAAAAATAATCACAGCCATTTTAATAGAATTGCATTTTTTGACAAATTAAAAAAATCTAATTAGCATTCTTAACACAATTCTATAATATTGAAAAGGTAAAATTTACAGAATTTACAAAATTCTTAATACTATTAACTAAAAGAGATGATGCTCTAAAGGTCACCAAGAGCATGTAAGATGAAGATAAAAGGGAAGTTCCTAGTCTGTTTAACTATATCCAGTACCTTTATGTACCCAATTTTGGCTCCTTGTTATCAGCAGGCAAAAATCAAGAAATGCTATATACAATAGTAAGTTCCTTATCTGAGAAAAGAAAATAAAGATTTTTTTTCATTATGATCAATAACATAAGAAAAGAAGAAAGAAACTTTCTTGACTACACTGCTAACAAGAGTAGTATAAAATCATCAGTGCTCTCAGTAAGCATGGGCAGATTCTCATACACTTGGGAATTTAATCTCCCATTAAGAATTAAGGAAGAAAAACATTAATCTTAGTTCACTTTATTGGCAGGCCAGACTAAAATTGTTAGATATCTGTCCAGTTCCCATCTGAAATAAACTCAGTGAGATCTAATGTGAGATGGAACATGGTTGACATAATTGTGAAATTCTATATCAAAAATCCTTTATACTTTTAGTGTATTCCAAGGGAAACAGTTGATCAAGTGGCAACTGTTAAGGAGAAATTTTCTCTGAATTGATTGTTGTCACAAAGATTGGAGTTGACATACCAGACCAATAGAAAAAAATGACATTTGAGCCAATAGGTAAGCATTAGCAGTGTCATCTCTGTTTTTGCTACTCTGGTTCCCTTTTGAGCCTCATGATAAATATACAGTATGTCTAGGCACTTGACGCTTAGAGTTTGCATAAACTTTGTCTGCCTGGCCTCAAGTGATTTATAGTGGGGGAAGTGCCACACAACATTGAGACAAGAATAGTTAAAATATTACATGAAAGTTTGAATTACATAAAGTCAGGATAGCATTTGGAGTTAATATCAATGGGTCCATTGATATTAATAATAAACTTGAAATATAAGATGGCTTACTGGTAAAAGATGTGCATTATCAAAGAATGCAGTATAAAGACACTGCCAAAGAGTTATATGCACATAAAATATAACAGAAAATATGGAAAAGGATGTCTGGATGATGAAATGAAAGAGACTGTGGATGATGCATGTAAGAGAATGATTGCTGTAAAAAATGCTAGGAGAAAGATAATACATAAAATTTATACAGAAGAAAAAAAATCCAAAAACATAGTGACAGAGAGTAAGAAACAGTTAAGATTACAAAGGATGATCTAATATTGATGGAAATGAAAGCAAAAAAAAAAAAACAGAATGAAGAGGGATAAACTCCAGCAGAATGAATGGAATTAAAATAAAAATAATAAAATAATTTGGTATTAAATTGAAATGAAGGAATTCTAGAAAGGTTACTTTAGACAATTGTACAAGAGTGATAGTGCATCTGAAACAATTGCTGTAATTGTTGGCATTTAATAAAAATGATAAAAGGAAATCATAAATGCTGGGAGCATATTCAAAAATTATAAGATTGTAGGTGGAGCTGGTTAAACTAGAGAAATGTTAATATATGATAGGTTCAGTTTACCCCAAGAACAGCAATGTGATTCATTCAATGTGTTTGAGTAAACTGTATGTCTGATGATTCAAACAATACATTTATTGTGATGAGTGAATGCATAAAGCATGGAAGGCTTAATTTGTTAAGCGGGAAGATGGGAAATGACAATGAGCAAAATTTGTGCAGCTTCAGGCTGGGTAGTAAACAAAACTGATTTTTTGCTCTCAGATCATAGAGAAATGTTTGAATGTGATTTTATATATAATTGTGTGTGTGTGTGTGTGTGTGTGTGTGTGTGTGTGTGTGTAGGACAGAAAGAGGGAGTAGTGACCTTCCTCCCATATTTAGTCATACCAGGGGTTGTAACACAAATGCATACCTATTTCCCTGGCTCAACTGATAAGGAACAGAGCCTGTGGCTTACTGGCTAAAACTACTGCCTAAGATATATACAGCCCGGGTTCAAATCCCAGTAAGGGTATGGCTAGCTGATGAGAGCTAATTAGCTCGAAATAGATCTATACTAGTCTCCCTTTATTTATTTATCAGTACAAATACAACACACATATATATATATGTTTTTGTAGATTTTCACGGGTGTAGGTATGCTGGTTTTGTTGTATTCGGGTCTTTTCCCATGTAAGATTGAAATTGGCTTTGCAACATTTCGGAAAGATCTCACTTGCCATCTTCAAGCTTGGGCTTAAAATGGGAATGGAGCTGCCATCTTTCTGTAAATCTTGGTGGGAGGGGATGGGGTGCTGGCTTTGTTTCAGTAAGTGGAATGATTGGTTGTGTGATTGTGTCATGATTGGTAGATTGGTGCTGATTGGTGCTGGCTGTGTGTGCATTGTTGTTTTGTATTGTACCGGCTTGGGTGATGGGTGGTGTTCGTTTGTTGGCTAGGGCTGGTTTCCAGATGTTTGGTAGGCGGGAGGTATCATCACGTTTGTTCATGTTGTGGGAGTGTTTCTCTATTTTGATGGCTTCCATAATTATTCTCTTGTTGAGGTGTTCTGTTTTGGAGATTAACCTGGCTCCTTCAAAGTTGATTTTATGTCCTGTAGCTTTAAGGTGCTGGAAAAGGGAGGAAGTTTTTTCTTTTTTTCTTACTGCGTTCTTGTGTTCTGTGATGCATGCATTTACCCTCCTGTTTGTTTGTCCTATATATATTGCCGGGCAGATTTTGCATGGTATTTTGTAGACTCCTTGGTTTTCTAGCTGGATTTTGTCTTTGGGGTTTCTTAAGATGTTGGCTATTTTTTGGTCAGTGGTGAAGGCTGTCCTGATATTGTGCTTGTGGAGAATTTTGCTGATTTTATCTGTGGTGCCTTTGATGTAAGGGAGGAGAGTGATGCCATTGTCCTGTTCTGTGTCTTGGTTTTTTGGGAGAGTCTCCTTTTGGATTAGGTTGGTGATTATTTTTCTTTGGAATCCATTGGAGATTAATACATTTGTGAGTTTGTGTAATTCAGTTTTCAGGTGGTCTTTGTCGGCTAGGCGTTTGGTTCTGGAGATGAGGGTCTTGGCTACAGAGTTGATCTGTGCAGGGTGGTGGTGGGATTGTGCATTTAAATAGCGGTTGGTGTGTGTTTTTTTCTGGTAGATGGTGTGTCCTAGGGAGCCATTGGGTTTTTTGTAAATTAGGACATCCAGAAAGGGAAGTTGGTTGTTTGCTTCTATTTCCATGGTGAATTGTATTTTGGGGTGTAGGCTGTTGAGATGTGTGAGGAAGTTGTCCAGTATTTCTTTCCCATGTGGCCAAATCACGAAAGTGTCATCAACATATCTAAGCCAGAGTTTAGATTTGTGTTCAGATTTGTCTAAAGCGTTGGTTTCAAAATGTTCCATGTATAAGTTTGCAATGACAGGTGAGAGGGGTGATCCCATGGGTGCTCCTTCTATCTGTTTGTATCTTTGTCCATTATGGATGAAGTATGTGTTGGTTAGGCAGTGGTTGGTCAGGTCCAGGATGTGTTTAGGGGGGTTGTGTTTTTTCTGGATGGCTGTCAAGGCTTCTTTTATAGGCACTTGGGTGAAGAGGGATATGACATCGAAACTCACGAGTAGGTCGCTGGGTTTTAAGTTTTGTTTCTTTATTGTTTCTATGAAGTGGAGTGAGTTTTGTACGTTTGAGGTGATGGATTCTGTGTAGGGTTGGAGTTGTTTGGTGAGGAATTTGGCAAGATTCTGTAGAGGTGAGCCTATGGAGCTGACTATGGGTTTGAGTGATATTCCTTCTTTGTGTATCTTGGGGAGGCCATAGAGTTTGGGGCATCTGGAAGATTTCCACACAACCAATCATTCCACTTACTGAAACAAAGCCAGCACCCCATCCCCTCCCACCAAGATTTACAGAAAGATGGCAGCAACGTTCCCATTTTAAGCCCAAGCTTGAAGATGGCAGGTGAGATCTTGCCGAAACGTTGCAAAGACAATTTCAATCTTACACGGGAAAAGACCCGAATACAACAAAACCAGCATATCTATCTATCTATCTATCTATCTATCTATCTATCTATCTATCTATCTATCTATCTATCTATCTATCATCTATCTATATCTCTATCTATCTATCTATCTATCTATCTATCTATCTATCTATCTATATCTATATCTATATCTATATCTATATCTATAGATGATATAGATATAGATATAGATATAGATATAGATATAGATATAGATATAGATATAGATATAGATATAGATATAGATATAGATATAGATATAGATATAGATATAGATATAGATTAGATATAGATATAGATATAGATATAGATATAGATATAGATATAGATATAGATATAGATATTTATTTTCTGAGGTTTTCTGAGGTTTTCGCGGGTGTTTGTATGTACGTCTTTGGTTGTTCGGGTTTTCTCCCACGTAGAATTGGAAGTATCTTCACGAGATATAGATGTAGATATATACACACACACATACATATATGTCTTAGCCACTAAGCCACAGGCTCTCCTCCTTTATCAGCTGAGCAAGGGAAATAGGTATGTATTTGTGTTACAACATCTGGTATGCCCAAATATGGGAGGAAGCTCACTACTCCCTCTTTCTGTCCTTCGGCTCATTACAGAAAACCATCCAGGCAGAAAACCATATTTTTATTTTTAATGTTGCCTTTTGATATTTGTGTTGTATTCGTGCTGATAAATAAATAAAGGGAGACTAGTATAGATCCATTTCAAGCTATTTAGCTCTCATCAGCTAGCCATACCCTTCCTGGGATTTGAACCTGGGCTGTATTACACATTAGGCAGGAGTCTTAGCCACTAAGCCACATGTTCTCCTCCTTATCAGCTGAGCCAGGGAAATAGGTATGTATTTGTGTTACAACCCCTGGTATGCCCAAATATGGGCGGGAGCTCACTACTCCCCCTTTCTGTCCTTTGGCTCATTACAGAAAACCAACCAAGCAGAAAACCATATTTTTATTTTTAATGTTGCCTTTTCCCTGGCTCAGCTGATTACGAGGAGAACCTGTGGCTTAGTGGCTAAGACTCCTGCCTGGATGGTTTTCTGCAATGAGTTAAAGCTTAAAGCTACAGGACATGAAATAAACTTTGAAGGAGCCAGGTTAATCTCCAAAACAGAACACCTCCACAAGAGAATAATCATGGAAGCTATCGAAATAGAGAAACACCCCCACAACATGAACAAACGTGATGATACCTCCCGCCTACCAAACATCTGGAAACCAGCCCTAGCCAACAAACGAACACCACTCACCACCCAAGCCATTACAATACAAAACAACAATGCACACACAGCCTGCACCAATCAGCACCAATCTACCAATGATGATACAACCACACAACCAATCATTCCACTTACTGAAACAAAGCCAGCACCCCATCCCCTCCCACCAAGACTTACAGAAAGATGGCAGCTCCGATCACATTTTAAGCCCACAGCTTGAAGATGGCAGGTGAGATCCTGCCGAAATGTTGCAAAGACAATCTCAACCTTACACGGGAAAAGACCCAAATACAACAAAACCAGCATACCTACACCCGTGAAAATCTACGAAAACATATATATATATATATATGTTGTATTTGTACTGATAAATAAATAAAGGGAGACTAGTATAGATCTATTTCGAGCTAATTAGCTTTCATCAGCTAGTCATACCCTTACTGGGATTTGAACCTGGGCTGTATTATATCTTAGGCAGGAGTCTCAGCCACTATGCCAGAGGCTCTCCTCCTTATCAGTTGAGCCAGGAAAATAGGTATGTATTTGTGTTACAACCCCTGGTATGCCTAAATATGGGAGGAAGGTGACCTTCCATATGTACATATATTGATACATACATATATACGTATATACGTATATACGTATATACGTATATACGTATATACGTATATACGTATACACGTATACACATATACACATACATACATACATACATACATACATACATACATACATACATACATACATATATATATATATATATATATATATATATATATATATATGTTGTATTTGTGCTGATAAAATAAAGGGAGACTAGTATAGATCCATTTCGAGCTATTTAGCTCTCATCAGCTAGCCATACCCTTACTGGGATTCGAACCTGGGCTGTGTTATGTAACACAAACACACACACACACATATATATATATATATATATATATGTGTGTGTGTGTGTGTGTGTGTGTGCTGGTTTTGTTGTATTCGGGTCTTTTCCCGTGTAAGGTTGAGATTGTCTTTGCAACGTTTCGGCAGGATCTCACCTGCCATCTTCAAGCTTGGGCTTAAAATGGGAATGGAGCTGCCATCTTTCTGTAAATCTTGGTGGGAGGGGATGGGGTGCTGGCTTTGTTTCAGTAAGTGGAATGATTGGTTGTGTGATTGTGTCATGATTGGTAGATTGGTGCTGATTGGTGCAGGCTGTGTGTGCATTGTTGTTTTGTATTTTAACGGCTTGGGTGATGGGTGGTGTTCATTTGTTGGCTAGGGCTGGTTTCCAGATGTTTGGTAGGCGGGAGGTATCATCACGTTTGTTCATGCTGTGGGGGTGTTTCTCTATTTCGATGGCTTCCATGATTATTCTCTTGTGGAAGTGTTCTGTTTTGGAGATTAACCTGGCTCCTTCAAAGTTGATTTCATGTCCTGTAGCTTTAAGGTGCTGGAAAAGGGAGGAAGTTTTTTCTTTTTTTCTTACTGCGTTCTTGTGTTCTGTGATGCGTGCATTTATCCTTCTGTTTGTTTGTCCTATGTATATTGCTGGGCAGATTTTACATGGTATTTTGTAGACTCCTTGGTTTTCTAGCTGGATTTTGTCTTTGGGGTTTCTTAAGATGTTGGCTATTTTTTGGTCAGTGGTGAAGGCTGTCCTGATATTTTGCTTGTGGAGAATTTTGCTGATTTTATCTGTGGTGCCTTTGATATAAGGGAGGAGAGTGATGCCATTGTCCTGTTCTGTTTCTTGGTCTTTTGGGGGAGTATCTTTTTGGATTAGGTTGGTGATTGTTTTTCTTTGGAATCCATTGGAGATTAATACATTTGTGAGTTTGTGTAATTCAGTTTTCAGGTGGTCTTTGTCGGCTAGGCATTTGGTTCTGGAGATGAGGGTCTTGGCTACAGAGTTGATCTGTGCAGGTTGGTGATGGGATTGTGCATTTAAGTAGCAGTTGGTGTGTGTTTTTTTCTGGTAGATGGTGTGTCCTAGGGAGCCATTAGGTTTTTTGTAGATTAGGACATCCAGAAAGGGAAGTTGGTTGTTTGCTTCTATTTCCATGGTGAATTGTATTTTGGGGTGTAGGCTGTTGAGATGTGTGAGGAAGTTGTCCAGTTTTTCTTTTCCGTGTGGCCAAATCATGAACGTGTCATCAACATATCTAAGCCAGAGTTTGGGTTTGTGTTCAGATTTGTCTAAGGCGTTGGTTTCAAAATGTTCCATGTATAAGTTTGCAATGACAGGTGAGAGGGGTGATCCCATGGGTGCTCCTTCTATCTGTTTGTATCTTTGTCCATTATGGATGAAGTATGTGTTGGTTAGGCAGTGGTTGGTCACGTCCAGGATGTGTTTGGGGGGGTGTATTTTTTCTGGATGGCTGTCAAGGCTTCTTTTATAGGCACTTGGGTGAAGAGGGATATGACATCGAAACTCACAAGTAGGTCGCTGGGTTGTATGTTTTGTTTCTTTATTGTTTCTATGAAGTGGAGTGAGTTTTGTACATTTGAGGTGATGGTTTCTGCGTAGGGTTGGAGTTGTTTGGCGAGGAATTTGGCAAGATTCTGTAGAGGTGAGCCTATGGAGCTGACTATGGGTCTGAGTGGTGTTCTTTCTTTGTGTATCTTGGGGAGCCCATAGAGTTTGGGGGATTGCAAAGACAATCTCAACCTTACACGGGAAAAGACCCGAATACAACAAAACCAGCCTACCTACACCCGTGAAAATCTACGAAAACAAATATATATATATATATATATATATATATATATATATATATATATATATATATATATATATATATATATATATATATATATATATATATATATATATATATATATATATATATATATAGAGAGAGAGAGAGAGAGAGAGAGAGAGAGAGAGAGAGAGAGAGAGAGAGAGAGAGAGAGAGAGAGAGAGAGAGAGAGAGAGAGGATATAGATATAGATATAGATATAGATATAGATATAGATATAGATATAGATATAGATATAGATATAGATATAGATATAGATATAGATATAGATATAGATATAGATATAGATATAGATATAGATATAGATATAGATATAGATATAGATATAGATATAGATAGATATAGATATAGATATAGATATAGATATAGATATAGATATAGATATAGATATTCATATATATATGAATGAATAAGCTTCGATTATAGAATGTTTTGCATTTAAATTAATTGAAGCACAATAGTATATAATGGAAGCAAAGCATGTATGAGAATAAATGAAATGGATAAATGCAATGTTCTAACACTAATTTCTTGTGATCCTAGAGATATGTTTGTTGTGGACATGTAATTAATTTGTATACAAATTATAGAATGCTGCTATTGGCTGAGATCCAAATGATTTTCAGTAAACAGAGAGGTATAACAAATATGGTTCTGCTAATTAATTTATCAAATGCCAAGACACTTTGATATGGAGAACTGAATAAACAATTCTAGGTTATGCAAGTAAGTTAACAGAATAATAGAATAACAGAGTTGGAAGGGACCTTGGAGGTCTTCTAGTCCAAATCCCAAGTTGTCCATTCCCTTCTTAAAGGCCTCCAGTGGTGCAGCATCCACACTACTGGAGGCAAGTTCTTCCACTGATTAATTGTTCTAACTGTCCGAAAATTTCTCATTAGTTCTGGTTTAGTTCCTTGATTAGTTTTCATTCATTGCTTCTTGAAATTCCTTCATGTGTTTTGGAAAATAAGTTTACCTCCCCCCCTCCTCTTCTTTGTGACAGCTACTTAAATATTAGAACACTACTATCTTGTCCCCCACTAGTCCTTTTTCCATTAAACTGGACATACCCAATTCCTACAACCATTCTTCATATGTTTTAGCCTCCGGTCCCCTAATTATCTTCGTTACTCTTTTATGCACTTTTTGTAGAGTCCCAACATCGTGGCAACCAAAACTGGATGCAATATTCCAAGTGCAATCTTACCAAGGCATTAAAAAGTTATATTAACATTTTGTGTGATCTTAAGTCTATCCTTTTGTTAATGCAGCCTAGGACTGTTTTGGCTTTTTTGACAGGTTCAGCATCTGTCAATAGTTAGTACTATTAATAAGACAAACTAATGCAGGTAGTTGAACTTCTGTAACTTTGTAAAATGCTGACTACGGACTGAAATATAGATCCAATTGTAAAAATAATAAAAGAATATTTGAAAAAAGGATTAGTGAATTGAAATGAAGAATGTTTTGCACTGTAGGGAATTGATGAGACTCTCATAAAAGGACAGTTTAACACGCTTCATGAATAGATAGGGAGAGAAAAATATGAACCGATATAGTGAATGATATTGGTATAAGATGTTAAATAAAGCTATATCTCATATCTTTAATTTATTTTCTTTCTTTACTTATATTTCTCGCTTTCTATATTTTATATAACTTCACTTAACCTAAAAGAGAAGATTATCACAAATATATGTTTGCAAGTGTGTATATGCATAAACATGCATGCGTAAAACAAATAAATATTTAAGCTCCATTAACAATTGATACAATTCCATGTATGATCCCATGTATGGTAGCTTCATAAAGAATTCCACAGAGATTGGGCAGTCTCAAAACATTTTTTCCTTTTAAAAAGGTAAACAAACTTGACAGGTTGTGGCAAACATCCTAGTGAATGAGAAATTAATTCCAATTGTGATAATTCTAGATAATGAGTAAAATACCATCTTTTATTATCTATATAAATAAAAATGTAATGTTTGTTTGTTCAAAATCTCAAATTTCCAAAAGTTCTTCACCAATTGCTTTGAAATTTTGACACAACGTTGCATTCGAATACGCGCTGTGGTCTGGAGGGGTCCCATCCAGCCCATCATTCCAGAAGCTGCCCATTACGAGGGAGCTTGGAGGGTGCCAGGTCAGGCCTGTGGGAGTGTCCTCTGTGGCAGCTCTTGCAGGGGCCACTGTGGCTCACTTCCATGCCTCTGCCGGGGGAGCCGTGGCCAGTGCAGCAAGTGGCAGGGCCCGCCATGTGGGCAAGACCCTCACGAACCTTGCCGCTGCTGGTAACAGCATGGCCCTGCCCGGAGGGAACCACCCTGGGAATGTTTCTTTCTTCGCATGCTTTTGGAAAATGTGCCCGGTCCAATGTCTTTCCAGCAATTGAAAATTGTTTCTCACATGGACAATTATATGTTGCATGTTCTAGAGTTGGCAAACCAGACAATCTCTATATCAACAATGGAACAATAAAAATATTGTATACCCACAAGCATTGTGAAATTAAACATATTAGAAACTTGTGCTTTCTCTTTTCTTTCTTTTCCATTTAACCAGACTGGGCCACAGCAACGCATGGCCGGGTACAGCTAGTGGATCAATAAATTTAAAAAGAAACGCATTTATCCATGGTATCTTCTTAAAATGTGAACTGTTCTCTATCGAAGTACTCTTTCCACTTAACAAAATTATAATATATCTGGTTGTATGTACTGTAAAGTATATATAATAGTTCTTGAGTTATTAATTTATTTATTTATATCTTGCCTTTTTCTTTTTATAAATTACTTAAGGCAGTGAACATACCTAACACTCCCTCCTTTGATTTTCAAACATACCTAACACTCCCTCCTTTGATTTTCTCCACAATAACAACTCTGTAAAGCTTAACATCTTTTTACACAACCATTTTACATAGGTTACATTATTATGCATAGAATAAATAAATATAGTTTGAAGTTTTCAAGCCAAGTTTACAACCAATTTAGCTTAATACACAATAAGGCCCTAAATAATCTCCAGATTTGCTTTATTCAGAAAATTTCTAACTTAAACTTTTTTTAAAAAACTTAGTTAATCAATTTATCCTAGGAATTCTTCATTATAGGAATAAGACTTTAATATTATTTCAATATTTATGATGATCTTTTATTTTAAATGACTTGGGGGAGATAGAAATCTCAGATTTTGGATCTTTGTGACTAGGTAAAAATATTGATTTTCATTTTGTTCAAAGAAGTTTAATGAGTGATTTAGGACCTTAACATCTCTGTAAATTTGGCTGTGTCCCCAAAATAATTCATTGCATGTTGGTTATTCTACATTTGCAATTAATCAGCTTAGTAAAGTGCTTCATTTGGTGTGTAGGTATTGTTTAAATAAATCTGGGAACACTAACCTTGTCACAGGGGTCGAGTGTGGGAATGAATCTTTAGAAGACAGAGGGGAAAATACTTAAAGGTCTGGTCACCAGAGATTTCAACTGGACAATCAGAATTTATTTCTAAAGCTGATGGTATACCCAGCAAGCACCATGGCATGTTTTAAGGTCTCCTTAACTTGTCTGAGAAAATTGTATAAATCACAGCAATAAAATCTTCCCATTCAAAATGCTAGTGCTGAAGAGCCCTGACCAGTTTTTGACCTCCTATTGGGGGCCCCCAGCTGACCCTAACTTAGAAGTTCAAATGGTCAACAGCAGGTCACCGAGGGCAGTTGCTGAGCCATTTTAATTTCGCTTTGATTATAAGGTTAAACTTATGCCACACAGGTATACTTTCTGATATTCTCCAGTTTTTATGCTGTGTGCAAACCATACTGTCTCAAGGAACAACTGGCAACTGTGCGCCATCGTTCACGCCTTTCACTTTTCCTTTAAAATAAACATAAGAGAAAAGGAAAGCGGAGGGAGGGGGAAACCCTCACACAAACAGGTTGCTTTCTTTCTGGCAGAAACCATGTTGGTCGTTTATCAGCATAATGGATCTATAGACAACCTTAAACAATTGTCAAACATTCTTTTAAAAGCCATTAATTTTTCAGCTAAAATATATCTGTTTTGTGAATTTGCGGAACCCTTCAGTTGTCATTGCAAGAGGCCTGTTAAACTAAGCAGAGGCCTGATCAGTTTTCAGTGAGCTTTGAGCCTCAGAGTTCACCTGGGTCACCCACAAGATTTATGAGACTTAGTACCGAGGTCTGATTGGACTGTTAGGCCCAGAGAAAGCTGACAGGTTCCCTCCAACACAGAGAGTCCAGGAACTCTACTCATAGGCTCCCAGTGGCTATCAAAGACGCAGCAAAATTGATGGGCTGTACAGATACCAAAGTGGACATCAATAAAAGGAGATGGATGTTAACCACAGAGTGACATACCTCGCTGCTGGGATAGTGGGGGAGAGGGGGGAACAGGTTAAAAAAACACTGGAAAGTTATTTATATAAGCTTCAAGGACAAGAGGCTTGTCACTACTTTCTTGAGGATTTAATCTTCAAATGCTCTGTTTTCTGGATTTCATCATTCTCTAGTTAACCTATATACAAACTCACATTGTTTCTGAGTCCGATCACCTCAGTGGTTCCAGTACAAAAAATAATATTTAAGTATGAAGGGAAAATCTTAACTTCTCCACCAAAAATCAGGAAGGCTAAAAACAGACTATATTTCTTTTAAATGAGCATGTTTCCCCTAAAGGAAGCTTCACTAAAGCAATCCTTATAATAAAATGCATACGCTTTTTTATATGGAGCAGTTTGTCTCCCTAAATTAACTTAACCTCATTTCCATGCCTTTGTGTTTCATTTAATTCATTTTATGTCCAAGAAGAGAAAGGTGAAAGGAAAAGCCAACTCCTTATCCTCAGAAGCATTTTAGCAAAGATTGTTTGTACCATATGACACTCCACCAATGTCATATCTCATACTATTATAAATAATAATCTAATAATTTTACTTTTATGGAACATCGCACTAATCAGTACTTGATATATTATGCATAAAATGTAGCTTAACATCTTGTAAGAGTCTCATTTAGCTGCTGCAAGGTTAAAAATAGTTTATAAATCAAAGGATGACCTATATTGGGAAGGTTGTACGGTAGCCAGAAAGGAACCTTGATGCATGCTTGATATAGATGCGCAGAGACTTCAACCTTTTAACAGGAAGTATATGGTCTTCATCTGTTTCTGCTCCTCCCTCATATATAGACAGCTTAAAGGAGTAAAACTGCACTGAGTTATGATGGTATTATCTACAACCCATATTCTTGTCTTTTGCAATGTTTGTGGATACCAAGAAAAGAATTCTGTTGCAAACCTACTGCTGATTACAGGTAAACTTTGTCTTCATTCACCATCCTAATGATGCATGGGTTCTGAGCACATCAAAGTTCTAAAAGCATAACATACATCCCCGCTGCATTTATTTCACATGTAAATGCCCATGAGGCACTTGTATAGAATTTCTTCTTTTACATGTTCAGTATCTGTACTGCATATGCTGAAGATACACCTTCATCAGCCTTCTGCACTTCCTCACTTGAGGAGTCTTCCTCACGATTGCATTGTCTAGACATTGAACAGCTGATTCCACCTGGTAATATAACAAGAATGTAGAATAATTACATTTAAGCACAAGTCGAATTAATTTAAAGTATTGTCATGGGCTGCTTAAATGGGTAGTTTTTCAGTATAATTGGGCATAGTTTTATAAATTTAAATTATTAAGGTTAATATATATTCAGTTAAAATTCATTTTTAAGGAATGGCCGCAAATTCAGGAAAACTTTTGTAAAGCACTAGATTAAAGAAAGGCATTCTAAGGGAATAGAAAAGTGAAGCCTATATAGTCAGAAGCCCTTCTATGTTTTGCATAGGTCCATGATGGTGAACCTATGGCAGATGTGCCAGAGGTGGCACACAGAGCCCTCTCTGTGGACACAAGCAGAATCACTAGCTGCTCTTCAGGGTCCTATCACATGCATCCACGCTGGTCAGCTGGTTCTTGCGTGATACTATAGGTCATGTCCCCATCGGAGTCTGACTCTCTGGCCGAAGATGGGCTAGAACAAGAACTGACAGTGAGTGAGAGGGCAGCTACACTGGCCTTGGAGGAAACGGGGGAAGGGCAGAGTCAGTTCAGGCAAGGCTGTTCGGAATTAGTCAGGCCTGCAGGCAAGGAGGAGAGACAAAGCTCAGATGATGAGCAAGACTTCCTGCTGCAAGGGCTCGGAGAGTGCAGAGAAGGCATGACCAGTGCAGACAGAGTAGGCCACTTGTGAGGAGAGTGCTCCGCCCACCTTCACCAGGCACACCTGGGAAATGAGACTTAAGGAGACGCTGTGGGGAGGGGCATTTGTCGGGAACAAATGTTGAGTTTGTCCTTGCATTCCTCCTTGGCGTTCTGGACTAATTATCATAATCTTGAACTCCTTGCTTTGCTCTTGTTTTGCCAAATAGATTTGGGATTTATTGCCATGCAGCCTTGGTGCAGACAGCTCTGGGCTGGACTAATTGCAGCCAGAGGCTGTTTGCGGTTTGTGTGAGGGTTTGTTCTCACTCTGCTCTGGGACTTGCCAGAAACATGGGAGCGTTCAGGGAGATTTGTTGCAATAAAGGGGACTGTTTGAACTACCAGCTGTTTGTGTTATTTCTGTGCCGTACCCTGGATCATCACACTATACTTGTGCTATACTATACTCTTCTGGGTTCTGGTGCTCCAGCATGGGCGGTCACTCCTGTTTTGGCACTCGGTGCCAAAAAGGTTAACCATCACTGGCCTAGGTGGCTGGTTAAATCTTTTCAATTTTATCATCCACTATTCCTGAGTTATTTCCTATTGCTATGATTTTATATATGATATAAAGTGAGTTTATTTCCAAAGAAATCAATGTGAAGGATATCATTTGAATGGGAATATAGTATCACGATGTAACCCTAATCCAATAATCATTGTACATATTACATTAAGTATCTAAGGGTTCTAGAGAATCTATCAATCCTGTAAATGCCAATCAAGCATTTACTGTATACCTGTATAATTTTCTAGAAGGTACTGAAGAGTTAAAGTTAATGGTGGCCTATTGGAGAACATTTTCAAGAAATTTTAAACATGTGTTTATTGCAGATTTCATGAAATACAATGAAAAAAATTCATATTATCTTTGAAAAACATGTATGTCAAATCTGATCACTATCAATGAATTTTTAAAAATGCATGTTTGAAAGTTGAAAAAAGTAAATTATTCCAAGACTTTTGCTATACTATACTCAAAATGTATTTTCCCCATTCTTTGATATTATACAAACAAGAATTAATATATGATCTATGTACTTAAACATATTGCAAATGTAATCATATAAAAAGAAATGTTATACCTATAACATACCTCTACTCACTACTTAAACAAGATGCTGCACAACACATACAGTCAAGAACCAGAGGATCATACTACCTAAATAAAAGTAGTTATTTTAGGACATGATCATAATCTGATCATCTACTTCCCTATAAAAATAATTGGTTAGTGTAGTTGTAAAATGTAATAATTTGTTTCTTTAATAGAAATTGCAATGTGCAGTCATTACACTGACATAACTAAAATAATATCCATAAGTATTGATTTTCATTTAATATTTGTATATACATGATCCTGAGCCTCTCTATCCAATCTGTTTCTAATATTTATTTATGTGCATACTGAAATGAAACTTGCTGTGATAATATTTTCTAAATAGTGCTCCTGGTACATTCAACTTTTATTGTTTCACAGAGATTTTTCTCCCCCTACCCTAATCAAAATGGCTACTTGGTTGAAACCTTTGAATAATTGATTTTTTTGGGCAGTACCTGTGGAATTATTTTAAATATTTCAAATGCATGTATGTTTTTATTTGTCAGCACAATTAAGTCAACATAAAGATTCTTCCCCTGATTTAATATCAATTCACTTAGCCGCTGTTATCTATAAAACAGGCAAATTGCTCTCTTGCCTAGGCACTATTACAATACAAAGTGATGCTTGACATGCATTTGTCTCTACCAAGCTTGTTGAGAACATGTTGAATATTATTCAGAAATAAAGCAAGCATTCGTATTCATTCATATTCAATAGTACAGAATTACATATAGCAAAGAAAAAGAGGATATGTAGGACATATTTGCAAAAATATACACATTATGCACACTTGTCCCCTGATGAGAATAGAAATTAACATCTCAAGAGGAGGTATATATCTGTTAATGGATATCACACCCAACAAATATATGTTTAATACATGTGAAAATACTACCCATGGATTCCCAGCAATTCTTTCAAGTAGGTCTGAACAATTCTTATTTTTGCTGCTGCTGCTAATGCTCTACTACTGAAATGGCCTATAAAATGAAAGTGATTTCTATAAATAATGCTTTCCCCCCACCTCTGTAGATTTAAAACCCCCAAATTAGTACTGAAAAGCCTTAGTCTGCCATTTTTCTTATACTGACCTTAATATTTTTGTTGTGGCTCTGACTAGAATGGTGAAGAGAAAGATACTATGCATTGACTACCGATTGACATTTGGGCTGGAAGAGCACTATAAGTTTTGAAATAGTAAAGGGTGCAATCAGCTGCCATGTAATCTACTAATAGTCTTAAACTTATTACTACAACCGGGACCAGAATTTCCACCATGTCAGCACAGTGGTAAGTCAAATCAGACCTGATTTTACAACAATTTTTATGGCTATCATTATATGAATCACCATGGTTGTTAACCATGAGGAAATCCAGTTTCCCCAATGGTTGTTCTTTGCTGAAGACCAGCAAACGAGGGACAAATTATAATCATCATTATGAACACAGAATACTGCAACTAGTCATAAATGTAAGCCAGTTGCCAAGTGCCCCAATTGCAATCATGTGGCATGGGGGTGGGGGGGGGGGTGATGTGATAGTCATAGAAAGTGATATAGATTATAAATCTATAATCTTTTTGAAGCCATTGTAACTTTGAACCATTGTTAAACAAACAGTCATAAGTTGAGAACTACCTTCACTCCATGCAAACATCCCACCTTTGCTTTAAGAATGGCCCTGAAAATATTGCTATAACTGCTACAAATGATTGAGACCCTTTCAGGTGAAGGCCACTTACTTATTAATCCTGCACACAAATAATACAAAAATGGAATTACAATTGGAACCATAAGTCATCCAGGGTCATTGATAGAGATGGGTGGCTACATAAATATGCTGGGTTGAGCATTTATGTTTGACACTAATATTTACATTGGGAGAAATAAACTGTATTTTACTTGCAAATATATAAAACTCTTATGCTTTATGGAATCTGTAAACATGCAGATATCCATTTATTTAATTAGTGTTGAAATGCTTTCATGAAAAGCTGTTTACTTTACTTTTAAATTCTTATGGAATATTTTAAAGAAAAGTTTTAATTAGGAAAAAAAAATCCAAGATCTGCATTAACTGGTGGATGGTTCAAAAGTTATTTTATCCTACTTCAAATCTGACAATCATATATCATTCTACTTCCAGCACAGTCTTATGCTGGAACTATGCTGTCTTTATTTTAGAGTCAACTCTCCAGCAGTACGCAACTTCTCTTTGCTTTCCACGCTTCAATTAAAATTCAAAGCAAAGCATCATTATGGAAATACCTTCCGTTGGGCTTCCATACCAGTGTTTCTTCAGAGTGACAGGGCTGTTGGGCCTTGAGAAATTGCTGGACAAATTCTCGTTTCTCCCAATAAAAACTGAAGCAATCATCGCATAAATTATCTGTCAACAACTTAGGTAACAAGTTGGGGGGGGGGATTATTCAAGTCTAGTTCATTTAAAACATTTTCATTGAACGAGTGTGAGATTTTGATATTTTACATAAGCTTTTTCTTTATGATGACAGCAATTAAATTAATGATAACACAATACAGGTTTTATCACCTAAAATATTTATCTTGTGTGCCCACCTGAACCAAAGTACAGGGCAGCAGTATCAATGTGTGAAGTTCCTGGTTTTGTAAACATACAACATGGCACATCCAGGGGAAATGAGTGGGCCTTACAATCTTGCTATGATATCCCTAGATTTGGATTGAAATGCCTTTTGTGTTTATCTCTTTTTGATTGTCAGTGGCACAGGGCTAAAAGCTATTTCCTTTTGTTACCCAATCTACCTTGTGTACTTGATACGTTAATTGGTAAGCATGGGTTAAGGTACAAGTTTCCATGGATGTGCATTCCATTTATCTTGGCTTCAGTGAGATTGACATTGTGAATTATGAAGTCAAACCCTAAGCTACAAGATGCCTATAAAGATTAAGGCATTTCCTCACTTCCTTAACAATTAGCAACACTAGGCTGCTAAGCAGAGATCAATTGTAATTGGGAAGCTGAAAGAAGACAATAAACAAATTACTTGTGTTTTCACTGAAGTCTGTTGGTTTACAAGCCCAACTGTTATTTAATCCCGAAGCCTTGTTGTAGGCTGTAAATTATCCATTAGAGTTGTCACTGGATCTTGAACAAGAGTTAGTTACTATTAGCTGAGGTAGGTACAAAACAATCTGATTCTTTACTTTAGATGAAACTGAGTATCCATTAGTTATAAATGACTTTCAAACTTTGCTGCTTTTATCTGTGAGCTTCATAATATAGCTGTTTGATGTGAGTAAAAATGGCATACATTTGACTGCCACAAGTCTTTGTGACAGGTTAAAAGAAGTACTGTTCTTAGAATTAGTGTCCATGATGTGTCAGGAGTGACTTGATTTAAAATAAAGCAAATGTATATGAAGAATAACCTGAACAGTATTTTTATTTTTATAATAATTGGAACATTACAGCAACCTGCCTTGTCTTTTTGATCTGAAGCGGCATAATCTATTGCTCCATCACAAGCAATAAACTGCATGGATTAGCATAGCATACTGAATGTTTTACAGACTGTAAAATATGAAACTACATACTATATAATGCAAAAGGATGCAACTTTTTTTCAGTCTCTGAATCCCTGCAAGATATGACATCAAAATTAAGCAGCAAAATTACAATAACACAATTTGTTGTTTATTTTTGGCATAAATTTTCAACAGATTCAATAAAGGAAAATTATAATAGGCCAAATTATTCCATTAATTGTAAAAAGAAATCTGCAGAATTGTCTCAGAAATGGATCCAAAATTCTATTCCATTTTCTGTACTATAATCATACGTCTATTATGATCTCACTGAACTAATAAACTAAAAAGAAAATAATCATTCCTTAGTGTTGCCCATGCCATGTCATCTTGCAAGGAGAATGAAGAATTATGTAAGAAGTCATTTTTTTCTATTACCAGATACACTATCTTTTTTAAAAAAAGCTGGAAATAAGGTTGATGAGGATCTGTGAAAAAAAGTCAGCAGAGAAAAAAATAGAACATATTCTTAATACAGTTTAAATCCCTAACATCTCTAGATAGTTCCTCTGTTTCCAGTACTTGATCTTGTCCAGTCCATTTGAAGCTTTGGTTTCAATCATCTGATATTGAACAATTCATGTTTCAGGTTCTATAAGCAGAGTCAGATCAAGATGAAACGAATTTACGACTTCCGGTTCCGGCGGCTGACGGCGACGGGCAAGTCTTTTGCCCGCTCCGGCTCCCCGGTGGGCTTCCCCACTTCTTGGGGGGCACAGGACGCCCTGGAGAGGCGTCCTGCCGAAGGAGCGGCTTCGCGGGGGATCCTGTCATTGGCGGTGGCTGGTGGGGGCCCCCCCGCTTCGCTCTAGGCATCGGTGAGCAGTTTCGGAGGGCGCTTCGCGTCTTTGCAACAGGCTGATCGGACGATGAAACAATAGAAGGAAGCAGCGGCGGTGTGGTGAGGCGCTTCCCCCCTTCATTCCCTTTTTGGGCTTAAAGGACTTTTCAGCACTCTATAACTTTAACTTTCGGATTTCCTTGGAGGCGCGGCTGGAGGGAGGGGGATTTCCCCCACCCCCTTGGACAAGCAGCTTGAAACAATTTTGCTCTCAGCCCCAGGGGAAGGAGGAGGGGGGAGAGCCAATCAATGATGCCTCACCCCTGCAAAAGTGATTTTTCACTGAATCTAGCTCCATAATTTATGGATGATCTGAGAACTTTGGGAACTTTTTAAAACTTTGTTATGCCTCTGAGCCCAAAGCTGGCAGGGCAAGATGGCACACTTCCGTTGTCTTCATGAACTCTGAAACCTGACTCCACCTTTAAAATTCAGGTTTCCGGTCTTTGTCTCCGTGCTACCCAGAAGAATCTCCTGTGGATTGTTATTCTTCGAACTCTCTGGGGGAAAAAACTTTTCTCTATTGCCAGACGGACTAGAGAGATTCTCCTCTGCTTGTTTCTTCTGCCTCCTGGACTCATCTGGCTGCTCTGCTTCTCCAGCTGTCCATTCTCCATATTGACTGATCTCTTTATTTTATAAACTATGGCTCCTAAAAGACCACCCCCCAGAAAACCTGGCTTTGCTACTTCTGCCCCGACATCTGCAACATCCAGCCCTGCCACACAATCAAAGATCACAGACCTGATGCAACCTAAGAGCACAGAGATGGATTTGCAACAAATGCTGCAGCAACTTATACAGGGCCAGGAAGAAATCAAGAAACAATTAAAGGAAATGAAGGAAGAAATTAAATAGAATCAAGTCCAAATCTACAAGAACTCACAGAGACTGGACCTTGTGGAGGGTGGGGTGGCGGAGGTGAGGGGGGGTTGAAGCGGTGCAGAGGGGAAACAAGGAACTTGATATCCAGCAAATGAAAACAGAGTTTGAGAGAATGTCCTTTTATCTTAGATTTCAAAATGTTATAGAAGCAGATGGGGAAAATATAAGGGACATTATGACTAACATCTTGGCTGAATACATCCACAAAGAAAAACAACAGATGGAATGGGAGATAGATCTGGTTTATAGAGTGAACTCTGCTTATGCCAGAACACACAATGTACCCAGGGAGGTTCATATTAAATTCCTTAGAAAAAGCACAAGAGATGAAATTCTGGGTGTACAAAGGGGGCAGGCACTAACATACCACGACAGGGAGATAACCATTCTGAAGCAGATCCCCAAGAAAATTAGGGAAAAAAGAAAAAGTTATTCGCAATTGATGAATAAATTATACCAGAAGGGGGTGTGGTTTAGATGGTTGATGCCTGAAGGTATGCTGATATTCTGGGAGGAGACAAGAATTAGAATTAACACACCCATAGAGGCACAGGCCTTTATGGAAAAAAACAAAACAAACCTAGAAAAAACCAGATCCCACAACGGATATGCAGGACACGGGAGGGGGCGGAGCTCTGCCAGCAGGGGGAGAAGGGGCAATACCAAGAAAGCTCAGATCACAAAAATAAACAAGAAAATTTCATATTATAAACTGACCGAAAGTAGTAATGGAATTATATGTGGAATATATACTACAATGTGCAAACTGATTGAAAATATTAATAGAACTAACATGCTGATTATATATGATTATGTATCAATGTTTTATACTTAGATGTATCCTATGAGTTTGGAGGGGGGCGCCTGCCACACTTTGCAACTGCCAAAATTTGTATACCTTTCCATTTACCTTTTCCCTTATAAATGTTAAAAAAACCAATAAAATTCTTTTCAAAAAAAAAAGATGAAACGGATTTACCAAAAAGTAGGTCAGTGAACAAAACTAACAGTGGAAATATTTAGAATCAACAGGTATCAGGATTATTAAAGGACTGGGAATTCCAGAAATATTGGCATGTGATATGGCAAAGAGGCTAACAGTTTAACAAAACTGTAATCAGGGCTATAAGCCAAGCAATTTGCATTCCTTGATAATATAAATTATCAACCGCAAGTCTTTCATACTATTCTTTCCAATTATACAATGAAAGTAACCTTCATTCTTAAAAGGAAAATTAAAAGGTGATGGCAGGCTTAAAATGTAAATCATGTGAGACTAACTAGGCTGGAACCAACAGATTTGGGCTGCAAACATATGGACACAAGCTAGATAGTATCAAAGGGTTAGAATTGTCCATAAATTAGTCCTGCTATCTAGTGATTTTCCAAAGTTTTGTAGCTGAGATCAGGTATCCTTCAGTAACAAACAAATTGAGTTGTAGGAGGGTTGCAGTGGTGGAACCAGCAGAGACCCAGGCCTGCCATGCCCTCAAACACGCCCCCAAACTGGCACCTATGGTGCCGCCATCTTGTGCACAGCGTGCCCACGAGCAGACCAGTGCTTGAGTTTTTCTGCTGCCTAAGATTCAAAGCAAAAAGGAAGTCAACTCTTCTTCTTGATTTAAGATTATCCACAAAAGAGGGTTCTTTTTCAAAAATTAGGAAAACTGGAATTCTTACTCTGTAAAAATGGACTGAGAAAGTCCCATGTCTGAAATTCTGAAAAATTGCTGTTTATAAGACAACCATTATTAAACAGTGCCAAACTAAAAGAATCATTAGTCGAAGTCAGTATAGGTAGTTCCAGTACAACAAAATGATTTATTCTATATCTTGATCATGACCTACAAAGGATTAAGTTATAAATTATATACATCCTCTGATTTGTTAAAAATGAGGAGTTATTATTTGAATTGTCATCATTTTATTTCATTCAACCTTGTTATGTTGAAGTTGTAACTTAAATGAACATTTTAAAAATCATATTTCAAATCTTATTAGGCAGTAAAATATGAATACAATAAAAACAGTAATATTTATTTATTATTAATTTTTCAGATTTATTAACTGTCCAACTTCAAAATAATCTTTCACTATTGCTGATTAAGAGGGAGTAACAATTTATTCAAAAGGAAAAGGTGTAATTATTTACCTTCTTTTGGTTGGTTGATTGATTGTGCCATCAAATTGTTTTCTACTAACAAAGGATAGTGAAGTTGTAAACGCAATATATTATACACAGGAAAAATTGTCAAAATCAATTTTCAGGGGCCTCCTGTAGAAGATAAATAAGCAGCCACCATCCAAGATTAAATTTTGGCCTAGTGTAAGCCTAATAAACTACATTAATAAAAAGATTTAAATTTTGGCACTTCTTTTCTGATTTTTTTAAAGAGAAAACATAAAGCCTAACTTTTTGAAATAAAGAAGGCTTTTTATTTCAAATGTGTTTCAACAAATAAAATGTGCTATTAATTTTTTATGTAGGCAAATACAGAAGTCTTCCCCTACTATTGATTTACTGTAAGCCCTACAGAGATGGATGTGAACAGAGGAGGTAGTTTTTCTGGCATCTTTCAACCATTCTGAAGTGAACTTGAGTAGCACAAAAAAGTGCTGGCTGAAAATGGAATCGGTAGAATTTTGCTTTCCTGTTCTTTGCAAGACAGAAGTATATGTCATTAATGGATGTTTTTGTCAACAGGAATATAGGATCTGAACCAGGGTGGCATAGACCATGATATTGGGTTTAAAGCTACCAGAGTTTCTATTAAAATGATAACAGCTGAAATGGATCTGAATCTATGCAGCAGATCTCTTATCTTACACAGAGTGCCTCTTGACTATCCTATGAGTATTGGGAGCTGCTTTATGTTTCCAGACCTTTGAACCATCAAGTCCAGTATTATCTACCTGGCCATCAGCAGCCCTCTGACTGAGCTCTTTTGCAAACAAGAAGTCAACTCCAACTAAGAATATCAAACTAATATAGTAGTTCTAAATCCACCATCACTCATGAGGTTTACTACAATTTCACTTCACATCCCTCATAGGGTTCTTGTAAGAAAAGTAGAGCAAACATATATACTGCCCTCGGATTACTGGAGGCAAGGCAAGAAACATGTAATATTGCTGCTGTAGTCACTGAGCCACTGCTCCTTCCCTGAAGTTGGTTGAAATCTGTTAGAGAAACATGCTATGTAAGCTGTTGAGAGTTGTTAGATTCTGATGGAGTATGAGTTTAATGAATAAAACAAAAACAAAATTGGAATCTCAATGTGATGACGTTTCTGAAGAAGTGTGGGGAAAGATGAGGCTTGACAAACTGAGGAACGTCCAACTCTATTTTATTTGTAATAACAGCAAGAAGTCATACAGGAGAGAATCCCCCGTTCCTTAGCCTGACAGCTATTTAAGGGAGAGCTGTCAGGCCGAGGAACCAATCAGGAGATCAGATCAGCCCGCCTTCAGCCATGCCGCGCCTGATTGGCTAAGGCGCAGCATGGCTGTTGCTGGCTGACAACAGGGGGAATTCCCCGGTCGTAAGTCGGGGAGGAAAGAATACAATACTCCTTCCCCCCTAGCGAGGACGCATGCGTAGCAGTGGAGCATGCGTAGTCGCTAAGATAGGCTGGGCGGCGACGGACACGCCCAGAACGCCTCAGAACTGGGCAGACCGTCGGAGAAGGAGGTGGTGTCCGTGGGAGCTCCTCCCTGAAGGGAGTGGAGCTCCGGGCGCCATCTTGAAGGCCTACCCCAGCCGGAGGAGGAGGCGGAGACTCAGGAGCAGGTAGGCAGGGCCGGGGTGGCGCGGCCGCTGGCGGGTTTGAGTCAGGGAAGTTAGAATTGTTGCGAGGGACAGGCTGGCCTGATTGAGGGAAGGCCAAAGTCGGTTGCAATGGCGGAGCTGGTAGCCCAACGGGGGCTGAAACGATGGAGGGCTGTGGAAGGCGGAAGGCGCCTGGAACAGTCTCTGCCGAAACTTCTTGCGGCCTGGGCAACTGCCACGGCAGGGGAATCGGGTGCGGCGCCAACCCCAGGGCCTCGGGTGGAATTGGCGAGGCCGACCCTGCGGGGTTGTTGTGTGGATCCAAAGGTTCGCGACGCCTTAATTGATCCACGTGGCGGCGCCAGTCTGCACCGTCGGCGGTCCGGACCCTGTAAGAGCAGGGGCCGGTTACAAAAGTGACGGTGGCAGGCACCCACTTAAAATCCCCGGAGAAAGCCCTTGCCCATACTGGATCGCCCTCACGAAAGGAACGAGGAGGGGGTCCCAGGTTGCTTGGCTGTGCCTCAGAATAGGTTGGGTGCAACCTATCTAAGGTGGTCCGCAGGCGCCGGCCCATCAGCAGCTCAGCGGGGGTTTTTCCGGACAATGGACACGGGGTGGAATGCTGAACCAGGAGGTAAGCAGCCACCCTCGTGGGCCAGTCGCCCTTGTCCATTCGTCCAAGGGCATCTTTGGCCGAGCGGACAGCGCGTTCCGCCCGGCCATTGCTGGCTGGATGATAGGGAGCGACGAGGGCATGTCTGATGCCTTGGGTGGCCAGGAAACCCTGGAACACGGTGGACGCAAACTGAGGACCATTGTCCGACACAACGACGTCCGGCAAGCCGTGGGTGGCAAACAGGCGCGTTAGTGCTCGGACAGTGGCCTCGGCTGTGGTGGAGGTCATGAGGATGAGCTCCACCCAGCGCGAGTAAGCGTCCACCACAACCAGGAAAACCTGACCTCGGAAAGGCCCGGCGAAATCCAGGTGGAGGCGTGACCACGGGCCGCGGGGAATCTCCCACTCCCGCGGCGGGGCCGCCGGAGGCGCTGGACGGGAGACCTGGCAGGTCGAGCACCTGGCAACCCAGGTAGCTATCTCGTCGTCCAGACGGGGCCACCAGACATAGCTGCGCGCCAATGCCTTCATGCGCGCTTTGCCAGGGTGGCCCTCATGGAGGCGAGACAGCACCTGGTCACGCAGAGTGGGTGGAATGATCACCCTGTCCCCCCACAGGAGGCACCCACTGTGAAGGGACAGCTCTAACTGCCTGGCCTTGTAGGGGCGGTGGCCGTCGGCCACCGGCCCCCCAGGCCACCCCCGCAAAACCCAGGTCATCACCTGGGAGAGGGTGGGGTCGGCCAGAGACGCTGCCGCCACATCGCCCGCAGAGAGCGGCAAGGCCAGGTCTGCAATGGCCAAAACAGACAGGCAAGGCACTGTCTGAGGGTTGGAGACGGGCAAGGGGCAGCGGCTGAGGGCATCAGCGTGCCCCAGCTGCTTGCCAGGGCGGTAGACCAGGGCATACGAGTATGCCGCTAGGAACTCCACCCAACGTGTCATCCGGGGTGACAGAATGGGAGGGGTCGGATGGTCACCGGCCAGAAGCCCAAGGAGCGGCTTGTGGTCAGTGAAGAGCGTGAAATGCCGTCCGTAGAGGTATTCGTGGAACTTTTTAACCCCGGACACGGCAGCCAGAGCCTCCTTGTCGATCTGGCTGTAGTTTCTCTCCGCTGGAGAGAGTGTCCGGGAATAAAAAGCTATGGGGGCTTCCGAGCCGTTGGGGAGTACGTGGCTCAGGACAGCCCCCAAACCCACGGGGGAGGCGTCACACGCAAGAGTCAGGGGCATCCTGTCACTATATTGGACTAGGACTGCCTCTGACGTCAGCATGTCTTTGACAGCTGCC
The DNA here is from genome assembly GCF_964273705.1 of Natrix helvetica. Classification (NCBI taxonomy): domain Eukaryota; kingdom Metazoa; phylum Chordata; class Lepidosauria; order Squamata; family Natricidae; genus Natrix; species Natrix helvetica. The sequence goes on from NC_138552.1 coordinate 44,054,734, forward strand.
CCAGCACCAGGCTGCCCCAGCACCAGGCTGCCGATCGGTCGAGCAACCGATGCAGCGGCTCGGCTAGTGACGCCTTGTGCGGCAAAAATGGCGCGTAGAAATTTAAAAGCCCCAAGAACGACTGCAGCTCCGCCTTAGAGGCGGGGGTGGGGGCGTTCTTGATGGCTGCGACTTTAGCAGAGGTAGGGTGGATTCCGTGGGCATCAATGGAGAAGCCGAGGAAATCCACTTTAGGCACAGCAAATGAACATTTGCTGCGCTTTAATTTGAGACCTGCGCCCCTAAAACGGTCGAGGACCTTCCCCAGTACTTCGAGGAGTCCTGAGCGGCTGGATGCAGCGATCAGGACATCGTCGAAATAGGGTACAACGCCAGGGAGCCCATGGAGCAAACGCTCCATGAGGCTCTGGAAGATCCCCGGGGCCACGGAAACGCCAAATTGGAGGCGGCGGCAACGGAAAGCCCCTCGGTGGGTGACGATAGTCTGCGCAGCCGCCGCTTCATCATCCACCGGGAGCTGCTGGTAGGCCTGCGCCATATCCAGTTTCGCGAAAATACAGCCCTGCCCCAGGGAGTGGAGCAGGTGCTGTACGACAGGGACTGGATAGGGGTTTGCCTGAAGGGCCAAATTGATGGTGGATTTAAAATCGGCGCAGAGGCGTATGGAGCCGTCGGCCTTCACAGGGACCACTATAGGGGTCTCCCAACGTGAATAGTCAACAGGCTCCAATACGCCCTGCGCCAGCAAGCGGTCAATCTCCACATCCACTTTGGCCCTTAAGGCAAAAGGCACCCTGCGGGCCTTCAGCCTAATGGGAGCAACCTGGGGATCTAAATTAAGAGAGATGGGGGTGCCCTTGTATAGTCCCAGCTGGCCGTCAAAGACGTCCGTGTAGGCGGAGATGACAGCAGCTATGTCAGGGGGCGTGTCTGAGATGGAGTGCACCCCCTGCACGGAGAGACCAAGGGCGGGGAACCAATCTAGCCCCAGTAATGCGGGGAGGGGCTTCTCAACCACTAGGATTGGCAGGCACCCCGAAAACCCCCCGTATTCAACCCTGACTGTGTGACAGCCCAGGGTTGGGATAAGTGACCCCTGATAGTCCCTTAAAACCACGGGGCTAGCAGACAACTGGCGTTTAAGGACGCCAGGGCAAAGTTTCTGAAAGTCTGCCCAGGCAATCAAGGAGCGGGACGAGCCGGAGTCCACCTCCATTACGCAAGGCGCGCCCTCAATGAGGACTGACGCCTTGATTCTGTCCGCACCTGCGGAGGCCTGGTAGATCGCCTCAGCAGGGGCGGCTGCTGGGCCTGGCTCCACGGTGTAACAGCTGGCTTTCGAGCGCGGCTGGCGACGGGGCTGCTGCTGCGGTCCGGCTGTCATCTGCTGGCCTGTGGCTCCCTGGGATGGTGGTGGTGGTAGCACAGCTCGGCAAACTTGGGCCAGGTGCCCTTTTTTCGAACACCGGCGGCAGATGGATGCCCGGAATGGGCAGGCGGACCGGTCGTGGCTGCCTCCGCAGCCAAGGCAGGCTGTCACAGTCTGGCGCGGAGGTCGCGGATTGCGGCGGCTCCGCAGCTCTGCCAGGCGAGCCACGAGTTCTTCCTCTTCCTCAGCCGGGCTCGGAATGGGCACCAGCTGATCAATGAGGCAGGTCTGCGCTGGGGAAGATTGAAACGGGTGGCGGTCCATCTCAGCGACGGATTGCTCTGACAACTCCGCCGCCCGTGCCTCAGCGACCGCCTCTGACAGGGTGATTTCTGGCCGAGCCAGGAGACGCCTCCTCAGCCGGCGGTCCCTGATGCCGCTTACGAATTGTTCCACCAGGTTGTCCTCCAAGTCTGGGAACTCGCAGGGTATGGCTGTGGTCCGCAAGGACTGGAGGAACTGGCTGACGTCTTCGTGCGGCTTCTGAACGCACTGACGGAAAGCGTACCGCCTGGTGATTTTCGATGGGGTCGGGGCGTAATGTCCCTTCAGCTTGGCCATCAGCGTGTCCCAGTCGAGGTCGTGGACTGGCACTGGGGCTGCCAACACCCGGGCGGCGTTGAACATCGGGGTTCCACAGCTACTGAGGAAGAAGCTGCACTTCTCCTCCATCGGGATACCCCGTTTCCCGTTGACTCGCAGGAAGCACTCAAAACGCTCCAAAAATCCCGTCCATCCCTCTCCCTCGGTTCCGAAGGGAGCGAACGGGGGAAGCGAAGACATTGCGGCTTGAAGTTGTGCGGCTCGGGGAGCTAAACTCAAGCGGCTGTGTAAAGAGGTCGGGTTCCGTCAGGGTCATCGCCTCAGGAGAATCCCACCTTCGTCGCCAGTGAAGAAGTGTGGGGAAAGATGAGGCTTGACAAACTGAGGAACGTCCAACTCTATTTTATTTGTAATAACAGCAAGAAGTCATACAGGAGAGAATCCCCCGTTCCTTAGCCTGACAGCTATTTAAGGGAGAGCTGTCAGGCCGAGGAACCAATCAGGAGATCAGATCAGCCCGCCTTCAGCCATGCCGCGCCTGATTGGCTAAGGCGCAGCATGGCTGTTGCTGGCTGACAACAGGGGGAATTCCCCGGTCGTAAGTCGGGGAGGAAAGAATACAATAGTTTCAATATGATGTAGGAATGTATAAATGAATATCAAGTTGGCAAAAGTATGCAAGAGTCTTTAGCGGATTTAAAAAGAAGTAAAACAACATCCCTGGGAAATATTGGAAAAAGAATCAAAGTAGCCTATCTTGATTCTGTACGGCAAGAAAAGGCAGTCGAAAACTCTGATATAGCCTACCATAATAAAGTAGCCCTTCCAATATCTTTTTCCTGACCTGCGTACCTTGAAGGGCCCAAAGAACTATAGATCAAAAAAGAATACTGCACATTACAGTGATACAGACCACAAAAAATAGGAAAACCTGTTAACTGATGTCTCTGTCATAGTTAAATGCAGATATGTCAGTCTTTTCATTGCTAATCCTAAAAATAATTGCCTCCCCAAGATCAAGGAAATGTTTGAAGCAAGAAACTGTGATAGCTTTTTGTCATAAAAACAGTGAGAAAGGCAGCAAAGTGGATTAACAGGTGAATAATGAAGATTAACATAATAACAAAGCACAGACTATACCCAATCCTTTGATTATTAGGCATTTCTGAGCATCAAGTACCAAGCTGAAGGTTAGTTTATCAGAAGCCATGGCTTTCAAAATACTATGGTATAGTGACCACTATTAAGAAGCAATCCAACTACTAAAAAATGGGTTTAGTAAACTTTTCGCTAAAAATACTGAAGCAAATTTTTATAAACATTATTGCTTATGTTTCTTTGACATTTGATATACATACAGTAACCCAGTAGTCAAGCATTACTTCTAATCAATGTTATCATATTCCACCATTTGTTGTAAAAGAACTCATATCTTGGAAATTTTAGATGCACTTATTAATGTAACTATTGCTACAAATGAAGTTAGAAATTAAAGGAAAATGGGCATTTTTTTTAATTGAAAAAGTTTTATACAGACAAATTTTCCCCCTTTTTACCCCCCCCCCCGACATATAATGTAGATCACATACAAATACTGTACCCCCTCCCCTTCCCCGGCATTTTTAATTGTTTTTACATATTTGAAAGAATCCAAATGATTGCTAACATTTATAGGCTAGCTTACTAAATAGGCATTGCACTTATAATAAGAAATATTTTGTTAAATAACATAGGCAATTGTGTTTCATCTTCATTATTTGTATTGTCAGAAAGAGCTGTAAAGCCACAGTAAATAGGATCCTTACTACTATGTTTTCTATATTCTTGCCAAGAGCAGGAAATCAGGAATCAAGGTGGTTCAATGAATACAGGTTTATTGCATGCCAACACTTTCTACAAGAATCTGAACTACTAATGATCAAAGCAAATTGGCAGTTGGTAAGAATCAATGGAATTCAAGGTGAGTTAGACTTAGATCTCTTATGGATGTAAAGGTACTCAAGATTGATGACATGCTTGATTCCTCCCTCAGGCTCAGCCTGGTCATGTCTACAGTTCTACCATGTTTCCCTGAAAATAAGACCCGGTCTGATATTTTTAGAGGGTTTGGCTCCAGAATAAGCAATAGGCTTTATTTTCAGGGAAACATGATATCAGGGTGATTAGCCCAGCTGGGTGCCCTGCCCCCAGCATGCACCCTGCCTCCAGCAAGCGCACGGGGAACAACGGTGTCTGGCAGCTGTTGCAGCCTGCTGGTCCTTGCTCGGTGAGTCTGGGGCATATCTTTCCAATACATGACCCTCAGAGAATGGAAGTAGAAAGAAAAAACGGAAATCTGAACACAAGCAAAAGGACTTTTCCTTACTGCATCCTAAAATGGTTGAAGATGGTTGAGATTATTGTTACCTAGTAATCTCAACCATCCTTCAAAATACCTAAAGGATTAGGGCTAGGGTTAATTTTAGAGTTCTTTTAGCCGTTTGTTATGTAAAGAATATCTATAGGGAAATCTGAGCAGCTACAGACTCCAGACGCCTAGAGAGGAGAAGTTTAACCCCTCCTTCTCTGCCACTTGTGACAGAAAACAATCATATATCTAGACAGCTATTTGCATTTCAAGGGAGCTTATTTGTGGTTCACTGAAGCCATGGTGGATTTTTACCCTCCTGTTCAGGAGTATTTTTCTCATTATCATAATAGGGGAGGGAAGAGTTAAATCTTCCTTCCATGCCTGTTCTGATGTCATTAATTACTAGCTCCACAGGCATACACAGGGTCTCTCTCTCTCTCTCTCTCTCTCTCTCTCTCTCTCTCTCTCTCTCTCTCTCACACACACACACACACACACACACACACACACTCACACACACTCACACACACTCACACACACACACACCTCCGATACAGTTTTTATTTTTAAAATCCTAAATGCCTTATTGAAATGTTAGTTGTGTGTAGAAACTAGAGACTTAGAAATCCTTTCCTCCCTCCTAAATTCATTTCTAGCTTATTTTATTTGTATCTTGCCTAATTTGTGGAGCCAATAATGTATATGGAATGTACATATGCAAACAAAGAAAGCATTAAGAATCTTTCAGGATGACAAATACCTCACTGAGTTCTTCCTGATAAGGTTAAGAAATGGAGGCTTTAGCTTCCTGGCAAAAAAACCTTTCCCCTTTGCCGCTTTCCTTGGAGACAGTAGGTTCTCATCTCCTTTCACGATAAAATATTATTTTTATACATCCATTATTTTAGTTGCATCTCATTGTCATTGCATATTCATGCAGTTATGACATTATGTCATTGTTATGAATGTATATAAAAATACTAGATAAATCATCCTAATGAGATAAACAATCAATAGAACTGCCTCTTAATCATCCAAGACATCATTTGTGACCTGGATACATTATAAATACACACTGCAGATTGCAGCAATATTATTCAGCTAGGTAAATCCCGACAAACTCAGTCATTGTTTAGCACGTCAGGCCTCAGTATGTAACACAGAGGTCACCTGATCGGACCAGCAAGACTTCACAGTGTGTAGGTAAAACAGGCAAGATTCTGACGAGTCTTGATCATTGGTAACTACTTTATTCCACTGTTTCCTGTCCTTAGTCAATGGCATTAATTCTGTTTCTAATTAGAATTGCACAATTTAATTCTTCTGCTCTGGGCTATACCAAAGATATGGTTCATGTAACAGCAGCTTGGAGCATGCATGCTCCTTGTAATCACGCAACCAATGCTTCAAGAGCCAGTACTTCTGATGTTACAAACTGCAGTTGGGCATACATCAGGGATCATTTCCCCAGCATGCAAGATAATCAGTCTGTGAACCCCCTGCTATGTTTCCCCAGTTGAAACCAATCTCTTTGCTGCTCTAAAAGAGCTATGCTTCTGTTAACAGTGATGACTCAGTACATTATTGTGGATTTTTTCTCCTTCTGCGAGTCAAATGTCATATACAACTGTCAGTGGGAATTTCTATTCTATTTGTTACTCCTCAGCTATTTTTAACTCTGTGAATATATAGCTAGGGACATGTATACATATGAATACCACCTATACATATAACCCTTCCATAAATATTCAGATTAACACAGAACTTCAGAATTTAATTCAACAAAGGGCTCTGGGGCAAATGGGAATATTAATATAACATTTGTTGCAACTCTTTAAAGCAGTTGCATCTTTTCCCAAGATTACAAACTGCCCCAATTTGTAGCTGCCACTTAATCCCTACAACCGGCATAGCTACTTTAAAGACCTATGGATAGTACTACAATCTCACCCACAAATATAAGTTAAATTCCCAGCCAAATTTAATATAAGAAATCACTTAGATTAAAGTCTCCACTCTCTTTGGCAGTATTTTTTTAAAATATATCAATCAGTCTTTACTGAACAATAATCTGAAAAGGATTGAGGCAGAGGTATACTAAGCACAAACTAATTTTAGATACCATTCATGATTTCCAATAAGACTTTTTTCTTCTTATATATGCAAATGATTTCACAGTATGGTATTCATCATGTGACAAAAGAAATCCATTTCGCTAACTGATAGCCACCAGTCAAAATAGTTATACTAACAATATTGATAAATCCATTGAGCATTTCCAAAACAATCGGTGGAAGCACAAATTATGATAACTTATATCATTTGTTCAGTTTAATTTAGTAAATTGTATAAAACCAGTTGCCGTGTTATATAATTTGTTTAGTGTGAAAAAAGCCTTGGATTAATTGTGATATGCAAACTTTGCAGTTGAAGCACTCCTGCACAGGTTCCTGAGTGATGTCTGTATGAAGTTTCTCCCTTACCAAAAAAAGGAGAAAAGAGAGAGGGCAAGGCATTGAAACTTATAAAGCTTCTGAACTTACAATTCTTTGACTGTAATAAAGCTAAGAGAACACTATTGGTATCTTTTTATTAGCCAAGGAGGCACTACAAGCAGAGTTTCAATGTTCTTTAAAAAAAAAAAACCTGAAGCAAAGATTCTCACCAGCAACCTCTTAAAGGTATTTAACAGAAAACAACCACTCTAACTATAACTAAGTATCTCTGTAGGAAGACATACAAAGAGTTTAATTTAGCAACAGTCTGCACCATAAAATATTAGCCAAGTGCTAGCATAGCCATTAATACTCTTTTTTAACAGAAGGCAATTTCACAGACTCATTTACCAACTGGAATCTCCCAAATCTAGTTGGTAATTGTTTTTTTTTTAATTCAGCTCTGTAAATTCCGTTTAGTGCTTTTTAGCTGTTTCTTTGCATAAATGCATTGAATGTTGTTAAATTGGATTAATAGCTTTTATATGTACTATATATTATGCATTTGTTTAACTGGAGGTGTTCCAACTTATATTACTGCTATCTCCTTTTAAAATGCCATCTTCTTTTGCTGTTTTAATTTTATGGACTTTTTCTTTGGAAGTACTTAATACAATAAATGTTTACGAACTATGCCTTGTAAATAGTTATATATTTATTGTAGGAAGGTGGGTTATTGGCCATTCTTAAACTTAGATCCTTTTGTTTTTGCCTCAAGCAAGCCTAGAGAGCCAACCAATTTATGACAGTTAGAATCTAAATGAGAAATCACAAAAATGTTGTAGGAGTATTTAATCAAATTATGTTTCTAGTATGACTAAGATATGAAATTAAAACATTATGCTACATTATCTGCATGCCTCAATATTGTTTGTGAGTTTAAATTTCCTTCACATTACCTTGTAGATCTACCAACAAACTTCAGCAAGTACCTATTAAGGGCAGAGATTCATTTAAAGTGATGGTGGTAGTTAAAAGTTGGACATCAAATATCAATTTGAAGGGAGGGTATCTCCTTCAGAATCAAACATCCCTATTCCACAAATTAGTGACCACTATCAGCCAAAGAGTGATTAGACATGCTTTTAACACAAGTTTTTCTTACCATGTCAATCAACATGGTATAATATCCAATAGAGTGGATTCGTGTACTGTGCAGTAGGGTTTTACTAAATTATTTCTAAGATCTCTTCCTTTTATTACATTTGATGTTTCTGATATAGCTCTAAAATTGGGAAGGACAGGGAAGAAGATTCAAAGCAGAAAGTAGAAGAAGATGGAGAAGAAAAAGAGAAAGGATTTCAAGAAAACGCTACTTTGATCATCAACATTTGCAATTTGAGTTCTAAAGAATAAACACTGGGTCATGACAGCATTTCTGAATATATAATATGTTTATGTCAACTCAACTTTTAAAGAAATTCAATTGTAATACATATATTACAATTGCAAGTTCCCTTGTGAATAATATTCAACATACTTTATTTTACATCATGAGAAATTAACAGTTCAAATGTTGAATTCTTTCTTTTAAAGAAAAAATATTTAAAGATACTCATTTTAAGTTTGGCAATTGAAAATTTTAATATGCAACCTGAATATATACATTGGTGTTGATCTAGTTATAGTTGTAACAAATCAAATTGTCAGCAGAAGAACAAATAAATTGTAATTAACTTACATCTCATTGGTTTCAGTAGAAATTAGCCTGCAATCCTATAGTTAAATATTAGCAACAGGTTCTGGTTAAGTAAATTGATTTTCAGTAATACAGCATAGTTGGGTTGCATTTTAGCTATAGTGTTTATTCTTAAAGATTACCAACTTTTTAAGGTTTTTTGTTTTGCTATGTAGAAACAAAATGCTTTATATTCCTTACTCTGGATTTCAGCTTGACATTCTAGTGAACAGTTCTAAGAATTATCACTAGCATAGCTCCCAGCATGAATTGTCCTGTTTCCCTGTTATTGCAACACATTAATAAAAACTGAATAATATTTGCAGGTTTTGTGAGATATAAATAGCGATTCAGATTTAATCTTGCAGTTGTTTATTCTGCAAACAAGTTTATGTCTTCCATCTTATACCAAATGTGCTCTTGACATTTGCATACTATACATATTTTATTTGGAAGTTTTATTTCTGAAGCCTATATTATTTGCTTCTTCTTGGACAAAAAGTTGTCAAATAACTTTTTGTTTTGTCTTATATGGAGCATATAATTACCAGGGATTTTTTCCCCACCACTCTCTTCCTCCCCTAGAAAGGAATACTCAAAACTATCACTGTTCCTGTAGATCAGTGGTTCTCAACCTGTGGGTCGGGACCCCTTTGGGGGTCGAATTACCCTTTCACAGGGTTTGCCTAAGGCCATCGGAAAACACATATTTTCGATGGTCTTAGGAACCGAGACACCAATTTTATGGTTGGGGGTCACCACAACATGAGGAACTGTATTAAAGGGTCACAGCATTGGGAAGGTTGAGAACCACTGCTGTAATTGCTTCATTTTGGATGCAATACATCAAACACTAATAATTATGCTACTTACCAATGCTTTTATGTAAAAATGCATTATTTTTATTTTATTAGAAAATACATATTTAGCTGAGCCTTCTAATATAGTTCAGTGGAGCAGAGTCCCCATCCCACAGCATTTAAAGTGATTCTTGCGAATAACAGTCGTGACAAATTTATATACCACTTTTCTTTTCTTCTGTTGCTTAATATAAAAGAACATAACAAAACAATAAAAATGCACTTTTAGCTGTATTACAAATAAATCAATTGTCATTATATTATTATATTGCAATTTTTTGAAAACAGTTTGGAAACTGGTAATTTTTAATGCCTTTCATGAAGTATTTGCTAAAGAATTATCTTTCACTGAGATTGACATTCAAAGGTAAAATATGATTCAGAGCACACCTGGTTAAATGTAGCCCCTGCCTAAGGCACTTTAAAGCAACTCCGTCTTCTTTCTCACAGGATGAGGAAAGTTATATTTATTTCCCACAGGTGGTCTATGCAGAATAGACACTCTCCAATGCATCTTTTACTCTTTTAATTCTAATTGTTGCATGCTGTATCTATTGTATTTAATTTTGACTTTGGTTGGCAAAAATCAGCTGACAAGGTCACAAGTGGTGATCATATGATCCCAGGACACTGCAACTAAATACAAGCTGGGTGCAGGGCTCCTGAGTTTTGATCATATAACTGTGGGGAGACTGCAATTGTCATAAGTTTTAGGATTGATTGTAAGTCACTTTTTCAGTGCCATTTGGACAATTGCTAAACAAATGATTGTAAATTGATGACTACCTGCATATTAAAAATAAATGTTTGAGAAACTACTGAATTTTTTGTACAGTAACAAGATACTAACAAACTATATTAAATTACTGTTACTATCATGATGGGTAATGGACCCAATGACACTTCCAACTCTATTATTCTAACATTTTATGGGTAGTGAGTATATACTAACCATGGTAACAGAAAAACAAAATGTTGTTCCCACCAAAAAAATGACAAGCTTGAACTGAGTTTCCAACACCATATATAAATCAAAAATGATTAATAAAAACTGTTCTATTTCTTACATGAAATTTGATGTGACTGACATAAAGTGCAGATAAAGAAAACCAGCTTAAGTGATAAATTCATAATATTTCTTTCTATACAAGAAATTGTCCTTGACAAAAATATAGTATATTTTGCTGTGATTTCCCACAGAAACAATTCATGAAATCTGAATTTCATCCTGTTTCTTCTTCAGCAGCCACACATAAATCAGAAAAACTAAAGTTTCTTACACACCTTCAATCAAATAACTCTTTAATTTATATCTGAAGAAGTTTATAGCTAGCCTGTATATAGCTTGTATCAGCGTATCACCTGTGGTAGCCACACGTAAATCTCATGTTGGAATTGCTGTTCCAGTCTAAAATGGATCCTTTTTAATATTGTACTCATCTGTTTGGTTTATGAATTTTGTAGTGTTAGGGTACCATTCGGAAATAAGAAAAGAACAGAGATTAGATATATTTTATGAAACTGTCTTTTTTTTCAGGTTGCTGGCAGCATTGGAAAAGAAAAGCCTTTAAAAATATATTTCCAGAATTGATCTTTGATATATTTCATATAAAGTATATATGTGTTTGTAAATGGAAAAAGAGATATACATATAGACATATGCAACAGGCAACTGGACTTTCTTATTTTTCTTTGAAGACATTTTGTTTCTCATCCAAGAAGGTTCTTCAGCTCTGCTTCTTGCATGAGCAGCAAAACATCTTCAAAGAAAAACCAGAAAGTCCAGTTCCCTTTTGAAAAAGCACCTTTGGGACAACTATGACTGGAATGACTAAAACTCTCCATAGATATACAGACATACTGTATATACTCAAACACGCACACATAAGATGACAGTTTATATGAGATGGAAAGTCAAGTTCAGCCAGGCAATTATCCCTTGTTGATAGCAGATCATTTCCTCTACTAAATTCAGAAATAACTTCGTTGGATATAAGTTACTGCTTTTCAGGAATGCTAGAGTTTATGTTCCTGCCTTTTATGAGCATATTTATTATAATCTGTATGGTTTGGAATTTCTCTTTCTCTTCTTTTTATCTCTTGGATTTATACACTATTTTATGTGTAACATGGGAGAAGATACTTGTTATGTACAAGGTAGAAGATTATACATAGCCAGAGAACAGTGCCAGAAATCATATCCATATCTTGTTTTCTATAGCAGTAGCTCAAACTATTATTTTTTAGTAAGGCAATACTTACGAGTTACTGATCAATATAATAAACATCAATGATCAAATATACAGAATGAAACATAAACAGAAGGTGAGAAAATCTAAAATCTAAGTTTATTTATGAAGTAGTTTTAAATCCAAGAGAACTAAAATGGATTTACTTCAGTCTAATCAGTCTAGGCTTCAAGAGATTCACTTGCTTCTGAGTAAATATTGTTCATATAAGACTCCAGTACAATGGGTTGAAATTAAGGCTAAAATACTGAATTATTACTAAATGGAGTCAGAGGTAAAGAGGAAATGCTAGCCAGCAGAAGTATCCACTGAAAATTAAATTAAGCTGTTGGATTTATCCACCATTTTATGTATGTTTTTAAGTCTTCTCTTGTAGTAATGTCAGTAAACAAGATCATTCTAAGATTATGTTCCTCAACCTCAACAACTTTAAAATGTATGGAGTTGAACCACAAGAGTTTTCCCTTCTTGTGTTCTAGAAGGACCTTGGAGAAGATATTTGTTAGGATGATTATACTGTACATAGCCAGAGAAGAGTGCCAGAAACCATATCCATATATCAAGTATAAGACACTTGTTTTCTACAACAGGTGGAAATTGTGTCTAGGAGAGTACAGAGTCTTGTACACTATTTGTGCCTTTTCTTCAATCAGGAGGCCCTTCATGGTCACCTCATGACTGGATTATTGCAATGCCCTTAAAGAGCCGTGGTTGCACAATGGTTAGAATGCAGTACCTCAAGCTAACGCACTGCTCATTCCAGGAATTCAATTCTGAACAGCTCAACATTGACTCAGCCTTCCATCCTTCTGTAGTCAGTAAAATGAGGATCCAGATTGATTTGGGCTATATGCTGACTCTATAAACTTCTTAGAGAGGGCTGTAAAGCACTATAAAGCAGTATATATGTCTAAGTGCTACTGTTATTGCTATCTAGAAACTACAGCTGGTTCAAAATGGCCTGTATGGACAACTCTCACTGTATGAACAAGTATACAACCATCACTGTGACTATGTGTCACCCAGTGACGTGCGGTGAGGTTTATGACTGGTGAGGCACTGACACAGTGCTGGGTTTCAAATATTTTTAGACTTGTGGACTTCAACTCCCAGAATTCCACAGCCAGGCATGCTCAGTTCCAATTTAAAGCGACAGCATTTGTTTTTCTCCTTTGCTCCTTCTTTCTTTTTCTTTTTCTTCTCCTTCCCCTCCTTCCTCCCTCTCTCCCCCTCTCAAACACACACACACACACACACACACACAGAATTTGGATTGGACTATCTCTCCTACCCCTTCCCTCTCTCACTCACTCTCAAACAACCCCCTACACACACAAAAGTTGGATTGGATATCTTTTCCAGTGGCTTGAAAGCAGCTCCTCTGCCATCCCCCCCCCCCCCCATTCCCCTGCTGCCTTTCCCAAACACCTCCACCATTGCAAATGCAGCCTGCTGTCTGGGTGGGAAATGCCTGGAACACAATAAAGCCCACCCACCACCTCCTGCTGGCAGGCTAGGGTGAGAGGAGAGGCAGAGAAGCCGGAGGGGAGCCAAGCCGAGCCTTCCAAGGCTGGGGGGAAGTGTGTGTACTACAGCATGGCTCTTTGCCTGGCTTCCTGCCTCCTCCTGTGGTCTCTTCAGTGCTCGCTTGTGCTCTCCCTCCCCAAGTGTAGTTTGATTGCAGGTGGAGCCACGTTGCCTTTTCAAACTTGTAATCAGTGAAGCTGGGCTAGATTTTTATATAGTTTTATCCAGCTGTGTGTGTGAGAGAGAGAAATGAATGGGGGCCTGGGGAGGAAGTCACTACACTTGGGGAGGGAGAGCACCAGTGAGGTTAAGCAGAGTCATCCACGGTGAGGCAGCAACTAGCTCAGCTTTTTCCTTTTACTTTTTTTTTCCATGATGAGAGTGGTGAGGCTGTGCCTCACTTGCCCCACCTGACTGCACGTCACTGGTGTCACCACTGCTATATAAGCTACATTAGCTGCTGCTGGCTTCTGAATGCAGTTTAAGGTGCTGGTTATGGCATAGATCCTGGATATCTGAGAGACCGCTTATCTACAATTGCTTCTGCCTACCCAATACATTCCAGCCGAATGGATACACTCCTGGTCCCCATCATTTAAATGTGCCCTTTCTGTCCTGCCCCTTCTCTGGAATAGCATAAACTCATGTTTAATATTTTGTTCAATGGCCCTTGTTTGCTTTATTGATTTTGCTTTCCATTAGATTCTTTCAGTCTGGTATACAATACAATACAATAGTAGAATTGGAAGGGACCTTGGAGGTCTTCTAGTCCAACCCCCTGCCTAGGCAGGAAACCCTATACCGTTTCAGACAAATAGCTATCCAACATCTTCTTAAAGACTTCCAGTATGTCTGTGTAATTCGATATCTTTAGCTGCTTTTGTGTCTTTGTTTTGTACACAGCCAGAATCCACTAAAGTTGAATGATCAATAAATTTAAATAAATAGTCATAGCACTTAGACTTATATACCACTCCATAGCACTTTGCAGCACCTTCTGGGTAGCTTAGAATGCAGAAGCATTATTTGTACATTTCTCCCAATAATCTGGGTCCTCATTTTACTGATCTTGGAAGAATAAAAGGCTGAATTAACCTTGAGGATCAAACTCCAGACTATGGCCAGAATTTGCCTGTAGTACTACACTTTAACCACTGCACCACTAGTTAAATAAATCATAAGTAACAGACATTGAAGAACCCCAAAGCATTGTCACAGTATTGAAAACATGGACTATACTGTTTAACTAAACAAAGGAGATGGTGATATTAGGAAAGAAAGCATTAACTGAGCCATCCAGTGGTTGTGAAGAAAATGTATACCCATTTTTCCAATAAGCCTGTGTTTGTATATGTACATTTATAAATTAACCTATGAAGATGCAGAACAGTTCCGATATAAGAATAAAGCATAGATTAGCAATACAGACAGGAGAGAAACAAGCCTGAGGCAACTGCAGTTATTTTTTCCTTCTCTCAGTCTCTGAAAGATCAAATGTTCAAATCACTGTTGCAATAAAATATTTTTTCCTACAAATCAGGGTTGCATCTGTTACAATCTGTTGTAACAACCCTGTTGTAATGTTTGCAACAAACAGTTTTCCCCAAATAATCCTTTATTAGATTTTGATGATATAGGAAAGTTTTCTCACCAACTGTAGGCATATACTTTTTCTGTTATACTGGGAACTGGGGATGGGAGCCCAAAATTGTGCAAAAGTATGGTTACCATTATATTTAAATGTTGATTATCTTCCAGTTTGTCTCCCTGGAAGAGCAATTTCAGAGAAATCTGGTTGGATTTATCCTGTTCATGTACAGAAAAAATGTTTTTCACAGTATCAGCTAAGTCTGTATACAATTACAATCTTATTGATGAAATGTTAGCCTATAATCTATTAAAACAATTACATGCATTTAAAATTTAAAGCACTGGCAAACAGTTTATGCTTAGATTAGATGTTATGTGGATGCCATATGTTTATTTTAGGCTTAGGGTAGGAAATATCTGTGGTTTTATACTTATCACTATGTGGTAATTGTTGGCATATGCTGATTGTTTAATCACTGCTGCTCTACAGCAGCTGATCTCTTTGCCCTTCTTTCATTTGTGATTTATATTTACTTTCATTAGACTTGCTTAGCCCATTAATCACGTTTATGTTCTTTTCTATTAAACTTAATATATAAATGTACAGAAATAAAGTCAATAAAAATGTAAATGGCAATGTTTTAGTTCTGTATATCGATATAGGCAAGTAGATAGGTGGATGTCCTTAGTAGGGTCATATATTAATGTGGGACATGCAAGTGACTGTTGTAGGGCAAATATTAATATTGGTGTACTGCACTTTTCATTTGCTGTTTTTCAGAACAGGGAGCACAACAACTAGATTGAATGTCTACTTTTGCAATAATAAAACCTGCCTTATATATTAGCTAGCTTGATTTATCTCCTATCTATCTACCAGTATCTATCTATCTATCTATCTATCTATCTATCTATCTATCTATCTATCTATCTATCTATCTATCATCTATCTATCTATCTATCTATCTATCTATCTATCTATGCAACTATTGAATATTTTATTTAGGAAATTTATATTGCCACCTATTTGCACAGGGCAACACAATATAAAACCTTATATAAAAGCAATAAAAGAAGAGTCATATAATAAATTAATATAATAAAATAAATCCTTGCCCCCACCTTGCTGACAGCCCCTCACATGAGCAATTTAATGAGATTCTACACTACAGATTCCCCAGGATTCCCCTACTGGCAGAATCAGATCTTCAACGCCTTCCAGAAGAGTGCTAGAGTGGAGGGATGAGGTTCCAGAGAGAGGGTACCACCACAGAGAAGGCCCTTCTTCTGGGTCCCATCAGGTGTATCTCCCTAGGAGATGGGACTAACAACATTCTCTGCCTTCCCGCTTTGATAGGTTGAGTAGATGTGACCAGCAAGAGATGGTCCCTCAGGTAACCTGGTCCCAAGCCATGATAGGCTTTAAAGGTGACAACCAGCACCTTGAATTGCACCTGGAAGCAAATCAGCAGCCAATACAGCTCCCACAGGTGATACAAGTTCACACTGGAGTCTCAACAAAACTATGTGGGCTGCTGCATTTTGCACCAACTGAAGCTTCCGGATACTCTTCAAGGGCAGCCCAATGTAGAGTGCGTTGCAATAGTCAAGACAGGAGGTGACTAGGGCATGAGTGACTGTGAATAGGGATTGTTGGTCCAGGAAAGGATGTAACTTATGCACAACCCACAATTGTGCAAAGGCCCTCCTGGCTATGACAACCACCTGCTCTTTGAGCAGGAGTCAGGGGAACCCCCAGATTATGCACAGGGTCTGTCCCTCAGCCCATGAACCCCAAACTCAGAGCCACTTGGTCTTGCCAGGGTTTAGTTTCAACCCGTTGCTCCCATCCAGCCCCTAACAGCCTCTAGGCACTGCGGGAGAGAGGACACAGCATCACTTAACTCACCACAGGCCAAGACATACAGGTGAGTATCACCAACATACTGGTGATACCTCAGTCCATGTTGACCAATGATCTCACCCAGCAGCTTCATATAAATGTTGAACAGGAGCAGAGAGAGCATCGAGCCCTGCAAAGCAGTGGGTGAGGGCTAGATTCTCCCTTCCTATCAACACTAACTGAGAGCAGGCACAGAGGAAGTAAGTGATTTATTGGTTCATACATATAATTAAATATGTTATATGTTGTTTTTCTCTATAACCATTTAAAATAGTAATCATGTATGACGTCAAATTCTAAAATCACATATTATATTATTATATTATAATCATTACATTATGATATTATAATTTTATTTTATAAGCTCATATTCTAATATATAACAAAAATATACTAAAATATCATAAGCAGATATTACACATTATAAGCACAAATAAAAGGACACTTGTTTAGATGGCTACAGTATTGAGGTGGATGTATGAACACACTGTCTGCTTGGGGTTTTTAAGCTGTTTTTATATAGGCATTCTTTTTATTGACTATTGTATGCCACTTCTCTTGAGATGGTGGTTACATAAATTTGATTAATAAATAAATATTAAAAAGTGTAACAGTTTCTACAGTATCTACAAATCTTGATATCCAGCATACCCAATACAACCTTACCCATGTTTACTCTGAAATAATTCCTGATAGTTTCATTTGACCTCCTCTGCATACATCCTTAGACATGGAACTTTTCAATAGTGCTTTCATGCCAGAAAAAAAAAATCACGGAGATGACTTACCTCTTTTAAAATACATATATTTGGAACCATTCTGTACAAATCCAGAATTGCAATTCAATTTTTGATTTGCTGCATAGACTAATAAATGTTTGTTGTATATTTGATGGCCAAGAATATAAGTATATATGATTTTTTTTTAAATAGTTGATTCGGCAACAGTTAAGATGATTATTTTAGAAACATGATAGTCTACATGAAGAAGAGAAAATAAACATTTTAGACATGCTACAAAATGACAAAAATGGGCAGCAAAGCTAAAGGAAGTAAAGCTCAGCTTTAATTTCATTGGCTGGGGAATTACCCTAGATTGATTTGCACCTTGGAAAAACAGTGACCACAATGCTTTTACATTTACTGTTGACTCATTTAATCCTGTCAATATAGTATCCTAAGAAGAGCCTTTATAATTTATTTTTCTTAAAAAACAAAAATACATTTCCAAGAACATAGTCACTTGAAAATGAGAGCACTTATATTGTCATTATGCACAATAAGGTACATTGTATGGACAGAGTCATTCCTTTAATATAAATATGAGTGTATAAGATGTTGTGGAAGGATAGTTTAAAACTGTTCAGAGACAGAGAAACATTCCAAGGTTGTAGGTGGGTAGCCACAAACATTACTAAAAAAAGGAGACACGTTTATTTGGTATAATATGTTACTATTCCGGTGTCCTTATAAATTCAAATTTCCTTCGAATTCTTGTTCATGAATCTCATCCTAGCTCTGCTAACCATCTCACAAGACATCAGACAACTATAGACCATATGATGCAAGCAAATTAATTAAATTCATCCAATATGTGTAATTTGTTCCAGCTGCAAATCTGGGCTTTGTGGTTACGGCAACTACTTTCAGGATAAAGAGTATCCTGAGGGCAGCAATGTAAATTGATTCAGCAGCAGAATGCAGGGATAGGAAGCACCAAGTTTTGAAAACAGGGAAAAAGAATGACAAACATTAGCCAGGAGGCTAGAAGTGTCATCTCCCTTATGATTAATGTGATTGAATTATCTCAAACATATCTGGCTAAGACACCCTGTCCAGTACTATGATATAGAAAGGTACAACAGGTTTTTTTTTTCTTCCATGTCCATGAATACAAAAGGTCCCAGAGATTGGTTAAACTACAAGTAGGGCTTTTTTTGTGGCAATCCACGTTTGTAGAATTATTTTATCCTAAATCTCCCCTTGGTCCTTCAGTTGTAGATATTAATGCATTTAGAAACACTTCCCTTTATCCTCTATATTAGTCTTATTGATATTCTCCTAACATTAGATTTTCGCTTTCCTGCTCTTTTCTAAAAACTGCAAGCAAATAATTGTGTAAGGGCTTGAACAAAAAGCTAGGCTAAAAATATATTAAATAAATGGCATGTATCATAGCTTTCACTATTGTAGTAAAAACTAAAAAGAAACAATCTGAAGAGGAACCCTAAAAGCATCCAAATAAGCTAAGGATGACATAAAAGTGTTTTAGAAGATTCTACTTCTCACCATCTTACCTTCTCTGTCTCTTTTTTTCAAATTGTTTTCCTGTGCTGCAATCAGAAAGGCTTCAAAAGACAGGTAGAAGCTTCTTTAATAACTAGATTCTTTTTTTCTTGTTGCTAGTTTTAACCTACAGCATAATGTGAGCCATATGACTCCTATATGCCAGCGATATGACAAATGCACTGTGACATTTTCAGAACAAACTACATTATTGTCCTCTGAGTACTAATTTTACCAGCAGAAGGAAAGTAGCGCTGCTGCAGAATAGCTAAATAAAATTATGATGCTACATTACAGGCTTATATCAAAGATTTCTATGGTGCTGTTTTGTAACAATGTAAAGCAGGAAAGACCATTCTGTTTATAAGAACTGTTTCTCTGCTGTGTGATTTGTGACACCAGACAACAAGCCTTTCCATGCACCGCATTCAGCACCAATAACAATTCAGAATCGATGTGGGTGTTAATGACATTGTGAGTAGAAAAATACAGGGGCTGAGATCCAAATCTCACAACAGCCTTCCTACACTTAACACCAGCTCTGCAAATGGCATATCCTTGGATTGATTCCAAGAAACTCACACGATGAACTTTATTTGACTTTGTGATACATTACCATGTATCCCTAGAAATCCCTCAGACAGAGTCCTACGTGTGTATTTTTCTGAAGAAGTGTCAGCCAGTGTGTTCTTCCTACCCTGAAGAGAGCACAATTGTTTAACACTTTGTCTGACAGTTAGCGCTGGTTGTATCAACACACCATGATACGTCTTTTATAATTTAGTTTGAATGGATTTTTGACCCATAAATCAATGAGCCCTTTAGAGGGTGAGTAATATTTGCTTCCTGAAAAGCTGTACAATAGCAACAAGGTCACAGTTTTTAAATAAAAAAAAATTACACTTGGGCACTTACATATTTTGACAAGGTGACCCACAATTATCAATTAGGGTTGTATTTGTCTAAGCCCCTCTGCACTGCAATGCAAGGACTATGAAATAGTTCATTGATGTCCCACTTGGGGGTGGGGAATAAGGCAAGTGGGACTACTCCAAGGTCTACTCCAAGGTCTTTCACAGCCAGAATGCATCCAGCTATTGCCGTATTGATTAAACATTTGGGTAGTTAATCAACACAGCCAAACCCTTTTAACCTGCCATATGCTGTATTCAAAAGAAAAGTCTATTAAAATAAATCATGAAGATGCATTTTTTTTAATCTTTTATATCACTGGAAAAAAAGTATTTGACAAATTTACTTGAGCACTCGTTAAGCAAGCATCCAACCTTACAATAATGTTGAATGAGCAGCTAATGACAGAACCTCAAAGTTCCAGTCATCACAGCACCTCTGGGGTCACATGATTTCAGGTTGTGCACTTAAGCAGTCTGCTCACATTTCAAACCATTGCGGTATTCTGCAATCATGTGATTGCAATTTGTGACCTTCCCTGCTAGTTTCTCATAAGCAAAGTCAACGGGGAAGCTAGCAAGAAGTCGGAAATTGTAGTCACAGGAGGTCCTCACTTAACTACTCATAGTGATTTGCTTAATGAGCCATGGTGGTGCAGTGGTTAGAGTGCAGTATTGCAGGCAAACTCTGCCTACAGCCTGGAGTTCAATCCTGATGGGACTCAAGGTTGACTCAGCCTTCCATCCTTCTGAGGTCAGTAAAATAGGGCCCACGTTGTTTGGGGCAATGTGCTAACATTGTAAAACATCTAGGGAATGCTTTAAAGTACCATATAAAACTAAGTGGTATTCTTTTATATACCCACCAAAGCACTGAGCTCTTTGGAAAGCTATTTCTGTCAGTACTATCAAAAGACTATTTTTTCAACAGATTAACAAAGTTGGAAGGGACATCTAGTCCAACCCCTGCCCAAGTAGGGTTTCTGACAAATGACAGTCCAATTTCTTCTTGAAATACTCCAGTGATGAAGCTCCCATAATTTCCAAAAGCAACCTGTTCCATTGGTTGATTATTCTCACTGTCAGAAAATTTCTCCTCGTTTCCAGGTTGAATCTCTCCTTGTTTAGTTTCCATTCATTGTTCCTTGTCTGGCCTTCAGGTGCTTTGGTAAATAGCTTGATCCCTTCCTTTCCGTGGCAGCCCCTAAAATATTGGAACATGATATCATGTCTCCCCTGGTCCTTCTCTTCCCTAGACTAGCCATGCCCAGTTTCTGCAACCATTCATCATATGTTTTTCTTTTTGATATTTGATAGGGACATGAGACTATATCTCCTAAAAGTTACTCCCAAGCTTTGAAACTCTGTGCCAAATCAGCCACTGGTTGTTGTTGTTTTTTCAGCAATAAGTATAAAGGGACTTTTTTTTAACTCAGGGAGAACTTTGATGTGTACCTTGATTTGATACATATGTAATACTGAACATGTAATGATTATTCATTTGTGTTAATATACTATTAATTGGAGGCTTATCCTTTCTTTTCAATGCACATTTTTTAAATAGGAAGATAGGAAAAGAATAGAGCATAGCTTCTGAGTCTTTCCAACCCTTCATTAGTGGTGGCCATACAAGATGCATATGTTTTATTCTGTGTAGCAAAGTAGTATGTTGCATAATACTAAGTGGGTCTGTGCTTCCATTCTTGCCTTCTGTTGTGTGTTTTGGGATCTGTGCAGCACTGAAAAAACGTCTGCAGGCTACATACCCTCCTTTCTGTGTCCCCTTCTGATCAGTTTTCATATAGTCAGACATGAAAATAAAATCCCAACTCTTTTTGCCTAACTTCTTGCCAACTAACTTTATATTCAGATTGGAAAGATTAAAAAGAAAACTGAAGAATAACAGAGCCAGAAACAGCAGGAAAAGGGATTGTTCTCCCACCTAAGGGCTCTCAGAGTGGTACAAACAAATTCCTGGCCAAGAGGAATGTCTGTTGTGCCTGAAGCCAGAAAAAAAAAGAGTCAGCCCAGTTTCCTGTGAGAGAGATTTTTGAGAAAGTTCCATAATATATACACTGCTGTTGAGTCGATGACAGACCACAACCAAGTGCATGAATACGGATAAAGTTCAATGTGTTTGTATGTTTCCATTCACACCTAAAACGAGCTGTTTTGTACTCTTTGTAATTTTCAATTGCTGTTTAATGCAGGAAGAAAAAATCAAGAGGGGAAGGAAGTTTAATGCCTCCCTACACTGTGAGCGTCTTGGTAGTATTCACTTGCTTCACCTTAGAGAACATGAACGTATAAATCCATCCTCCCATATTTTTGGATAAAAAGGGCCAGGTAGTTGCTTGAATTGAAAAGAAAAGTCAACAGCAGATTTCACTGGGCGGGTAAAGATAAAGGAATCCCTGCAAATTTTACTCCACTAGTTGTAACCAACTTTAGGGAGCTGTGTTTACCGCCAGCTTGGCTTCAGACATTTTCACAGTCATGTGTCCAGCATGACATCATGCTGCAGTGCAGAGCATGTGGCAAAACACGGAGCGTTGCTACTTTTCCCTGAAGTGGTACCTATTTGTCTACTTGCATTTCCATGCTTTCAAACTGCTAGGTTGGCAGGAGCTGAGGCACGTAATGAAAGTTACTGAGCAGACCATTCCAGAATTGGAGACTATACTCAGAAGGCTTCCATTTGTTGTTATCCTCTTTTCTTCAGATGGAAAAGCTAACAAAGAAGGATCCATGTGAGATTTTGTAGATTAAAGCCAGCTCTGTGAAAATGAATAAGAAGTTAGTAGTGATAAATCTTCAGCACAATGTATATTCAGCGTAATCTTGGTGCATATTCTGTATTAGCTGAAGTTTTCAGTGTTGTTTGGCTTTCCCGTGTGTAGTTCATTTCTATAGTTAATGGAAGAACATGAATGAATGAAATTGTTATTTTTGTTTGTTTTCCTTGATCAGGAAAACAGGCTCAACATACAGTATCACTGTGCTGAAGCTGATAAATTAGTATCTTAAAAGCAAGGCAACTAATTCACACAAACTGATAAACTGTTGATAATTATTTATCTAAGATACTTATTTATTCCTGTACTCACATACACTGTATCAATCAAGCATTTTGACTGGGGAGATAATGTCTAAACTTTTATTAGCTGTGAAAACCTACAACAACATGATCATGTTCGTTCCTGAACATATGAAAAACATTTTTAACACGTTAAATATTTTACACTCATCTTACTTGAGTCAGAAATCATAAGATTTGGTTCTTTTTTGCACAGTTTTTAGAGTTCAGTGCACAGCCACAATTCTGAGGGGAGATTTCACACATATGTGGAAAATGAGGCATTTTTGCAGTAAAGTTGCAAAGTGTGAAAGAATTCTTGTTTTATATGCCTTACTTATCCTGTTTATGAGTTATTTTGCCTGGAAGTAAATTGACAAGTTGTCAATGAATAATAGGCAGAACTTCAGCTAGGCTTTTCACAGGTTTGAATGCCTTTGGGCAAAAGGGCTAAATCTGTAGCTTGCAATCTAGCATATGGAATAAGAGGGAGGGAACTGGGGGGAACTGGCAGTGGGATGAGAAAGATTTTACTGAGAAATTTCTGTGGCTGCTGATCTCTAACAATCCATTTGGCTTCACATTTATGAATCTATGTTAAAATGGTCTTGCTTCAGATTCTGAAAAAGAGTTTTCTGTTTTTCATGTGATTCCCCAATTTTATTTGTACCTGGAAAAAATGTTGGTTTGTGTCTTAACCTAAACCTGTAATAATACAGCTCAGTGGGATAAAGGGGGAGCTAAGTATCACTACTACTGTACTTTTTTATTGCACTTCAGTATCAGCTCCATAATTGTCCTAATTAGCATGCTATTGATATAGTTTTCTCTGCCCTCATTATGAGTTCACCCTCTTGAGGTGTTAAGCCTGTTGCGAACTTTCTAGAGTCATTAAATTAATTTCGTAGGAACATTAACAAAGCAAGAAAGATGGCATAAAGGTCCCTTACTATGTGAGATCTCATTTTTCAAAAGGTTCTGATATTCAAGTGTAAAAAAATGGTTTCCAAAAACTTTACATGCATACTTCAGATGTGAATGCTGTATAACAAGAGCAGAAATAGAACAGATTCTAAAACACAAAACTTGTAAAGGTTATTCCAATGGGTAGAAAGAAAATCAACTCAAAAATTTATTCATGAGCAAAAGAAAAGGTTCTCCTCATTAATGGGATAATTAAAAGTAAATTACATTATATTTTTGCCAGTCCATATAGGCCCATGAGAAAGCCAGGTATAGTCTTTCATCAGAGGTGGGATTCAATTTTTTTTACTACCAGTTCTGTGGGCATTGCTTGGTGGGCATGGCATGGCATGGCATGGCATGGTAGGTGTGGCAGAGGAAGGATACTGTAAAATCTCCATTCCCTCCCCACCCTAGGGAAAAGTTACTGCAAAATTCCAATGTCCTCCTGATCAGCTGAGACTTGGAAGACAGAGAATAGATGTGGGCAGGGCCAGTCAGAGGTGGTATTATACCGGTTCTCCAAACTACTCAATATTTCTGTTACCAGTTCTCCATAAGTGGTGAGAACCTGCTGAATACCATTTCTGTCTTTCGGGCTATAAACCATGAGATTGTGTGTTCTAATCCTGTCTTAGGAACAAAGCCAGCTGGGTGACTTGGGCCACTAATTCTTCCTTAGCCCTAGGAAACAGACTATGTTAGACCATTCCAGACACACCTTGTGAAGAACACTGCAAGGACTCGTCCGGTCAATCACTAACTGTCAACACCAGCTTTAACACACACATATACATACAGCTTTTCAGGAAGCAGTTATGTAGTTCTGACCATTATTCTGTGAAGTAATATATATTCTACTAACTAAGAAATACGAAAGGCACTTGATTGGCCTTATTACCACCATTGATTAAAACTAAGGTGACCAACCGTCCTCCTTTAGGGAGGACAGTCCTTCTTTTGTAAGTTCTGTCCTCCCTTGAAAAGTGTCCTCCTACATGTCCTCCTTTTCGATATTTCCAGTAATTATGAGACACATGCGCTCCACACGAGAGATCTTGAGATAGAGTGCCGCGTGCAAGTGGCTTTGTTTATCAAAACACGACACGGCACGTCGGCAATTGAATGACTCCCGGTAATTATTTCTTTCTCAGTGAATATTCAATAATACAGAGGCAAGTACAATTCACGTTTTATTAATTCATTAATTTATCTATTTAATAATTTGGTGAGGCAAGTGAGGCCCAGCCTAACCTTTCATCATCAGGGCAGTGAGTCATTTGATGGGAAACTTGCCTTTTGGGAGGAATGACCCAGCTTGGCTCCCGCTTTTGATCTGCCGCCCAACAACCGAACGGAGAAGCGAAGAGGCAGGAGAGACAAAGCAGGAGCCAAGCCGAGTCATTCCTTCCAAGAGGCAAGTTTCCTATCGAATGACTCACTGCCCTAGACTTGAGGCTCCAGTCCAGGCTGCGGTGCTTGCAGCCCCCTGTGGTGCTTGCAGTCCTCCAGGGACTCCCAAGCTCAGCACCAGACAGCCGCTGCGAGAGAGGCTGGCCAGGTTGCCCGGGCGGTGGCAGAGGTTCCCTTTGTTCTTTCGGGTGTGGGAAGCGGGGGGGAGAGGCTTCCTCCGCTCCGTCCGCTCCCCATCTGCACTGCCCTCACCCGACAAGTGCGCCCCGGATTCCGCGCAGCTCTGGCAGGCAGTGCCGTGGCCAAATCCTAGGGCGGAGGGTGGCAGGTCGCAACTGAGCATGCCTGACTGTGGAATTCTGGGAGTTGAAGTCCACAAGTCTAAAAAAATTGCTGCCTCACTAGCTATAAACCTCACTGCAAATATGTATACTTTTATTTACAAGTTGTAACCCTGTTGTCAACAGAAGTGTAAAATAATTTAAATTTAAATTTTAGTGAAGTTATTTGCTTATGTTAAAGTTTCAGTTGTAATAATTAATTTTATTTATTCATAATGTGCTTGCATCGTTCGTGCAGCTTTATATTTTATTGAAAAAGTTTCACAATGCTAAGATTTCATGCGCCAGGACAAAATGCGAGGCTATTATTAAATCAGTATTTAAAAATTACTGTGATAAAATACTTACAGCAGACTTGAAAATTGCAGCATTTGTAACGGTTTTATCTGATGCATCAAATCATAATGAAACCAAATTGTATCCAATACTAGTAAGATATTTTATTTTATTTATTTATTTTATTATTCATGCTTCTAGACCGCCCCCTCTCCCAAAAAGGGACTCGGGGCGGTGTACAGTCCATGCAAGATATATCAAAATACAATAAAAATTGAATATGTACAGTTGGAATGGAGGAGGTTAAAAATGGAATTAAAAGAACTGTACAAAGCAATATATATAAATATAGGATTTTGAACCCCTAAAACACACACAATAAGTTAAAAACAATACCCCTAAAATAACCAGTTAATACATTTGCCAGGAGGGACAGTTGTAATTATGCCAGGCCTGCTAATCGGAACAGGTGAGTCTTCAATTTTTGCCGGAAGGAGCGGAGGTCAGTAGTGGTTCTAATGTCGGGGGGGAGGTCATTCCAGAGGGTTGGGCCCATCACAGAGAAGGCCCTACTCCTTGGTGTCGCCCGTTGGCATTGCCTAGTGGACGGCACCAGGAGAAGTCCCTCTCTGTGTGAGCGAATTGGCCGCAGGGATGTATGTGGGAGGATGCGATCCCGCAAGTAACTAGGTCCCGTGCCATGGAGCGCTTTAAAGGTGGTAATCAGCACCTTGAAACGCACCCGAAAAACCACAGGTAGCCAGTGCAGCTCGCGCAGGAGAGGTGTTACGTGGGAGTACCTCGTACTCCCCATCACAGCCCGCGCGGCTGCGTTCTGAACTAACTGCAGTCTCCGGGCGCGTCCCAAGGGCAGCCCCATGTAGAGAGCGTTGCAGTAATCCAGGCGGGACGTCACCAACGCATGAGTGACCGTGCGTAGGGCATCCCGGTCCAGTAGGGGGCGCAATTGGCGCACCAGGCAAACCTGGTGGAACGCCCCCCTTGCCACGGCTGCCACATGGTCATCCATTGACAGCCGGGCATCAAGGAGGACGCCCAAATTGCGTGCCCGTTCCACAGGGGGCAATTGTTCGCCCCCTATGGCCAGCGATAGAATCAGCTGGCTGAACCGAGGTGCCGGTAGCCACAGCCACTCAGTCTTGGAGGGGTTGAGTTTAAGTCTGTTGTCCCCCATCCAGACCCCGACGGCTTCCAAACACCGGGACATCACTTCGACAGCCTCGTTGGGGTGGTTTGGGGTTGAAATATACAGCTGGGTATCATCAGCGTAGAAGTGACACTCAACCCCAAAACCACGGATGATCTCACCCAGCGGCTTCACATATGTGTTGAACAGGAGAGGCGAGAGGACCGACCCCTGTGGCACTCCACAAGTGAGTGGCCTCGGGGTCGACCTCTGTCCCCCTGTCAACACACATTGCTTCCGGTCGGAGAGGTAGGAGCCGAACCACCGCAGAACGGTACCTCCGACTCCTATCCCCTCCAACCGGCGCAATAGGATACCATGGTCGATGGTATCAAAAGCCGCCGAGAGGTCTAATAGGACCAGGATAGAGGAACAACCTCTATCTCTGGCCCTCCAGAGATCATCGACCAACGCGACCAAGGCTGTCTCCGTGCTGTGCCCGGGTCGGAAGCCGGACTGGCGTGAGTCTAGATAATCGGATTCGTCAAGGTGTCGTGGAAACTGCTGCGCCACCACATTCTCAACAACCTTCGCTAAAAAGGGAAGGTTGGAGACTGGACGGTAATTAGCTAGCTCCGTTGGGTCAAGCAAAGGCCCCTTAAGTAAGGGCCTCACCACCGCCTCCTTCAAGGCGGTTGGCAAGGATCCCTCACCCAATGAGGCATTCACCAGGCCCAGAAGCCAGCCTCGGGTCACCTCCCAAGATGCCAGTACCAACCAGGAGGGACACGGGTCCATTAAACATGTGGTGGGTCGCAGCCGTCCACGCAACCTATCCAACATTTTAATGTTACCAAGGGGATTCAAGTAAAATTTTTAAATTTAGAATCCATTAAGGGTGAAACTGCTGAAATTTTGTCAAACCATCTATACAGAGTAATAAATGAAAACAATTTGAAATCCAAAGTTGTTGCACTAACAGCTGATAATACAAACACAAATTTTGGTGGGCGAAGACGCAAAGGGGTGAATAATGTGTATGTAAAATTACAACATTTACTCCAAAAGAAAATACTAGGAATAGGTTGTAATGCACATATTTTGTCAAATGCAATCAACACGGCGTCATGTGCCATGCCAATTGATGTAGAAGTAATTATAACTACGATTTATTTGTATTTTAGTCGTTTTACCGTTCATGTGACTACTTTAAAACAATTTTGTGAAAAAGCGAATGTTGAATACAAAAAACTTTTAGGATATTCAAA
This sequence comes from Natrix helvetica, assembly GCF_964273705.1. Classification (NCBI taxonomy): domain Eukaryota; kingdom Metazoa; phylum Chordata; class Lepidosauria; order Squamata; family Natricidae; genus Natrix; species Natrix helvetica. The sequence goes on from NC_138552.1 coordinate 44,083,038, forward strand.
AGTTAGATGGCTTGCTCTATCACCTGCTGTAGAGTGTGTTCTACAATTATTTGAGCCTCTCGGTTCATATTTTTTAAGTTTAGACAAATGTCCTAAAATCCTGGAATCGTTTTTCAATAATGAAATATCTGAGATATTAATGTATTTTGTACATAGTCAAGCATCTATTTTTCACAAAGCGATTCAAAAGATTGAAGGTGAACGCATTTCAGCTACAGAAATTAGTCTTATTTTGAATGACTTTATCCTTCAAAATAAATCTCAATTTGAACATAAATTTCTTCCTTTAATTATAAAAAGAAAATTGTCAGACTTAGAGGAATCAAATCCGGGCATAACGGAAAAGTTTATCAAAGAAGTGCAGAATTTTTACCAAACATGTTTTCAATATATCGAAGAATGGTCTGAAACAAACATCACGGGAAATAACAGCTTTCAATGGTGTTTTTTGACTTCATCGCAAGTATATTGGACAGATATTGAATCTTGTGTTGAGTTTTTATCTAAAGAAATGCCAGACATTAAAATAGATGACAATTGTCTCTTTGAAGAAATTAGAAGACTGAATGTATATTTAAGTTCTGAAAAATTAATACAATGGGAAAATCAATATGTTGAAATTGATAAAAGATGGGTGGATATTTTCAGCCATTTCAAAAATGAACATATTCCATTTGAAAATTTATTTATACTTGTTCAATTTACGTTGTGCTGCCCTGGAACTAATGCAGCAGTTGAAAGAGTTTTTTCAATTGCCAATGATTTTTGGACAAGTGAGAAATCGAGATTGAATGTTGATACTCTAGCTGCAGCACTTGCCGTAAAATTCAATATGAAGGATATTTCTTGTTCAGATATTTCCAATATATTGTTAGAAGATGATACATTGACAAAAAATATTAATTCAATGGAAAAGTACTCATTTAAATAATAATTAACAGGCATGTAAGCATAATTACAATATAAAATGTTACAAATGTTTTATTATGCATATATCATATTTTAGTGTATTATTATTGCAATGAATAAAATATTTCTTTTATTTACGATATATTTTTCCCAATTTATTTGTCCTCCTTTTCATTGTAGAAAAGTTGGTCACTTTATTAAAACACATTTTATTGGTTTTTGATGTCAGTGCTTTACATGACACAAAATGGTTGAATAGACTATTTAATTCATCTAAGTTTACTATGAAAAATAAGGTATAGAAATTAAAGGCAGTGCATAAATAATGATATGAAGCCTGTTCCAATATTATCTTGAATATTTCAACTACTGGGCTGGAAATGGAAATGGAACAAGGAGACAGATAAAAGTCCTGCCTCCGATCGCCTTTCCATTTTTGCAGCCCTCATCATGGATGTTTGTGCACATTTTGAGCTGACAATGTCAAAGGGCCTTCCTGAAATGAAAAATACACATTCAAATCTTATAATTGTTTTGTGGTGAAAATGTGCTAACTATCTATTTTTAAAAAATAGTTTTTATTAAACATTTTTATCCTTGAAAAACATAAAGAAAAACACAACAGAAAAAACAAGACAGACATAACAATATAAAGTAATTATCATATTTTTCAGAGTATAAGACGCACAAAGGTTTTGAAGGGGCAATTTTTTTTTAAAAGTAGGTAGGTAGATAGAGAGATAGAGAGGGAGAGAAAGAGAGAAGTACAGTAGGTAGGGAGGAGGGGAGAGAGAGTAGGTAGTTAGGTAGATAAAGAGATAGAGAGAGAGAAAGAAATATAGAGAGATAGAGACAGAGAGTCGGTAGGTAGGTAGAGGGATATAGAGAGAGAGAAATAGAAAGAGATAGACAGAGAGAAATACAGTAGCTAGGGAGGGAGGGAGGGAGTGTGTAGGTGCATAGGTAGAGATAGAGACAGAGAGTCGGTAGGTAGGTAGCGGAATAGAGAGAGAGAAATAGAGAGAGAGAGAAATACAGTAGATAGGTAGGTATTTCTGCTGGCACAGCATTTGATCAATCTAATTCCCATCAATCACTCTAACTAAAGAGCTTTCAGAAAGGGGAAAAAACAGATTTTGCACTCTGCAAACTTCCCCAAAACTGCTCATTTTTCACAAAAATGGGCCTGTTCTTTTTTTTAAAAGAGGCATGAATAGCCTTATGGAGGCTTATAAAGTGCTGGGGGGCTGGGTGGCAAAAAACGGCCCATTCTTTACTCATTTCTGCTCTCCCCAGCTCCCAGGAGCTCTCTGAAAACCACCATAAGGGTATGCATGGCCATTTTGGTGAAGGTGTGGGGCTTCAAGAAGCAAAAATGCTGTATTCAATGTATAAGACGCATCCAGATTTTCAGCCTCTTTTTTGAGGAAAAAATGTGCGTCTTATACTCCGAAAAATACATTATACAGTATTCTGTATCGGCATTCATGTTTAGCCTTTGTAATTCTCCATTTTACATTTACTGCCTATCGATTTAATATTAATATCATTACAAGTGCTAGTACTACTGTTATTACATTATTAGAGAAGGTAAAATCAATGTACTAGATTTTCCAGAATATCAAGAATTTATTAGAAATCTGATGCAAACAAAAAGCAACCCTCAGATTTGGCCCTTATAGCAAATTATCTTCTGTGGGGTCCTTAGTGCTCTCTAACCTTGGTTTTTTTCTTACAGAGGTTTCATTCTATACTGTTACCTAGTTTGATAATGAAACTTCAGCAAAAAAACAACAACCAAGCTCAGAGAGCACTAAAGACCCCACAATTCAACTCTGAATTACAAATACTGTCCTCTATCAAAACTTGTTTTCTTTTTAAAAACCACAAAATAGAATAATGTTCCTTTGTGCTTAATGAACATGTGTGTACAGAAGTTCCACATGGGCTTGTGAAATAAGTTTTATATATTTCTAATGTTGAGATGATACATGGAAATGAGGAAACAGGCTAGGGAAACATATGATCCTGAAGCATTATGGTACTTTAATTGCACGAAGCAGTCAACTTTCTTCCTCTTCTTCTTTTTTTCTCTAGTGACATTTGACAACTTCTCAAATAAAACAGAAAGACCTGCCTTGTTACAGATGTTTTTTTATGCCTTCGCTAAGTTTTCCTTAATTATTTCTCCAATTCTGTCAAGCAGTGTTATTGCCCCGCCAGTTTAAAGGTTAAACAAAGCACCAAATCTGTCAAAGTGAGTGAAACCAACTGGTGAAGAGCTATCAGAAAGTAATCAGTGCTAATAGGTACATAATGGCCAACTGAGAGCTGTTTGCACTTGGATACATCAAGCAGTTAGAACTTAGCTTTCTCCAAAGTCAGAGACCAAAGAAACATGGAGTATACCTAGCATTTTGTGCTTAAGGAACATAATTTAATGCTGAGGCAAGGGGAAGGACTGTTCTGAACACAAATTTCTTCAATAATGGTGGCTTTTCTTTTCGTTGATTCATCATTTCAGAATTTATCAGAAAAATTCATTTATTAGAATAAGCATTTCTAATAAAGACTTAAAACAGATCCACATAAAGAACTGGCTTGAAAAGATGTAGAATGTGTGATTTTAAAAATCTGCTTAGCTCAGTAGTGGTACACTGTGATTGCATTCAAAACACAAATACTAATACATTTTTTTACCATTTACAAATCTTTATGAAGGGAATTATCTCTCAATTTATCAATATGGCAATATCATAACAACATATCTTCATCAATTATTGCAATGATAGTGGCAAGGTTCTACTTTAACTATTCATAGCAATACTCAATTTGGTAGTGCAAAATAAAGACAATGTGGGATAAATCAGCACCTAGTCTATGTTATAGTTAAGAGAACTTCATTCCTGGTGTTCAAAATGAAATAAAATAAATGGTAATAAATTTATTACATTTATATACCACCCAACTCCCAATGACTCTGGGTTTTTTTTCACTTGTTCAAATGTTTAAAACAAAGAACAATTGTTGGTTAAAACTATAAACAGAGCACAAGACTGAAGAACTAAACTAGCAAAGAAAATAAAACCATGAGGGAATAGAAAGGATGAGACAATAAGAAGGGGGCTTCAGATTGGTTTGCTAAGCAACAAAAACCTAGTTAGCCTAAGCAGCCAAACTTTCTAACTATCTCCCTCAGTGCACCATTTATTACCTGCCCTATATAGAGTGTTTATGAAGTATTTTAAGTTTCAGTTCAATTTGGAAAATTAAAAAGTTAATTTTGCGAGCATCAAAAGATATGTCTAAGATCATAATGCTTTCCACTGAATTCTTTATCTTCACTGGAGGATTTGAAGTTCCCTGAGGAGAATTGCACTCCAAGAAAGAATGAGTTCGCGTGGCTTTTCCTGGCCCAAGGAAGAATTTGTTTCTTTAGGATGGAAAGTAGCCACATGTGTTCTGATGAGGAAGCAGTAACCAATTCTACATAGTATTAATGAACATCAAGTCAACGTGCTATTTCTAAATTTGAATTCAATGCTGAAATCTAAATTGACTGTCAAAAATAATATAAAATATAATCTGGTTTGAGCAAATCAGAAGTGGTATTCAGCAGGTTCTGACCAGTTCCGGAGAACCAGTAGCAGAAATTTTGAGCAGGTCGGTGACCCAGTAAATACCATCTCTGACTGGTCCCACCCCCATCTATTCTCTGCCTTCCAAATTCAAGCTGATCACGACAAAATGGGGATTTTGCAGTAACTGTCCCCTGAAGTGTGGAGGGAATGGAGATTATACAATATCCTTCCCCTGCCACACCCACCAAGCCATGCCCATCAAGCCAGAACCGGTAGTAGAAAAAAATTAATCCCACCACTGGGGGAAATATATGTGTATCTTCATTTGTATAAAAAATAAATAGTGTAACAGTGTAATTTATTTAGTGTAAACTAAATAAATAAAAACCCAAAGAAATGTCTAGAAAACTATTACTGTTCTCATGCTGATGAAATACTAAAGTACAGGCATGTATGGAATTAACTAGTCTTAACTGCATTGTATCTCTAACTGCACTCCTTTTTAAAAAGCACTGGCTTTCATTGGCACAGAATCTTAAGTATTTGTGTTACCATATTCAGCTCTAATTCCCCTCAGAACATTATAATCTTTAACATTCATTTACACCTATTCTGATATGTTGTTAGCACATTATCCTTAGGATCAGAGCACTAGCTATCTAGACTAAACGTCCAACTTTAGGCTACAAAAGTAATATGATCACTTAGTTTTGAAAATCTGTTTGCTTCATGTAATTGACTGTTGTTTTTCAAATTCAGGAAGGCCCAGCGGCAGTAGACACAGAATTCTATGTTTTCATTGCCTGTGGACAATGGACCGCAGCAGATATCTTAACTTGCAGCCCTTCCACAAATGATAGGAAGTTAATGGGATGCCACAGCTAATTGAAACCATTGGATAATTTGAGAAAGCAGAACAGAATTGCTCAAAGCAGCTCTATCTGTCTCGGAAGATGTCTGCCCTCTGCTTGCAGAGTATGTCACAGTCACCTTGCAAATTACCAGAATCTGTTTTTGAAATATATTTCTCATATACAGCATAACAGTTAAAACAATACAGATGTCACTTGGGGCACTGGAGCATGCCAGGCCACTGGGGTTAGGACTGACTCAGAGGAAAGAGCAAATCAACAGCATAACTTTCGTGCTGCACCTGGCTTTCCCTTGGCCATGTTTTGACCAGGCTTGACCTTGTTTAGTTTGTGAGAGTTGATGAGGTCAAAGCCCAGGGTGGTATGAATGTTTCCAGAGAAATCACTCACAACTGTAGCAAAGAGAATTTAATAACTGGTTGCAAAACTAGAACTGTATATGGGAGGGAGGGAAGACAAAAAGAAATGCATCAAGGGACAAAGGAATCAAACCACAGTTTAAAATAATGGAGGGCAACTTTTCTTCTTCTTATCTGAACATACTCTTTCTATTTAAACATATTAAACTATTAAAACTATTTTCTGATATGCTCTATCCATCATTTTGGATATCATTCCAACAATGTAACTTTCTAAACATGTTTACGTCTTTTGGTACTTTCTAGAAGGAACATGAGAAACTATTTTGCTTCTTGTCAGAGCAGTGATATACTTCATTCAGGGTTGTTTACACTAGCTGATTTAATAGTTTGCACTACCACATAACGTGACCTTGAAAGCTGCAGCTGAGGGGGTGTCTGGGTGTGAATTAAGCCCTGTAAATTAACGAGGTATGAAATCGTGGCATTTCCTTGAAGCATACTTTTTAAATAAGCAAAATAAGCCTGAGGTATATTCTAAGAAAAACATTTTATTGTAAAGAAAGTAAAAATACAAACTTACTAGCTAAATGATTACATTTTTGGCAGAGTTCCTGTCTGCCTTGGCAGACAGACAAAAGAAAAGGAAAGTGAAGGTGTGAAAGAATGTGTGACATGCGCAGTGAAACTTAGATATAAGAAGTCAGTTCATTCTACCGTATAACTCAGAATGTAAGCACAGTTGGCAAACCAAATAAACGCAGTGACAAGGGGTGTCCACAAGAGGGAAGGGGGCAGTAACACTCTAAAAAAGGAAGAGGGGAGCAATTGGTCAGTTGCCATTGTCTTAGCTTTTGTATTACCATCCCAGAGACATTCCCTGCTGTGACTGCTGTAGTAAGTTGACAAAGCAGTTCACCAGAATAAATACACATTACCAAGTTAATACAGCCAAGTTAATTTAAGCACATACTATTAAAATTCCTCCCTTTTCAGAGAAATAAGTCACTTGTTACGTGTACCATGCTGAATAATACCCAAAGAGTCTGGATAATAGCAGCAACAATACTCGTCTGCATTCAAAATATCCCTTAATTCTGTATAGGGACAGGAAGGCTCTTGCTTGAAGCCCTAAAGAGTTTCTATATTGCAGTATAAAGGACCATAAGCTTTTTCACAGCTTGAAACGTTTATCTTTGGAATATTGCACCATTAGGTTGTTTCAGAAACTGCCAATATCTTTTCCTTATATTATGCTGACATGATTGATAATTCAGACTCACTTTTTGTTTTCTACTATAATGCTGTTGTTATGTTGTGACAATTCTGAGTGCAGGTACTAAATTTTATTAGTATCTACCATAACTACTTTCAGTAATTTTAGAGAGAGAAAAGTTATGTTAAATTGTGATTATTATTGTCAGAAGGTTTTTGTGACAAATGGCTTTTCAAAAAGGCGAAATAACCACCATATCAAATTTGGCTGAAAATTTGTCCAACCCTTTCTTGTAAATATGGCTGAAAATCAAGGTTATCAAAAAATAAGGAAGCACCATTTTCTCATCTGATTTAATGGTTTACCCATCACCTTTCCATTCAATAAGATAATCAAGTTAACTACCAAAAGTAATGTGTGTTGCTATTCAAAGAAAAACTACTTTTGCCCAATTTTATGTAATTTTCCCAGGTTTGGGAAGTACTGCATCAAATGATGATGGATTATTGTAGAAATATATGAGACCAATGCTCCTAGTTCTTCTTTCAACAAGAGACTCAAAACTAGTTAAATTGATCCTACACTTCTATCTTTAATTTTTCTTTGATGAAGGTAAAAATGTGAAAATGCTATCTGTCATTCATTCAAGGTTAGTGCTACTTCCTGGATTAAAATTCTGGTTAATATCAACAGAAAATGGTGGCTGAATTTAAGGAGAAATATGGAATAGGGCTTGGCAACTATCTTTAAACTTACCTTTCTTTAAGTATAAGATCAATTTTCCCTTTATTTTTTGTGACAGATTAGGGGGTTCTTGTTTTACATCAGATTTAAATATGTTGATCAAATAGCTAGCTATTTATATAAATAATATTAATCAATACGTGATATTGTCTAAAGATGTTAAGATTCTGGAGCTAGGCAGGTAATACATTTAAATAAATAAAGACAATTTAAAAGCAATTAAAAGTTCATTAAAATGTGGTTCTTGAGGTTGCAGAATATAAACATAATCTGTAAATTGGGCTTGCAATCTGCCATAGAAAAATTATATCATGTAAAGTAAATTATATTTCTTTCTAATTCAAAACATTAGGGTAAAAAAAAAGTTAACGCTGAAACAGCTTTCTCTTTACCTCAATCATTTAAATATCCCACCTTTTTTTTAATTGTCTTCTCCAGAGTTTTATTTATACTTCCCAGTCACAAATAACACGGTTTTAGAGATTTGTTTTTCTTTAATCACATTGAAGTGTCATTCACTTTGAAGTGAATTTTACACTTTAAAAAACAAAGTAGGCCATATTCCACAGGTCATGGAAGATGACCACTTTGTCACTGGTTGTTATAAATAAGGGTCTGAGGTCAAGCCTGTCTTCTCTTAGAAGAGGTTAGAAGCGTTTATCCTGAAAATAACACCTGCCTTAAATTTCAATACCACTTCCCAAAATGATATTATGGGCAAATGAACTTAAATAGCTAAGAGTGGGATAAACTAACCTAAATTCTGTCTTAGTATATAAAATTGTATTGGGGGGGGAGCAATGGCATTTTGTTTACAAACTCATCTCAGTCTTTTTATCCTTTATAACTTGACATTTAATGATGGTAATAAAATCTCTAATAGCGCTGTCACAGTGGAAGGATTTCTAAGTAAAGAAGTATTTTGTCTTCATACTTTGGAACTTAAACTTACTTCTAGTCTTGATTGTGGTATTAAGATATTAAAACATATTACCACAAAAGTCACTGCAGTCACTTACCATTTTGTTCTCTAGGAACTCCCATTCAAATTCATCCTATAAAAGCCATCACCAAACACCTTGATTTGTTGAATTTAATTTCCCCTAACTCTTTAGGCTTATCCTAAATCCCTAGTGCCGCGTAATGGAGTGAGCTCCCATTACTTGTCCCAGCTTCTGCCAACCTAGCAATTTGGAAGCATATAAAAATGCAAGTAGAAAAATAGGAACCACCTTTGATGGGGAGGTACAGCGTTCCATGCAACTTTGGCGTTTAGTCATGCTGGCTACATGACCACAGAGGACATCTTCGGAGAGCGCTGGCTCTTCGGCTTTGAAATGGCAATGAGCACCACCCCCTAGAGTTGGGAATGACTAGCATATATGTGCAAGGGGAACCTTTACCTTTTTAATCCTTTAGGCAACACAGCTATTGGAACAGATTTATTTACAGAAGGTTTTTCTACATAGTGTAGGTTTTTTTTGTTTTTCACTGCTAAAGAAGAACTGTCCAACATAAAAAAGCACTCTTGTATTTTTTATAAAAGTAGTAACTTTTGTCAGCTAATTTTCAAATAGCCATTGATTAGGGTTCTGAACAGATCATAGTATTATATGAATGTGTGTGTGCATGAATCTATACAAATAAAACAAAATGTTAAAATATAGACATACTCATCTATTCATACTTTCTCTACAGAAGCTATGTAAATATATTAGGTCATTTGAAATTAAGCAAAAGAGCTCCAACAGCACAAAAAGTGAAAAATTCCTGAAATAGGGATTTGTTCCTTTAATTGTCTAAATTTGAATTTTCTTTGTGCAGTTTCACTTCTGAAAGCTTACTGGTTACTTGGGAGTGTTATTTTCTTCTCTCATGTCACATTGCTGCATAAGACTATTGTTTTAGAGAAATAATAAAGGAGGAATTTTGTATGTTCCCTGGGTATCTTGGAGAAAACACAGGATATAAATCTAATGTGCCAATAACAAGTAAATAAAATATTCTAGTTTATATGTATATTAGCTGAATTGGGAATTGTGCACTACAAATGGATACAGAACAAGTATATTCTTAATCTTGCAATTATAAATATACATAAAAAATAGGAATTATGTTAGTTATTCAGATGGGGAGTAAATCTTCCCCATTCTTTCTGAGCTGTTTGATCTCTCAGCATGTTAGAAACTTAGCACGTTTTTTAGTTTGCAAGTGAAAATAGTTGATTAAAAAAACACTAGAGCTTTTACTTATTTATTACCTGATGCAACCATCTTAGGAGATCAATATGACAAAACTATATATGTTCTAAATTTGTAACAAAATTAAAGCTGAATGAAGTTTGAATGAAAATGTGCTTATTTTTCTGTTTCCTGCTTTATTTATTTTAAGCAGTCTATGTGGCAGTCACACAGACTTAAGGACACTAAATATTAAAGCTATATGTATGTACAGTGTGTGTGTGTATGTATGTGTGTGTGTGTGTGTGTTCTTCTACTGTAGACCTTCAAATACAGTCTATTAAATGAAATTGCTAATACCTTGCATTTCTTGAAATCAATATCACTGCAATTGGTTTTCTTATTTAACCAAAGTAAACAGCAGTTTCAATTGTTTTTAAAATGAATGCCTTTCATTGAGCACTGAATACTTTCCTGCTTCTTCTTTTTTTTTTTTAGAAAAAAGTTTGGAAAGTATAAATGTTATGGAAGCACTTTGTAACAAATACTTAAACACGGGAGTTATAAAAAAGACGCTGCTGTATTGATCTTAATTATAAAACACAAATGTTCATTTGTTCTCTCATTTGTTAAGTGGATGCATGGCAAAAGTTCAGACCTAAAGGCAAGGAATATTCTTACAAAGTTACATTAAGGGAAGATAACAGAAATCAAGTTCATAGGAAATCATGCAAGATAAACCAGACAATTTCAACTGCTATTCAGAATCGAGGCTCAGAATAACCTTCTTTATGTATGTATCAAGGAGAATATTTGCTCAAAAATTGGACAGCAACCTTCCTTCAATTACAACTCTTATGGGTTTAGTACATATTCAGACACATGCATGTACATATTTATAAATCTTCAGATTTCCTCCTGTCACTCATTCATGAATAACATTTGAATGGTAAGGGATAAAAAAACGCCTGTTATCTCAGCAGCATTGCTTTACTCTCCTTTGAGCTATAGACTTCTTTTCATTGATTAATTCAAAAAGAGAACTACAACAGTTTAAATATTAAAAGAATTATATCTGGGCTGCAAAAATTCCTGACTATCACAAAATTCTAACTTTGCAGCCTTGGTATTGTAAACCTAATAAAGCAAAGGACAAACCAGCACAAAATAAATGTACTGTGATCAGAAGCAATATTATGGAAACTTGAGACAATACTTAGATAGTACTAAAATGAACAGGGCTGTTCCAAACCTTGAAATATTTGACTTCCATAACAGAAATGATTTCTAGTTGAGTAAACTTTCAGGTTATTAAATTAAAATAAATAAACCCCACATACTTTCTGTTGGCTCTAGGTTCTCTGGAAATTTGTACAAAGTGAACGTTCACTTGGTGTTTGAATTCCTTTAAATATCCTCAAATTATCATTCCAAGAAATATCCCTGCATTTGTAAATGACAATATTTCATATTGTTTTTCCCAGATTAATACTGACATAACCAGATGATTAAAGATCCCCATGAATAAGAGGGGAAAGATAAGTGTTACAGAAATGAATATTTTCTCAAGGTTAATATATGTACTTAAAAGAGTTTCTTTCTTAATATATTAAACATTTTAAGGCAATTGGTAAATTGTTAAGAATAGAATGGGTTATATTTGAACATATATCTCTTTATGAAATGTAGATGACCAAGTTGAAAATTTTCTTGTATCTGATATTTTTGATTACACAGCAAGCACTTTTTAGACTCAAAATTGTTCTCTATTTCTAGAACTAAAGGCAACAAAGCATCATGATAAATTTATATTCTGAGATATTCCCAATCTGAAATTTACAGGGATTTTTTAAATTGTGCAAATAACTGAATGATTACTCTATTTCAATTAACTTTTAATCAAAATCTTAAGAAATTCAGTTATTTTGAAAGGAATTTGAATTTGAATTGTTTGAAAATCCAGAACAACAATATATTTCAGAAAAAAACTTTTGACTTTACATCTCCTGAATTATTATCAGTGCTGAAATCTCAGTTTAGCTTAACAATAGTCTAGGAAAGAATATCCATAGATCAATTTATTAACAGTATGTGTTTTATTTCCTTTCTTTCAGTATTTTGTTCTCCTTCCTAAAAACCAAGATTTTTTTTAAAAAATGCTACAATGTAAAAAAAAATATTGCCTCTTTCCGACATTTATTTCAAATCCAAACTTTTTTTTTAATTTAATATTGTACCATTAAAAAGTTCATTACATTTCTAAGCTTTTTAGTTTATTGTTTTCATCGGAATTAATATTGCATTTTCATAACACTACCGACACTAACAGCACTGTTTAGCTGTCTCTTTCTGAACTTGTACTAAAACAAAGATCTCTCTATGTCTCATAACATGGTTGCTAGTAGACCTCTTACACCCGTTAATCATCATGGAATATCAGCCCCCTTCTTTTTCTGGCAATGATACTGACTGAATCAAGTAAATATTTAACCACAAAGTGGTTTAATCATGTCAGAGCTCACACACTTCATTAAGCCAAAACCAACCTAACCGTCTTATGATATAATGCAGTTTATAAACCTACCCAATGTTTTCTTTGCTTACTCATATTCATTATAATTTCTTTTCATCTTCAATTGTGTACAAACTACATGAGTAGTAAATTAGGTAATCACCCCCTTGAGATAATTGCCATCTTGGATTGCTTTGACTGTGCAGCGAGCATATAGGATAATCTCTTTTTCCCCACCATGAGTTAGAAACTAAACTGCCACTTTAAAAATTAAGAAGTATTAATGTATTACCTTTTTTCAGATGGAAATAATTTTTTTTAGCCCTTCAGGCTCGTATACCTAAAGAGGATTTAGATTGGGGCTGTGAAAATGTCCTTGAAGCCCTGTCCAATTTTTTTGTGTATCACGCATATACTGCATGTAACAAAGGGACAGGACTTCAATCATATGGTTACAGCTGTCATCCTGACTTTTTTGGGGGAACACTTTTACACCCACAGATACATCTGGACCAGAGATGAAGCAAGTACACTCTCCCTCATTATATGTAGTCTTCAATTTACAACCACCATGGAGCCCAAAATTTCTTCTGTTAAGCGATGACTTTTCAAGTGAATCACTCTAGTTCATAAGTTAGTAACCTGATTGTTAAATAAATCTGGCTTTCCCAGTGAATTTGCAGAAGGTCACAAAAGGTGATCACATGATCTTTGGACACATTTCAGGATATCTGTTATTTAAGACAACCTCTAGATATCAGTGATCAAGGCAGCTAAGCAATCTTCTTATTTGTGGGTGAATTGGTTGAAAATGCATAGTATTTACACCTTGCAAAAACATGTTCTAGGGTGTCAGGTTCACTGAAAGAATAAATGCCTAAGCACTTTAAGGTTTCTTTATGTCTACCATCCATAATTGCATAGAAAGGCTTAGTCTGGGATAATTTAAATAAATAACCTGCAGTGTCAGTTTTCTTAATTAACAATATAATCTGGGAGCTGTTGTTAAATTATGCAAACGTTCAATATCTTATAGGATCCAGGGATTTGTTATAACCCAGGTTTAGAAGGAAATCAGAGGACATGCCAAGGTGAAGCAAGGTTTTAGCTGTTGCTATATACCAACTACATAGATATAAAGTTATAATGTACTAGAAGGGGCAGAACCTTCAATTAATTACAATGCATGCACAACTTTTTACCTACAGAGTTAATAGTAGTATTTTTGTGGGTATACCATCACTGTTAGAGATTTTGACTTTCATGTGAGGTAGAAATTCTACCTACTCTCTACAATGTCCATTTAATATGTTTCTTTCTCAGCTAAACTAGTATTAGGATTAGCTGACAAAACTATGAAAACTGAACAATTGAAAAGCATATTTCTTTTGTATGTTGTGTTGAGGTTCTTTAAAACCATAACTAAAAAGTATGCACATAACTAAATCACCAGAGTTAGGAGTCCCTATGATGCCTTAAATGGTGATACATTTGAAAGATTTCTGACAACCTTGCCTAATCTTATTAAGTCCTTATTGGTCTTAAATGGACATGGGTCAATTTAACTGATAATTTTGTTTCTAGCACCTGGCTTACAGAAGAATCATCTGCTGGGAATAAAGCAGTAACAGAAGCCATAAAAGTAAAGGATTTGCATCAGTAAGATGGTTTCCTGATACAGAGAGACTACTGATATAGGTATGTATCAGAAGAGGAAAGAGTGCACAATTTATGTGATAGAATAAAAAGACAAAAGTATTCTGTAAGCATTGCAGAAATGCCAAGCACCTACCATATTATATTCAGGTTAAACTATGAAATTTACAAATATGTGTAATTGAACATATAGTTAGGGTTATACTAATATATAATCAGAAATTCAAACATGAAAAGGAAAGAGCATTCCTGTAATATTGAAGAGGAAGCAGGTTGGATATTTAGTCTATATTTCTTAGGGAGGAAATGAATTACCATATTTTTTGGAGTTTAAGATGCACCTTTTTTCCTCAAAAAAGAGGGTGAAAATTGGGTGCATCTTATGCACTGAATACAGCATTTTTGGCCTCCTGAAACCCTGCCCCTTCACCAAAATGGCCATGAATAGTCTTTAGGAGGCTTCCAGAGTACTCCTAGGGGCTGGGGAGGGAAGAAATGAGCAAAAAAACAGGGCTGTTTTTTGCTCTTTGTGCCCCTCCCCAGCCCCCAGGAGCACTCTATAAACCTCCTAAAGGCTATGCATGCCTTTTTTTTTTTCACAAAAAACGGTCCTGTTTTTGCAAAAAACAGGTCATTTTTTGCTCATTTTTTAAAAAGAATTTTATTGGTTTTTAAACATTTATAGGGAAGGGTAGGTGGATATACAAAAAATTTTGGCAGCTACATCATGCTGAAAGTAGAAATCTCTCCAAATCTCACAACTTTTACAGAAAGAAAAACAAAAGATAAAAGATAAGCAAAAACAGCATCTTATTATACATTGTATCAATCATATGTTCAATCATCTCTTTTACCACTTTCTAATATATGAACAATTACAATAATATTTCAAATACATTTATTTTTGTGACCTGAGTCTTTTCAGTATTGCTCCCTCGCCCTTGTCCCCTGGTGGAGCCACAGCCCCTCCCTCCATCATATCTTGTATATTATCACCTTTTTCACTACCTCCTATAGTTTCATCCTCTAGGAGGGAACTGTGTTTTTTCATGAAGGCCTCTGCCTCCACAACTGAATTAATTCTAATTCTATTTCCCTCCCAGAAAACCAACATTCCTTCTGGCAATAACCGTCTAAACCAAATTCCTTTATTATATAATTTCTTTGATAAGGAGGAATACTTCTTCCTCTTTTCTCTTATTTTTTTCGGAATTTGTTTAAGAATGGCAATTTCTTTATCTTTATATTTTAATGATCCCCCACTTTGGGCTCCCAAAACCTCATCCCTCGTGGTCTTCCTAAGAAATTTAACATGGACTTCCCTTGGAACATTATGTATTCTGGCATATTCTGAATTGATTCTATAAACCAGGTCCATATCCCACCACAACTGTTCTTTATCTCTCTTAATGTATTCTGCTAAGATTGTACACATAATATCCTTAAGGTCCATCTTCTGTCTCAGGTAGGTTCTGGAATCTGAGAAAAAGGGACATTCTTTCAAGTTCCATCTTTACCATGTAGTTTCCCAGTTCTCTATTCCCCTTCTGAGTTGCCTTCACCTTCTCCCTCAGCCCAACCAAGCCCTCCTCCAGTACTCCAACCCTCTGCTTATTTTCTATTGTTTGCTGCTGTGCATTTCTGAGCTGCTATTTAAAATCTGTCAGTTCCTTTTTCAGTTCTTCCTGTCCCTTCATAATAGCCTGAAACATTTGGGCAACTGATAAGTCCTTTGTGCTCTCTCCAGCCACTTCTTGTTGTAAGAATGAGAAAGTTTTTGTCTGTTGGTTCGTTGGGCTAGATGCAGAGGAGGCAGGCGCCGAGGCTGCCTTCCCCAGCGGTGGTTTTCTGGGCCACATTTGTTAAGCTCAGGGATAAGTGTAAATCCTTATGCAGAAGAAATGGCATCTGTGGAGTGTGCAGTTGGGTGATACTGAGGCGGCAGACAAACCCAGAAGTGAATGTTAATCCTCAGTCACAGTTCCAAGCCAGAAGAAGAGAGTCAAATAATCCAAATCCTGAAAGACCATAAAACAGGGGAGGCGCCAGAAGTCCTTCAGGAGGTAATAGTAATATAAAGCCAGAAATTTCTTCAAAGGTAGTTTCATTTATTAAAGGGAAGAAGAAGAAGGAAGTGAGCCATCTTGGCTCCGCCTCTCACAGAGAACCAAGGAGCAAAGTGTTCAAAGTTTCCATAAGGCTTTTAAAACAGCTCAGGAATCACTTCTTGCAATTGTGATGTAAATATTTCTCATAGTTAGTACAAGTGGGTAATTCAACATTTTATTCTCTCACTCCATTCCGAGATCGAGAGATAGTTCAAATGCTGCTTTAACCGAGGAAGGTAAAAAAAAAAAAACCTCCAATCTTGCAACTTCAAATAGATTGAATCAACAACTTGCGAATAGCTGTTGCTCATCCATTAAATGATGTTAAAAGAGATTAGGGCAAACTTCTCACCTCCAGCACTTCACTGCAACTTCTGATTATTTCCTTCCAGAATCCATTCGGTGAAGGCACAGGCAGCCAACAGCTACGCCATGCACCCCCCTATGCTCCCTGGCTCCTGGGGCGAGACTGGAAACCCTCCCCAATGGCTGCCGCCACTTCTGGGGTCTCCAGCAAGCCGCCCTATGGCAGGTGGTCCCTCCAAGACCCCCTGTGCTCCCTAAAGGAGCCCACCAGAGAGACGAGCAGCGGACGGCAACATCCGTCGCCTCCAGGAACCGGAAGTGATCTCCATTTTTTTGCTCATTTTTGCCCCCTCCCTCCCCCGACCCCAGGAGTACATTGCAAGCCACCTAAAGGCTATGCATGCCTCTTTTTTGACAAAAAAATGGGCCATTTTTGGGAGGTCTGCAGGGTGCAAAAACTTTTTTTTTAATTTGCCTCTACAAAATCTTGGTGCGGATATACTCTGGTGTATATTATACTCCGAAAAATACAGTACATTTAACTTTTGTAATTGAAGGTCCTTAAGTACATTGATTTATCTATATTTTATCCAGATCTTTCAAGATATTCTGAGATTTCTGGAATTAATCAACCTGGAACTGGAACAATTCCTTCACTTATGCAGGACCAGTATTTTGACAGAAATGGGTTTCCCCGTGTGAAATATTCCAAAATCCCAATGTTCTTTACTCTTTGCTAGCATTCCTATACATGACATAGAAGTATCAAGAAATGACAAACACCTCAATAATAATTGACACCAAGAGTACAAAAACAGTGGAAGCTCATAAATTTATAGGCCTCAGAATGTATCTTATAGATCGGCCTTCCCAAGGTGAGGATTTTCCATAGTATAGAATTTAACTTCCAGAAGTTTCAGCAATCACTAGGCTGATTATAGAATTCCATGAATTAAAACATACCCATGTGCAGGATATTTTGGTTGGGTGTTAGATCTTTTGTCTTCAGAGCACATGAAATAAATAATACTAGGATCTAGGAACATGGTGTTAGGGACACTATTAAGCAAAATGGAATGCTTGCAACTGCAAGCTGATTTGATTGATATGAAAATTCATTCATTTACTTCTCCTTATAACTTGTAATTCCATACTAAATATAACATCTTATGGAATTTATTGTCTATATCAGGCTTGGAGGCTCTGTCTGTACCTTTGTTTAGATGGCATATTCTCTATACTCTTGGTATAGCTACTTAGATTTAATGATGTTATAAGAGCTATGTGTATTGCTTCAGTTATGAACTATACAAGTAATATATCTCTTCACTACAGCTTCTTTGCACTGCAGTCTATGGTTTATAATTGTTTGTACAGTTTGCACATTCCTGTTACTTAAAACCTTGGTCAACCTTAATTTTTTTAAAGAAAAAGCATATTCCAGGTCAGCATTTTTAAACTCTCCTAAATAATGGAATCCTTCTGAAGCAGATATAACAAGAACTTTTGTTTCTGATGCTCTGGTGTTAAAGTCATTGGGCTGGAAATCAACATTCTTTTGAAATGAAATGTCTTTGTTTTGTTTTTTAATAGAAAATATTTATAACTATATACAGTTTTGCCCATGTACCACCTGACTATATTTTTTTTCTATTAAAAAATCAGGAGAAAATTTTATGTTAGTCACATGTCACTGGGCTAAATGTCCCTGGAGATTGGCTCTAAGGTTCAGTTTTGTTTGTAATTGAAGCAAAATTGTCTTTTCTGGAGTTCTTTAAAGCTGCATTCCTACACTGACAACTATTTTGAAGGAATAATTTACATGTGTTGCACATCCTATTTCAAAGAATTGGCTTGTGCAGAAGCTTCAAAAATGGATTTGGATTAGATCTAAAAATTATAGTAATTATTGTAGTACTAGTGCATTCAAGTAATATGATGCAATAGTACAGTGTAGAGAACCTGGAAAATACAGCGACATGTCAAGACAACTTTTTATGTTTAAGATCTTTGTATGTTTCAGCTGCCCCTAATATAAATAGCACAAATAATACTCACTAGATATAGAGATCAAAGGTATTCTGATACATTGTTCTGTTAGAATACATAGGCCAATCTCCTCAGTGATGCAAAATACAATTGTTGATTTTGACATATTTAAAGTACCATCAAAATATACTGTTACCTTAATAATAATAATAATAATAATAATAATAATAATAATAATAATAATAATAATAATAATAATAATAATAATAATAATATTTAATGCTTCTAGACCGCCCCCTCTCCCGCAAGGGACTCAGGGCGGTGTACAGTTCATACAAAATATAACAGGATACAATAAAATTAAATTAAATATGTACAGTTGACAATTGACATGGAGGAGGTTAAAATGTAGTTAAAAGAACTGTACAAAGCAGATATAAAATAAATTCAAACCCCTAAAAACAAATACAGTAAATTAAAAAACCCTAAAATAACCAGATATCATACATTTGCCAGGAGGGACAGTTGAATTATGCCAGGCCTGCTAGTCGGAACAGGTGGGTCTTCAGTTTTTGCCGGAAGGAGCGGAGGTCAGAAGTGGTTCTAATGTCGGGGGGGAGGTCATTCCAGAGGGTTGGGCCCATCACAGAGAAGGCCCTACTCCTCGGTGTCGCCCGCTGGCATTGCCTAGTGGACGGCACCAGGAGAAGTCCCTCCCTGTGTGAGCGTATTGGCCGCAGGGATGTATGTGGGAGGATGCAATCCCGCAAGTAACTAGGTCCCGTGCCATGGAGCGCTTTAAAGATGGTAATCAGCACCTTGAAACGCACCCGGAAAACCACAGGCAGCCAGTGCAGCTTGCGCAGGAGAGGTGTTACGTGGGAGTACCTCGCACTCCCCATTCACAACCCGTGCGGCTGCGTTCTGAACTAACTGCAGTCTCCGGGCGCATCCCAAGGGCAGCCCCATGTAGAGAGCGTTGCAGTAATCCAGGCGGGACGTCACCAGCGCATGAGTGACCGTGCGTAGGGCATCCCGGTCCAGTAGGGGGCGCAATTGGCGCACCAGGCGAACCTGGTGGAACGCCCCCCTTGCCACGGCTGCCACATGGTCATCCATTGACAGCCGGGCATCAAGGAGGACGCCCAAATTGCACGCCCGTTCCACAGGGGGCAATTGTTCGCCCCCTATGGCCAGCGATGGGATCAGCTGGCTGAACCGAGATGCCGGTAGCCACAGCCACTCAGTCTTGGAGGGGTTGAGTTTAAGTCTGTTGTCCCCCATCCAGACCCCGACGGCCTCCAAACACCGGGACATCACTTCGACAGCCTCGTTGGGGTGGTTTGGAGTTGAAATATACAGCTGAGTATCATCAGCGTAGAGGTGATACTCAACCCCAAAACCACGGATGATCTCACCCAGCGGCTTCACATATGTGTTGAACAGGAGAGGCGAGAGGACCGACCCCTGTGGCACCCCACAAGTGAGTGGCCTCGGGGTCAACCTCTGTCCCCCTGTCAACACACATTGCCTCCGGTCGGAGAGGTAGGAGCCAAACCACCGCAAAACGGTACCTCCGACTCCTATCCCCTCCAACCGGCGCAATAGGATACCATGGTCGATGGTATCAAAAGCTGCCGAGAGGTCTAATAGGACCAGGATAGAGGAACAACCTCTATCTCTGGCCCTCCAGAGATCATCAACCAACGCGACCAAGGCTGTCTCTGTGCTGTGCCCGGGTCGGAAGCCGGACTGGCGTGAGTCTAGATACTCAGATTCGTCAAGGTGTTGTGGAAACTGCTGCGCCACCACATTCTCTACAACCTTCGCTAGAAACGGAAGGTTGGAGACTGGACGATAATTAGCTAGCTCCATTGGGTCGAGTGAAGGCCTCTTAAGCAAGGGCCTCACCACCGCCTCTTTCAAGGCGGTTGGTAAGGATCCCTCACCCAATGAGGCATTCACCAGGCCCAGAAGCCAGCCTCAGGTCACCTCCCAAGATGCCAGTACCAACCAGGAGGGACACGGGTCCATTAAACATGTGGTGGGTCGCAGCCGTCCACGCAACCTATCTAAATCCTCGGGGGCAACAGAATCAAACTCCTGCCAGGATGGTCTCACAAGACTCGCTGATGGCGGCCCGCCTGGTCCACTGAGTGGGGCCCATCCGCTCCGGATCTGAGCGACTTTGTCCTGCAGATATTCCCCAAATTCCTCTGCTCTGCCCTGTAAGGGTGCCCCCTGTGTCCTCTGTGACAAGAGGGAGCGGGTCACCCTAAACAGGGCAGCAGGGCGGTTATCCGCGGACGCAATAAGGGTGGCGCAATATCTACGTTTGGCCACCCTTAATGCCACAAGGTAGGTCCGCAAGTAGGATCTTACCTGTGTTCGATCAAATTCGGAGCGTGAGGACCTCCACCTGCTCTCTAGACATCTCCTGTGGCGCTTCATCACCCTCAGCTCCTCGGTATACCAAGGAGCCCGGGTGGGTCGCTGCCGCAGGAGAGGTCGCAAAGGCGCAACCCGGTCCAAGGCCCCAGCCGCCGCCCTATTCCAGGCGGCCGCTAGGTCCTCCGACCGAGCGCGGATCAGGGCTACAGGTAATGGCCCAAGCTCCGTCTGGAACCTATCCGGCTCCATCAGGTGCTTGGGGCGGTACCAGCGTGGACCGTCTGGTCCCGACTCCTCGCGGTGGGGGGTAGCGCCAGGGAAGTCAAGCCGGAGACATGAGTGATCTGACCATGACAGGGGTGTAACAGTAAAATCCCCTCTACCCAGATCACTCGTCCACTGCTCAGATACAAAAACAAGGTCCAATGTGTGGCCTCCTTCGTGTGTGGGGCCCTGAATTAACTGGGTCAGGCCCATGGCTGTCATGGAAGCCATGAACTCCCGAGCTACCTCAGACGCTGCTCCCGTCGACGGCAGGTTGAAATCCCCCATAACCACAAGCCTGGGGATATCAACCGCCGTCTCCGAGATCAGCTCGAGGAGCTCGGGCAGGGCCGCTGATATATAGCGAGGAGCCAAGTATACAATCAGCAAACCCAACTGCCTCCCTGGGCCCCATTTCACACCAAGGGACTCACACCCGGATATCTGAGGAACAGTGAACTCCCTCAGCTCTAGACCTTCCCGTATAACTACCGCCACCCCACCACCCTTACCCAGGGCCCGAGGCTGATGGAATGCACGGAAACCTGGTGGGCACATTTCCACGAGGGGTAAACCACCCTCGTGGCCCAACCAGGTTTCCGTTATCCCCGCAAGGTCTAGCTCCCCCTCAGAGATCAACTCATTAATGAGGGGGGCCTTGTTGGTTACGGACCTTGCATTGCAAAGCATCAGCCATAGGCCCGGGCTCTGTAGTTCCTGGCCACCTAGGTTGCGGGGGTTGGTGCAAACGACCGGGCATAGCCAACAACCACGGTCTCCCAACCGACCTTGTGATCTTCTCTTGTCCTCGCATCCCCCCCTCCCCGCGACCGTTGTAATCAAACAACCCTCTATTGGAATCACTTGTTCCCTCTCCCCCCCCGCTCCGCTCACTTCCTTCCCGGACTCACCTGTCCGTCTAGCACTGGCACTGGCGCCTCTCCCAGCCTGGTTATCACACCCCCCTCCCTGGAACCCCTTAATAACAATAAAAAACTTCTGGATAAAAAGCCCCTCAGCCTCCGTTTCTTCCACCTCTCGGGGTTCACAAACCCGTCATCAAGGCAGGCCCTTGAGAGAGCCAAGGGCCATACCTGCGAGAGCGGGGCCTCCCGCAGGCGGAGCAGGTCCAACCTCGAATAAATAGTTCGTTAAAAGTCCAATGGAATCAGGATGCTAATAAAGGTTGATAGAAAGTTGGTAAAAGTTCATAAAAGTTGATGGTTAATGAGTCGGGGTCTTAGAGGGAGGAAGGAGATGTTAAAATATTTAGATAGAGAAGAAGGGGGTGGGAATGAT
This sequence comes from Natrix helvetica, assembly GCF_964273705.1. Classification (NCBI taxonomy): domain Eukaryota; kingdom Metazoa; phylum Chordata; class Lepidosauria; order Squamata; family Natricidae; genus Natrix; species Natrix helvetica. The sequence continues at coordinate 44,105,424 of NC_138552.1, forward strand.
CGAATACCCCCAATTACATAAAATTGCATAAAACGACGAAGGTGACCACAAGGTGAGAGATTGTTCAAGGTGTTCAGGATGTTCCATGGCAGAGTGACCCAAATGTGGGAGATTATTCGCGCTGGTTCAGGGTGGTTCCTTCCTAGAGGTCCACCCCTGCTGGCGTTGACAAGGCCTGAGGGGGGGGCATAGGGGCGTTGGGAGCAGCCAGGGTATGATGGAAAAAACAGTAGAAGTCCAGGCAATGGCGGCCTTCCTTTCCCTCACCCGCCACCATAGCCACCTCTAGTTGGTCTCTCCCGGCTAACTCACCAACTCCTAGCCATATCTTGTTCTCCTTATTCTCCCCCCTCCCCCGGTCTTAGGTTAGTTGCCAGCAGCAATGCAAATCTCTTGCAAATCTCTTGCGCCTCAAGCCTCACACCCATCTGACCTTTTTTGGTTGTTGTTATTTTGTTGTTATTTTGTTGTTGTTCTCTCCAGCGCTGTTCATGCCAGTATCTTTCACCTTGCACCATTCGTCCTGGGGCAACCCGCTCTCCGCGCTCTCAGCCAGACTCCGAACTCCTCCGACCACCCTGGCAGCCCAAAATGGGCTCAAAACAAGCCAGGGTGCTCCATTGTACGCCGCCCCGAGTCCTACTTGGAAAGGGAGCGGCTAATAAATTCAAACTTATTATTATTATTATTATTATAGGGTGGACAGGCTATCAAACCCTCGGGCCTCGGATGGCATGAGGCCCGGCAGCAGCCCTAATCCATCGGGGAATTCCGCGGCATTCTCCGGAGCTCAGGAGGCGACCGCCATCACCGGAAGCTCTCCTCCAAAACATGAGTTAGAATAAACAGTGTGTGTGTGTGTGTGTGTGTGTGTGTGTGTGTGTGTGTTCGTAGATTTTCACAGGTACAGGTATGCAGTTCTTTCGTATTCTGGTCTTTTCCCATGTAAGATTGAGAGTCCCACTCGCCATCTTCAGGCCGGTGCCTTCGGCTTCATGCGAGTGGGACCTTGGCGACGTTTCGTACTCTCAATCTTACAAGGGAAAAGACCCAAATACGCCAAGGCCTGTGTGTGTGTGTGTGTGTGTGTGTACACACCGTATTTTTCAGAGTATAAGACGCACCTTTTTCCCTCAAAAGAGGCAGAAAATTTGGGTGCGTCTTATACACTGAATACAGCATTTTTGGCCTCCCGAAACCCTGCCCCCTTTGCAAAAATGGCCATGCATAGCCTTTAGGGGGCTTCCAGAGTGCTCCAGGGGGGTGGGGAGGGCAAAAATGAGCAAAAGAATAGGCCGTTTCCCCCCCCCAGCCCCTAGGAGCACTCTATAAGCCTTCTAAAGCTATGCATGCCCTTTTTTAACAAAAAGGGCCCATTTTTGCAAAAAACAGGCTGTTTTTGGGAGGTCTGCAGACTGCAAAAATTCTTTTTTTTTAATTTGACTCTTCAAAATCTTGGTGCGTCTTATACTCTGAAAAGTATGGTATATAAATGGGAAAAAGGGAAAAGAGATGAAAATAGATCATTATTGACAGGACAAGTTAAGGAAATTTGACTAGATTACTTGGAAATATTTTCTTCGCTTCTCTCTTCAAAAAATAACTAAAAGAAAATGAATGGACCATCAAACAAATCAATCCAGAGTTTCAAGGCACAAATGACCTGACCCAAATTATCCTATGTTGGATGCTCTATGCTAAAATATAATTTTCTAGAAAAGGAGCTCATTCTTCACCAAGCAGCAAGGTAGATAGGCTCAGTTATAGTGGTAACTGTAATCAGATCATGTTGGAGGAAATGTATCTGTATGCTTACTAGGAGTTGAAAATTAAGTGGTGAAGATCTTATGGCATCTTAAGAAATGTTGCAAAAATTGATCATATAACTGTAAAGCACTGGAACTATAAAAAAAAAACACAGCGTATTATTAAGCAAAATATGCAGAGGTCCTGGGAAAGAGAATTTTCCCAAACTTCAAAGGACCTCTGAAATGTTTATTTAAAATATAAGTAACTTATGTTACATTTCGGACATGTTTCTTTCATGCTTGTGTATAAGAAGACCAACATTTAAAATACAAAATAGTGTTGCTTTTAAAATTGATCTCTCTTCCAGATAGTTGTGCTATCTTATCAGTGACATTCCTGGGATTTAGTAGCAATAAATTGCAACTGAGTCACAAGGATTGCTGTGGATTTCATAGTTGAACGCCCATTTACCACCAATGCCGTTATATTTCTATTAGGAATGTGAATAGTGAAAGAGTCTTAGCCGAGACTCATTCCATGTGAATTATCAGCATGGGTGTGAACATCTGAAAGAGCCCTTTACTCAAGTGGGGGCCTTCTTGTGGTCTGCGGCATTTGTTCTGATAGAGCTTGCAAGTGCATTTATACTTATTTGAAAATTTCTACACATCTACTGTATGAGGTTGAGGTTCATGTCTGGGGGTTTGTTGCATAAAATAGCAATCACCATTCATTCAGATGGAATAGTTTCTCAATCAAGTTTAAATAGGAAGCATTCCTGACCTGGTTTTTCTATAGGTTTCAATTTAAAATATGGTTCAATGCTTAAGTACTGAATATGTTGGGATACGTAGGCATTGGTCTTTATGGCCAAGGGATTTCAAATTGTGGAAAGCAGAGGCAAGACTAACAGAAACAGTTGCGTACATTCATTGGCTGTAGGTCGAATTTTTATCAGAGACTCACCGTTTTGGTAACCCAATTTCTTGACTATTTGTTTTATTTATGATATTCCTAGGTGTGATCCATTTCTTCTGTTCAGAATGCAGTAGTCCTTGACATACGACCACAATTGAGCTTAGAAATTATATTGCTAAGTGAGAAATTTGTTAAGTGAGTTTTGCCCCATTTTATGATTTGAATCACTGCAGTTGATAAGTTAGTGACCTAACTTATTGTTAACTGATTCTGGCTTCGCCATTGACTCTGACTCATTCACCTGACTCTGGAACCCTGCGACTGTCATAAATATGAATCAATTGTCAAGCATCCAAATGTAAATCACGCTGCAATGCTCATAAACGTGAAAAATGGTCGTAAGTGACTTTTTTCAGAGCCATTGTAACTTTGAACAGTCACTAAATGAACTGTTGTAAGTCGAGGACTACCTGTATTAGTGGCCTAGTCCCCTTACCTGGCACTCCAAAGGGTATATGTGATATTTCATATATCTTATATCTCTTATACTCTCTAACAGAACTGTACTCTCTAAGCTGTAAATTGCTGCTAGAGTAACAAATTGAGTAAACATAACTATTGCGCTGAATTCTGATTATTGAAAGGTTTCAAAGGATCTGAATATTCCCATAACATCCATAATCGCTCCCTCTCCATATAATAAGCAAAGACACACGATTCAATGGAAAATAACGTAAAGAAGAAAGGGGGAAAATAATGACTGTCTGTTGCATTTATTTTTTAAGATAAATGTATCCTTTATCTTAAGTATGATGACTCATTTTATTGTATTCAAGGACACCTAGTTAAGGCCTTGCAAGCTCATCACATCTGGCACAAAGAGGACAGATAACATCCTAGGTTCAGTCAGCCTTTAGTGCAGCTATATCCCCTGTGGCTTAATTTACTTCTTCCTCTTAAGGCTGTAATAGCAACTACCAAACAAATATTGCCTTCTTTGTTCCGAATATTAATATTAGTTCTTGATCCTATTCCTTCCGAAAGATAATGAGGCCTAGGATGAAATTAATTCATGTATACCTTAGAATACTATGCATTGTATGATTTTTGTCTTTATTATTTAATCCTTTCTCTCGCGCAGGGGTGTCAAACTCGTTTCATTGAGAGCCGCATCAGGGTTGTGTTTGACCTTGGGGGACCGGGATCAGTGGGGCCAGGGTGGATGTGACCAACTTGACGTCACTTGTATGATCTGTGGTGGCCCGTGCGCTCTGACAGAAAAAGTGGGCTCCTAAGGTCCATTTTCAGCTGTGATGGCCTCCTGCAATCCTTTGCCAATGAAAACGGAAGTAAGGAGGGGTACGCAGCCCTCCCAAGCTCCGTTTTTGCAGGCAGAGGAACTGCTGTTTCCAGGGCAGCCCACAGGCCAGATCTAAGCACCCTGTGGCCCAAATCTAGCCTGTGGGCCTTGCGTTTGACACCCCTGCTCTAGAGAAAGATCATACAAGAATTTAAAAATCAACTGCTTGCCAAATATATAATTTCCAGTCTGGATCATGGGTTTTGTTCAGACATAACAAAAACTAAAGTAGATAAACAGTGAGATAATTTAATCTATAAATTCCATTATCAATATCAGAGGCACTGCTGTCACACGTTAAGGCTTACCTGGGGAATGTCCAGACCTCTTCTCCAGCCCTCTGTTAAAAACCTCTGGATTAGGGACCTGGGTTATGATTCCCTTTCTGGTGAGCATGACTGTGTTCGCTTGTCTTGACTCTGATCTTTTTACACCTATTCCTGGTGACATAGTTCCGATACCGCTCTGAAAATTTTTTTTATCTATTTCAATATTAATGCTCTGTCATTTCTGTTTATTCCTTTTTTTTCTTCAAGGTGATCAATTCCTTATTCCCTCATTTTTGCTGTCCTATTAAAAATTGTAGCCTTTGTTCTTTGGGGATTTACATACGTCTGTTTTCTCTGCTCCCTTTTTGATTTAGATTTAAGGATCAGTAAAAGTTCTGTTTTCCTTTATCCTGTATGATTGGCAGCCCATAGGCCTGAAAGGTTAAGGTACATAGTGCTTGTGGTCAATGCTCACATGTCTTTATGGTGAAGGTTCATAACCTCCGCACATCTTGACTGAGCTCGGGGGCCAACTTTGACATCTTATTTCTTTCATTATTCCTTTATCTTAACTTGTCAGTAGAAGGATTTTAAAGCTATATGGGCCTTGTCCACACTAGCCTGAAGATAATTTGTATCTTTTATTAAATAATTTATTCGTTATTAACTTTCTACTAACTTGCACATTTAGAATGTGCTTGTGTTTCAATGTTTCAAAACATTTCTTGCATAGTCCTTACATTTATCTAATCTCAAAATCAAATCTTTCAACATCCTTGTGCTCAATAGGCTCAGTTCCTCAAAAAGAATAGAAAACAAAACAAATAATAAATAATATTCTTTTTAAATTTAAACACTGCCTCAGCCTGATTAAGTGCAACTCAAATATACATTTACCCAGGGACGTGCGGTCAGGGGAGGCAGGGCCTCACCTCTCTTCATGAAATAATAGTATATAATATTATATACTACATATATATATATATATATATATATATATATATATATATATATATATATATATATATATATATATATATATATATATATATATATATATATATATATATATATATATATATATATATATATATATATATATATATATATATATATATATATAATATTATATACATCCGTCCGGCCGCACCCGGGAGCTGTGGAGGCAGAAATGTTGTCGGCGCTTCCGGATGACGAAGGCATGAAAGCGACTGGGTTCCCCAGTCGCTTTCATGCCTTTGTCATCGGGAGCACCGACAACATTTCTACCTCCACCCTCCGCAGCTCCCGGACGCACCCGGACAGAGGTAGCCAGAATGGCGCCGAGGCAGTCCGGCAGGCGAGCGACCGAGGATCCTCGGTCGCTTGCCCGTCGGACTGCCTCGGCACCATTCTGGCTACCTCCGTCCGGGCGCGCCCGGGAGCTGCGGAGGGCAGAGGCAGAAATGTCGGCGCTGCCAGAGGACAAAGGCACGAAAGCGCAGCCGCCTGAATGGGAAAGCAACAAAAGGGGCTGCGCTTTCACCCCGCTCAAGCCTTGCCTGAGGGAGCTGGGGATCGGGCTTTGGGTTGGTGGGAGACCTTGAAGGAGTGGGGGGGGGGAAGGGACTGGCGCCAGTGGAGGGAGCAATGCTACGCGGATCAGTGCACTCCGCGGTCCCCTTAATGTTCACTCAGGAAGGCGGAGAATGGGACCACGTGTGCTGGAGGCTGAGGCAGCCTCAGCCTCCTGCACATGTGGTCCCATTCCCCGCCTTCCTGATGACGTCACCAGCCTCACCAGCCATAACCCTCACCGCACGTCATTGCATTTACCCATATACAATATGTTCTCTGGACATGTGTCATTTGGAGTAGGTAGGCAAGGAATTTGATAGGCTATTGTTGAATATGTAAGCGCTTCTTTAAAACTCAGTCATGATTTATTTTCCTGATCTTGGGACTCTGGCCCTTGAGTCATTCACTCACATTATCTGTATGTCTTTTGCTTGTAATTATTTGTACAGTTAAATACTGTAAGTATCTTCCTGATTAAAGCAAGATATTACTATAAATTTTATCAGTGCAGTTGTAGTAAAAGTGACTATGCATTGTTCATTTGTGTGAAGCTAGATATATCATCCATGATTAAATTTCTAAGGAGGTGCAAAAGGTCCATGAACAAATCATTCCATGAAAGGAACAGCCATTTTGGAGATGTCTGTGTCTAAATTCAGACATTCATATTTGGTTGTTCATTTATTTATTCAGTTTTTACTTATTGCTTATTTACTGCTTTGATCTAGAGAAATTCTGAGAGGTATACAACATAAGAGCAACAGTAATACCATAATGAGATATAGATGATGAATACATATGTTTATGTGCTTTTGCTACCATTTAATATAACTTTTAAAAATTTTGTTAATCATTCAGAGTCACTTTGTCAGATGGGTGGCAATATGACCAGACAGAAAAACAGCTGCTGTCCCTAGATTTTCTTTTAGCCAAATGATCCAGGTTTTGTTTCTGATAAAATGCAATAATTCCAAAATGGGTCTGATGAATTTCCAGGTGATCGTGTTTCAGGTTTGAAATAACCCATGTTCTGGGGGCTATCAGATCAAAATCAGGATTATCACTAGATGGCAGCCAAAACTGCAGGTCCAAGGCCATGTAGTTAAATATCAATGACCCAAGTGTAGATTATCTTTTTCTTTATCCTTACTGCAAGTGGTTTTCATTCTGACATTTAGCAATCACATGATAAATTCTAATGTGCTATGTCTGAATAATTTAGATTTCGCTCCCACAAAAACCTGTTTAAGTTATGGAATGCCTGTAAAAAAAACTATGCCTTCTTTTTCTATAAAGTTTGAATTCATCATTCTAAATAAACTTTATGGAAAATATATTTTTGTATCTTAACATTTTTTTACCCTGCTTCATGTTAGATGTGAAAACATGTAGTGGCTTTCCCACCATCCCCCTCACACTTTTTCATAGGTGGTAAAGTTCACATTCTGGATCTATAACAATTTTTGAGTATTGGTTTACAGAAAAAATACCCCCTTTTGTACATGGAAATCTAAAAATGATTATGTAAAACTTCCATAGCCTTCTTTTAATTACTTTTTTAAAAAAAGAAAAATGTTATTCCATTGGTGTACAAAAAATGTAGATCCTAGGTCAGTGATGGCTAACCTTTTTCAGTTGGAGTGCCCAAAGCGTATAAGCGCTTGTGCCCGAACCTCAAAATGCAATGTGCACCCCCTGTGCATGTGCCCCACCCCCACATATACACATGTGACCGCACATGTGCACATGACCACCCTGCATGTGCCCTTCATATGCACACATGACTCCCCATACCCCCTGTGCCCCCCTGCATGCGTGCACAACCTCCCCCCCTGGATACAGTCCACCTCCCCATGCATGCACGCCAGAGACCCGAAGACCAGCTGCCCGGTGGAAGGTATGTGCATATGCATGGAAGAGCTGAACTGGGGCGACGGCTCACGTGCCATCAGAGACGGCGCTGCATGCCACCTCTGGCATGCGTGCCAGAGGTTCGCCATCAGGGTCCTAGGCCTTCTTAATTCTAATAAGCCATCTATATCAGATGCTTTACAGATGTGAGAGCTTCAACACTAGAATTCCTTGGTCAGCATGGCAACTGCTAAGAATACTTGGAGGGGAATTCCTCAAATTTTGAAGATATGTAACTTGGATAAGCTTGTTTTCAGGCTCAGATGTCCCTCCTTCCTTCCTTCCTTCCTTCCTTCCTTCCTTCCTTCCTTCCTTCCTTCCTTCCTTCCTTCTATCCATTAGTCTATATTTGCGACCGCAAGCACCTGAATTTGGGCTGATTGTTGTTTTGTATCCTACCTTCAGCCCGGTTCCTATTCATGCATCATCTGTTCAAAAGCAAACATTTTGTAACTAATGCAAAATGCTAATAACAGCAAGATAGCATAATAGATACTAATGTTTCACAGAGGTGTTACACAAGAAGACTATTAGGCTCAAGTGTGAATGAAAATGAAGCAGTCATGTTTAATAAGTTGTCTCAAGTATTATCTTGCTAATTTTCTGAGGAGCAGGTATAGGCAATAGTGCATTTGTAAAATAATTAGAAATCCACCCTAATTGTTTTTTTAATTAACAACAAAACTTTAAAAATACTTCTATCCATTCCCCCCATCTCCTGCTATATTAATTTTGTTTTAGCTTAGAAAGCTAGTTAGACCCAAGAGATTTTCAATGCTAAACTCAAAAGCCAGGAAAAAAATAAGGTTGTTGTATTCTTTAGCTATGATAGAACTTTCATTATGTTAATTTCATCATTATTTTGAAACTACTGATAGCATTTCAGCAATCCCACTTTTTTATCTGTTCATAATGTTCTTGACTTTAATGGATGTAATTTGTTTACTACAACCTTTCTCAAGTGTTTGTGTATGTTATCAAGGGGGAAGAGGCTTATGAAAATTCTATTCATTCTTGTATTTCTCTCAGCCTATTAGATTGGATTTCACGATATCCTCTGGTTCTCCCCCCCCCCCCCTTACACACAAACCTTATCATATATACTATATTCCTTACCTTGGGTATAAAATCTAATATTATCACTTCTTCCACTATTTGCTTGCTTGTTTGTTTGTTTGTTTGTTTGTTTGTTTATGGACATTCTGCATCTGTTATAGACTCTGGGGTGATTAAAGTCATGTATGCATAAAACTATTCAAAACTGGACTTAATGAAAAATATAATGCCGCATAACAAAAATAGCTACAGAGCTAACATACTTCATTCCAAAGACTTGAAAAATGATTGCTTTAACCTCATTCTGAAAAGAGGCCGCCATTTTAAACTCGGGAGGAAACTATTCCAGAGGGTTAGATTGGCTGTGAAGAAAGTCTGCTTCTAAACTTCCACTCCTATGAAGAGGGAATCAAAAGCAATTTCTCCAGGAACTCGGACTTACTATTTACATTTTCCTTACTTTCCTACATATACGCAAGTAAGCACAAACCATTATCTTAAAAGTCATTGACAAATAAATTATTAAGAAATAGCTTATTTTATTAAACCTATTAAACAGGGTTCCAACTAAAACAAAAAAAACTTATAAAGCAATTTTTTTTCAAATACAATGTCATTCATAATGGCATTAGTGAATAAAGTTTGCAAAAAGAAAATAGCAGCCAATCTTTACATTGCACACTTGGAGTGCAGGGGTTGTGTCTGGATTTGTTTGTTTGTTTGTTTGTTTGTTTGCTAGCTATGCACACATAGACTGCAACTAATTTCTCACTACAGTCCACTTTGTTATATGTTCAGGCCATGAGATAAACCAAGTTTTCCCCAAAGTAAGAATTCTCCATATCTATGGATGTCAAAAAAAAATCTTTAGCCAGCATGACCGACTTGATTTTAAGCAGTTGTTGAAAAAGTGTTAAATGCTTTGGACATGGAAAGTACTACTCAACATTAAGACAACACTATAAATATAGTGCAGAGGTTATCATAGGAGGGTTAAATCCTCATTCTTCCAAGTGACCTTGAGAAAACATAGCCAACAGCCACTTCACAAGGTTGCCACTGTGAAGGTTAAAAGAATGCAAAAACTAGATGTGCAATTGTTCTGGGTACAGAATATTCAAACATTTGTAAAGCTAAAATAACATAGGCCGAGTGTCCTGCTTGAAATTTAAATGTTAAAGTTTAACAACAGCTTCCAGACATAGTCACATATATTTTGTTTTCTTTAAAATGCATCTCAAGAGTTTCCTGCTCGCATCTGTAATAGAAACAGTGTCTTATTTTTAGTATGAAACCATGTGGGTCCAGATATAGTCGTAGCTTTAAAAAAAAAATACTTTGCATTAGTGCTATCAAATTGGAAGAGGGGAAGTTTGCCCCAAACGTTGCTTATGCTAATGTTTTTATTTACACTTAATTCAACATGTTCTGCTTTGGTAATTTATTCTGCATAGTTCTTTCCATTATTGCTTTCTTCTTCGGTAAGATTCCCATGTTGGAGTCCTTGTTAAATTAAGAGGTGTGTGGCTCAGAATGTTGCCTCTCTTATGTTAATAAAAGATAAGCATGTGAAAACATGTTAGCACAGCAGGGAAAGGAATGTGTGATATGATGCCAGGTCTAAAGAGAAATTACTGGTGTGAGGATGGCCTGTGTGAAAAGTCTTGTGGTGATGCTGATTGAAAGTGAAAATTAGTCGCCTTTTCAAGAGCACACGCTATCAGTCCAACAGTGTGTTCTCTAAAGCAGGTAAAAGTATAATCAAGGATTGCCACACTTCTGGAATTAAAAGAAATATTTCTACTGACAGCAAACCTGGTTGTCTAAAAGGGGACAAAAGATTGCTTGCTGTGTGCACATTGCAGGTGTCCTTCATTACTGTCTCAAGTGACGAAATTCGTTTCATTGCTTTGCTGCATAGTTAATCCCTATCCTTCCTTTAATTTGGACTCAATGTTATTAGACAAAGAATTTGTGCTATGTATTTCAAGTTTGTATTAAGTCTGAGGTTGGAAACCAAGGTGTTCTAAAACAGTGTTTCTTTTCCATTGACAGGGAATGTAACAATTAACTCTGAAGTCTTGTATTTGTTTTTTGTCTCTAATAGCCAGCCTGATTCTGTCCAGTGAGAGTTGCATAAACTTGTTCTTGCATCTATTCACCTGAATAGCTAAGTATTGCTTGCTGTCACAGGTAGTGGTTCCCAGATATTCAGAGGTGTTACCTTTAAAATCCTTTACCTACAAAAAAAGAGACCAGCAAACAAACATAAATTCTGGATCACTTAGGTATTTAATACGGTAACTAATTCTGAATTTATGGCTTGATTCTCCCAAAGATTCTCCCAAATATATAGCATCTATTTCAGATCCTTATAGAATTTATTTTACCCACCATGTGGTTCTATGTCCATATGATAATCCCTCCTTCTCTGAATCCAATAAAAAAATATAAATTTCTGGTTATGAACAGATCAAAACAGCTTTATCTTACTTTTTGCACTGAAAAACAGTAACCATACAGCTCTATAGTCACTAGCAGAAAGATACAAAAATAACTTTAAACAATTCAATTAGGTAGGACAAAATCCTTTATATCTAAGTGGCTAACTTGGAGATAGCAGTCTTTTTGTCTCTGACAATTGGGAATATTTTTTCTAAGTATAATTACAAAGCCTTGAGAGTAATTCTGCATCCATAGTACACCCTTATATACCCTCCTCCAAATGTCAAGGTGATATTTCTTCTCAGTTCTTGAGGCATTCTTCTCCTTTCTCTCTGGAAAAAGCCCAATTTTGATTTCTTTGTAAGTAGTTTGTTTCTGCACTGTTTGCTTCTATCTTCTTTCTCACAATATTTTTATTTCTGTTATGGTTCATATAGCCCACCCTGACTTCTGCTTAGTGCAGGAACAATTCCATGTGATTTTCTTTGCAACATCTATAGAAGAGGCTCTCAGTATCTAATTTTTGGGGCTAAAACATGGTGACCAAAGTCAACCAGCTGGTTTTGTACCTAAAGCAGAAGTAGAACTCACAATTTTATAGCTCCTAATTTAGTGTCTACACCAACCAAACTCTCTTTTAACTTCTATTTTCTCTTGTTTACCTTGACATATGAGAATCCTGATTCTTTTACTTCTGATTTTACTTCTCAACTATAAATAGTTCTCAACTTACAACCACAATTGAGCCCAGAATTTTGGTTTTAAGTTGTTGTGATTGTAAGTCATCATGTGACTGCATTCAATTTTATGACTATTGTTTGCAATCACGAAATGAGTCACATGGTCATAAATTGAAATCCAGCTTATTCAATGGGCAGGTTTTGCCAATTTTGCTTGGAAACAGCAAAAACCATCAGAAAAATGCAATCACACAAGGTTGCAACTAATTGCAAATGCAAACCAGTTGTCAAGCATCTTAAATGAGATGACTGCAAGGATGACACTGCAGTTGTAACTTTGAAGACTGATTGTAAGTATTGCGTATTGAATGTATATATGTGTTAACTGTGCTAAAGTGAAACTAACCTTTAGATCATGACCCCAACTGTTTTGGAGGAAAAAGTAGACCATTTATATTTGGGTGGGCTTTTTCTAGTTCTATGATTGGTTAGGACTCTGTGAGCCTAGAGTATAAATCACAGGCATTTTGAGCCAATAAATGCTGTTGCAGCTGTGCTGGTCTGGTTCTTGCCTACTGACATCCACTACACAATAGTAAGTAACTTTTTTCAAGTCTGTCAGAATTTGTAAGAGTCAACAAGCTGCTGATTAAAATATGAATACTACCTCTACTACTTTGGCACCCATATACCCAGCACCAGTTGCATAATAGTCATTTCCCAACCATTGCAGTTCTTCAGTAATGCCATAAATTAAATGGTATCCTTCCTGAAAATATACTAACATTGTTGAAATCAAAAGACATATAATGGAACTATCCTTAGCATATAGTGAGTGAACCAGTAAAATTTTTGTGCATCAAACAACTTTGTGCAACTTTTAAAAAAAGCTTTTATAGTGCTGGCTCTTTAACAGAAAAGAACAATTCAGGATCTCTTTTTTTTTCTGCATAAAACACTGTAAGAGATATTAATTCTTCTAGCAACTGAAGCCTTAAAAGAACAGAATCCTAGAATGAATAACTAGTAAGTTAGTTCACATAATATGGCTTAATGGGCATTCTAGCAGCAATTCATTATTCATAGTTTTTTACTCAACGACGAATTCTTTAACATAGCATTTGTGCAAATGTGCTAAGCTATTACTTCAGAGTTTATGAGAATATGCTTCTACATTACTGATTATAATATAGATTTAGGTCATTGGTAGAATTTAGATTTTAAATACTAAAAGATCCCAGCTTCAGTTCTTAGATTCTAAATTGTAGATTTGATTTTTTTAAAAAAAAAAATGCCTGAGAGGTCATAAAGGCACTGGCAATTAAAGTAGATCTGCAGGCAACTGTTCCATCAGGTAGAATAAAACTTCAGGAAATATATGCTAGGAAGCTAGAAATAGCAATGTATGTATGTATGTATGTATGTATGTATGTATGTATGTATGTATGTATGTGTATTTGTGTTACAACCCCTGGTATGCCCAAATATGGGAGGGAGCTCACTAATATAATGAGCCGAAGGACAGAAAGGGGGAGTAGTGAGCTCCCTCACATATTTGGGCATACCAAGGGTTGTAACACAAATACATACCTATTACCCTGGCCTAGCTGATAAGGAAGAGAGCCTGTGGCTTAGTGGCAATTACATCGGCCTAATATGCAATAAGCTCTGGTTCGATTCCCAGTAAGGGTATGGCTAGCTGATGAGAGCTAATTAGCTTGAAATAGATCTATACTAGTCTCCCTTTATTTATTTATCAGCACAAATACAACACAGTTGTACATGTACAGTTCATTAACTATAAATTCCTTCACCCATGAAATGTTGTTGATTGTCTACAAATAGTTCAGAAAAAGGATTAGATGACAAATCAAGATGGTAAACTGATATTCTCTTTTTTCATCATCATCAGCAGCTTTAAATCCAAACACGAAATGTGTATTTACCTTGCGTGAATTGGAGTGGCAAAAGGAAAGGGTTGTCCTGCTGAGTGAGGAGTAAATTTTTAGTCATCTGAGTAATTGTCAATTCACTACACTTCCAAGAATTTTTTTCTTTTTTTCCCAAGACTTGGGTTTCAGCAAAACTTGTTTAGCTGAGTTATCTAAATTAGGTAACACTTAGCTCCTTAAAAGTATTACTAAAACCTCCTTCTCCTTAATGGGAAGATGCAGTCAGGAGATTGGGTAAGTTGGCAGGAAAGTTTTGTCCTATAATATCTTTGGACTATTTCTCACACCCTGCTTGCTGTGTCCCAAAGACATTTTTCTTCCTCATATTTGACTGGCATAACCTTCAAATATCCTAACCTGTTGCTGAGTAACCTGTTTGTAGAGCATTTTTCATTGTTCCAAACTGAAACAATGCTGCTTGATTCCAACTTGCCTAGCAAATCTCTTGTGAAAGTATCCCCCTATCTGGTTGCTGGGCACTGCTTCTCCATGGCCATTTTGGCTCTGAGGAAGATGTGAAAAGCTGTCTATGAGAAGAAATGTGGGTTTTTTTCCTGATCCAAAACAGTTAATAGTAGTAATAAGTTTCAAGAGGGAAAAAGGGAGGAAGACCAAGAGGCAACAACACTGCATGTTGGAGTAGAGTGTGGTGTTTGACATAAAAAATTCTAATTCTCTGACAGAACTACAGCTAACCCTCAACTTATGATCACATTTGAGACTAGAAGATTTGTTGCTAAGTGAGGTGGTCATTAAGTGAGTTGCACCTGATTTTACAACCTTTTTCATCATGGTTCTGAAGCAAATACACTTAAGCAAATACAGCTTCCCTCATTGACTTTGTTTGTCAGAAGCCAACTGGGAATATTGTAAATGGCAATCATGTGTGACTCCAGAACAATATATAATCATCAGAAATACATTCTGGTTACCAAGTGCCCGAATTACAATCACATGACCATGAGGATGTGGCAGTGGTCTTAAATACAAGAACTGGTCATAAGTACCTTTTTCAGTGCAAGTTATGAATCACTCATAAATTTGGGATGGTTGCTAAATGAATGTTTGTAACCCGAGGACTACCTGTATTGATTTTCCAGATGATAAACACCTGCAAAACAGTTTCATAGAAGCTGCCATCTAGAGGTCAACTGAAATAGTACACGTTAGAATAAATGTTTGATTTAGTCCTGCCACGCAATAAAGTATAACAAATTTTGTATGCACTCCTGAAATTGCAATAGAGTATAAATGTAGTCAATAAATACATAAAATAAATAAATGGAGGCTAAATAAATAGAAATAATAAACTTATGGTGGGAATCTCTAAACTTATCCCACTGTGCATACAGGGACATAATTGTGTTTGTCTTTCCCACTGATAAGGGAAGGGAAAAGATAGCATGGAATGCACAATTCACTATCTTGCATCAAATTGTGGTGGGAGAATGGCTCATTCTAGCTGCCAAAGCACCAAAAAGGGTGATTGTGGAGCAACACGATTCATGTTTATACATTTTCCTCTCACTTCAGGGACAACACATTTGTCTGACTGCAAGGGAGAGGTTTTGGCATACAGTGAGAATAAGTCCTGTGATCAAGGCCAGTGCAGGATAGGCACATTGTGTCTGCTGCTTTCTTGTCCTAGCTAGATCAACATTACAACACAAAATGGAAATTAGAGTCAAGGTACCTGAGAGATTGTCTGCATGGCAACAAAATTGAACTTTTGATCATAGAAGAATCTTCTCCAAATATGAGAATTTCATGTTTACATCTCACATGTCTTTTCGTTTCATCTTCATACTATTCTTGGACAACACATTTTGAAAGAAATGTCACTCTTCTGTTCACTGTGATGGGTATATTATTTTTCCTAGATGCAAACTTTGACTTCCTAATATACGATATTGCTGTCCCAAGTTTCATATTGGAGTTTTGTTTTGTTTTCTGATTCTCCTTGCAATCGGCATCAATTTCAACACTGAGCCTGCGGATGTTTTGGTCAGCCACAACCATTCCTGCGATGCCTGTTGCCGCACCGGTGGCTCCTAGGCCCAGGAGAAGGGTCAGAGTCATAGTAGTAACCATTTCACGTTTTGTTCGTAAGAGGTATTGGGGTGTTTCCATACGAGAAAGGAACTCATTATTAGAAAAAACAGACATTTTAGGGAGAAGATAAATCTGAATACAAAAAGCTTTTTGTGTATATAAAATGTGTCCACTGACACATGCAGTAGCGCCAGTGGAGCAGGCCCAAATAGAGCCATTGGAGGGGACAAAAAATTGACCTTTGTACCATCGGGAGAGATCGGCTGTGGGAAGGAGGGTGTGCATAGTAGTCCATCCACCTGTGGGAAGCCCTAGTCTTGCACCAGGCAACCACAATTGGCAAATGTGATAAGCATCAGAAGAAGCATTAATACAAAAGTGAGAAAAGTTAGAGGGTACATACCCAAGGCAACAACCTTGACCTTCAATTGAGGACACTGTTATAGAAGAATTAGACCACCGGCAAGTGGTATCTGAGGTACTATTGGCAAAAGGTAAGGCAGAACCTATGGCTTCATAAAAAGGGGGTTGGGAAGACATACACAACCAACACCTAGTATCATTGCGAGGAAAAGTACAGGCTGCCTCGAGGGCATCACGCGCAGAGGAAACCAAAGTCACCAATGGATTATTGTTTTTTGTCAAGGGCTGTAAAAAGGGTGAACTAAGTTGCAGGTTTGGGCCTACAGGTGGAGATGTTTCTAAAGACATGGTAAGACGAATTGTGAAGATATTACCTGGGTGACTGTTTTTGGAGTTATCATTTGACCTTCCCCCCCATTTTTTCCCTGCAAACCATTCAGTAATTGGAAGATTTCTGCCATATGATGTAAAGGTAACAGTCAAGGGGTTAAGGCGAACACCGCAGCAGGCCCAATTGGTACAGGAATTCCAAAGCAAATTGTTATCAGGGCCTAGTACTGCTTTGATATAGTCCGAGGTATAGGGAGCCGTCCACCAAATCTTTCCGGTTGACACACATTGCCAGGACTTATAATACCAATCAGGGGTGGTTCCACATTTATCCAGGTGGGAGAGTTCTGTAAGATGTCCTGGGCAAATATACAGGCCTGGGCCAGTGTTCCAGACCTGTCGAGGGGAAGGGTCACATTTAGTCTTATGTTTAAATCCATGAGCACCGACCAGCATTTCAGCAAAGTCAAAGGAAAGCACAGGAAACCAAGGCCACAGAGTTCGATTAGAAATGGAATAAAGGATGTTTCCTTGAAAGTCCAAAATAGTCCAGGTATAGTTTACGGGACAGTGCTGATTCCGTTGTGCATCGGACAAGGAGCGCCGCAAACGGGGAGCTGCAGGAGCAAAAACATGGGAAGAGGGCAAGGAGCGAAATACGCCAGGGGAAAAATGGATAGCGGAAAGAAGGGAAACTTTCATGACAAAAGATCTTTTTTGCTTTAGGAAGAACAGGGAACACACATAAGTGCCATAGTCCTCAGAGGAAACGTTAAGAATTAACAAGGAAGTAGAACAAGGAGAAGATATTATATAAGTGTTGTTAGAGGGATGGATCGGATCTCCATCCCTTAGCCATGTCCACTGAGCTGGATGCAGCAAGGGATGGCGTTGTCTACAAATAAGCTCCGCACGACCCCCGGAAGGGGTTTGTACTCGACAATGTGGAACTCTAATGTAGGCACTCAAACGTTCAAAAAGTGTACATTTAGGGAGTGAGACACGTAGATCAGGAGGAATAGGAGACGCAGAGGAAAAAAGGTTAGAGACAGAAGAGACAAGAGAGATCAAAGACAGAATCAACAAAAGGATCATGTTGCTTTTTTAATTGGTCGAGATGGCAAGGACAAACGCAGCGAGCTGGAACCCACAGAACTCGATCTTGTAATTGTACTGCTGCGTAGCCTTTTCCCCAAGTGATCAATTGAACAGGACCTCTCCAAGCTGGATCAGGAAGGTGCCTATAATAAACAAGAGGACGAGAAGAGGGGAGGGGAGGAGTGGAGAAATGTCTAGAGGCGGCAGTAGAGGCTGGGGATCCGGTTAAATTAAGAAAATTCAAAGAATACAAACAAACATTTAATGCATTTTGTAACGCCGGGAGTGACAGGGGGCTTACGCCTTTGGACCCCAAATGTCTGTCCAGGGCTTGTTTGAGGGTCAAATTTGCCCTTTCCACAATAGCCTGTCCCTGGCTATTGAATGGAATGCCAAATTAGCCAAATTGGGGTACACCAAATTGTTAGGTACCCAAAATCCCTCTTTTTTTATTTGTTTGGAAAAACAGTCCTTAAAGGACCAATTAACACATTCCACAATGGCTTAACCTGTGGAATTAAAAAAAAAACCCAAAATTTTAAAACAATGTTCCAATTAATACAAAATTATAAAAAGGCCAATGAAAAATAGGCCAGGCCATTGTCAGTCTTTAAAAGGAAAAGTTTGCCCAAGGCAATAAAGGCTGAAAAAAAAATGAGAAAATGTGGCCAAAAATTAAAAATTAGATAATACAATAATAATACAATAATAGAGTTGGAAGGGACCTTGGAGGTCTTCTAGTCCAACCCGCTGCCTAGATAAATAAATTTACTTCTAAGGAGCCAAAAAAAAAAGAAAACATAAATATCCATTTGCCATAATAATTAAAGGCCAAATCATAAAAATTAACTTCTTTGTCCCCAGAGGGGAATGCCCCAAAACACTGGGAACAAAATAAAACAATTTGTTTGGCCTGGTTGAGTGGCATATGGCAAAATTGTGCCAGTCCCCAGGCATTTTGATTAAAAAATAATCAAAAATAAATCTGAAAAAAAACATAGTTAAAAAAAAATACCTAGAAAATTAAAAATAAATTCACACACATAATGAAAGTCAGAAATATAGTTAAAAAGCTTGTTAAGAAAAGATGTGAAAAGTTAAAATAGCAACAAACAATTTTTAGTGTTGCAAAAACAACAGTATTGCAAGGTAGGAAACTTTCATAAGAGTCCTTATAAGCAATTTCATCCTCCATCCAAAAAAAAAATCTTATAAAAGCAAAAAATCAAAAACAATAGGCAAGCAGGAAAGTCATACAGACCACATAGTCAGTTAAAGCACACTAAAAAAATAAGTTTTTTCTGAAAATAAAATGAAAAAACAGATTTTGGAATAGGAAAAATAATATTAATTAAATTAGTCCAATTTCTACAACAAACCCAAAATTATTAATTCCACAACTGCCTAAAAAAATAATAATGGCAAAACATTTTAAAACGGAGCCTTTTTATCTTTAAAAAAAACATCAAAAGAATTAGCTAACAAGTTACGCAATCCACAAATGGAATGCTCAAAATCTCATTAATCTTTTCAACTGTGGCAAGGGCACAAAAAAGAAAAAAAAATAAATCAAATAAAAAACTTTAAGTAAACTGGCAGACGCAGACGGACGAACCCAAATAAAGGTTCCCTAATAGCTGCCATAAATTAATTAGCAAAATAATTCCATGTTTATTTAAACAAAGAAAAATTTGGAGCAAAAAAGTTTGTAACATTTCATGCAGTTATGCTTTACTGGAACAATCTGCAATTCATACAATACAATACAATACAATACAATACAATACAATACAATACAATACAATACAATACAATACAATACAATACAATACAATAACAGAGTTGGAAGGGACCCTAGAGGTCCTCCAATCCAACCCCCTGCCTAGGCAGGAAACCTATACCGTTTCAGACAAATAACCATCCAACATCCTCTCAAACACCTTCAATGTTGGGGCATTCACAACCCCTGGAAACAAGCCGTTCCACTGACCAACTGCTCTAACTGTTAGGAAATCTTTCCCCAGCTCCAAGCCATCTCTCTCCTTGACCAGCCTGACTCTCCGTGGCAATCCCTGAGACATTGGAACAATGTCATCATGTCTCCCCTACTCCTTCTCTCTCTCAAGCTAAACATACCCAGTTCCTGCAACAATTCCTCACATGCTCTAGCCTCCATCAATCACCTTCGTTACCCTTCTCTACACTACTTCTAATCAAAATCATTCTCAAACCAATAATTGCTCTCTAGCATTCAAACATAACATTTCCCTTTGCTAATTTCACCAAACTTAATTTGAGCCTCAAAATTATCTGTCTGTTGTTTTCCTGCAATTTGTTAAACAGGCTCTTCCAAAAAAGGGAGGAGGTGGGGGGGAGAGGGAACATTTCAAAAGAAAAAAAAGTGGAGGGGGGGAAGCAACAAACAAAAGCCGACACAGAGTCTTTCTAAAGAGGGAAAAGTGTGTGTGTGTGTGGGAAACAACAGACATCCCGGAAAGGGGGAGGTGGGGGGAGGTAAGAGGCAAACACACAAAGTCAAACTTTTCTTGCGAAGCAGGACAAGGAAGGATAGGAAAAAAGCAATCCTTTAAACTAATTACTTTATGATCTTGTGGAATAAATTTAGGTGGAGAGGCAGAAAACATATGTTTATTCCCCTCCTCTTTTGTTAATTGTTTCTCTAACCATGGAGGAGCTGAAAAATTAACATCTCCATGAGGAGTTAAAAGGCCAATTGAAGATAATTTTGGAGAAAGAATTTTTACTTGATAGATAACACTTTTGCAGGGGCTCTTTGTGTCTTGTGGAAATAAATTCCCAATCTTTTCCACATAGACATTTTTACAGAGCCCTTTTCCGGATTTCCAAATATAAAAAGGCCAAATTAAATTTGCTTGGTTTTTGTAACATCTTTCCATAATTCATTTTAGAATAATAATTTAAACCTTGATTGGTTTACCAAGTTTTTGCAGGTCGCACCTGCTTCTTGTTTAACCTTCTTTCTTATACTCACGAGGGGATCGCAGTCTTGCTTCAGACGGGATGTATGCATAGCCTCTTCCAGGCAGTGAGCAAAGAAAGTTCAAGGGACGTACAGCCTAAGCCATCACGTCGGGACGTATAGTCTCGGAACTATCACGTCGGGGTCACCAGTTGCGAATGTCCGGTGGGCTTCTCATGGGGGGCCGAATCATGAAAGACGCAGAGGCTGCTTTCTCGGGATGAGAGCCCAGATCTGACTCCGTGGCTCTCTTTTATTGGTTTCAATAGGGTGGGTGGATACACATTCATAAACAAGAAAACTACGTAATGAAAAGATACAGTTTCATGTATGGAAAACTTCACATGTACATATATCATTGATTAGACAGTCAGAGATATCACCGTGACAGTAAGGGATGGAATGTTTATCTATGAGCCCCTTTTTATGGGGGCCATAAATAAAAATGTTGTTTCGAGAAATTCCTTAGTCCCCTTGTTTACATCACACTCAGAAGTGTTAGACTTTATGGCACCAAATAAACAATTAATCCCACATAAATCAGAAGATCTGCAACAAAAGTCCACAGGAGTTACTGCTACTTTTTTCTAGTTAATAGGACAGCATGCTTCCTGATGACATTTTGATTTGTTCCTTTTCTGTATGTCCTTCAAAATGGAAGAGAAAAATTAAGCTTTGAGTATATTATTCCAAACTTTAGTAGCTTCTGAGATCTGATCTATATTGAAAACTAAAAAAAAAAGTTGTACAATAATCTCCAGAATTTGCAGGGTGTGAAAAGTAGCTAATTAGCAAGATTGGAGACATGAAATAAAATGCGTTTAGGAACTTTGCCAGAAAGGTTTCTATTTTCCCCCTTCAGACTTCATGAATGACTTGCTAAATGTATTGCTACATGAATAAGAAGGTCCCAATTTCTGTGTTGTGTGTTTGATCCATGCAAAACATTTGAAATAGAAATTTAGAACATCTCTGTTGGAATAGCCTCAGAATTCTAGTTATAAGATTTCATGATTCTATGCCTCCATTATTTGACTGTATCTTAACAGAGACATAATTTAATAGCTAAAGAAGTCAATTTCCCATTTTTATTTTGTCACAATTACATAACTTTCAATATCAGTCTTCAAACTTTAGGCTTTTATAATCAAGTAAAAGAAGTGATATTAACTATAATCCCATTCCCTATTAATAGATCAGAAATATCTCATGATGTTAGATTTTGTATGATACAGTATCAAATACCTGGAAATATTCTGTGGAACATGTAAGCATATAAAATATGCAAATGCTATTTAAAAATTTAAGAAATATTTGTCTTATTGAAAAGAAAACAAACAATGTTAAATCCTCATTTGATATAGCTCCATAGATATATCCTCATTTGATATAGCTATATAGATAGATCTACATAGATAAACATAAATTCCAGGATTAGACTCTCTAACAATATCAGTCCTCTGGATATATTCTACCTTTAAAAAATAAAAGCAATTGGAAATCATTATCATTCACAACCCCATATTCCATTCCAGTTGGAAGCATAAAGGGCAGAGGGTCTATGACCATTTCTCTACATAAACAATTGGATTCCTTTCTGATATCAGAAAGAACTGGCATAGTGCCAGAAGGGGGCTTCTGCTAAGATGTGACTCTTTAGGACAAATCCCTCTCTTCAGCCTCAGACAGGGGAATGGGGGACACCATGCTGTGGTTGGGCAGTCCATAAAGGGCCACATGATTCCAGGCAGAGGTGGGATTCAAAAAAATTTACTACCCGTTCTGTGGGCATTGTTAGATATTCACTCTAACTACCATGGTTTCCACCAAGGTCCTCTGTTCCAGCGGGAACAGAGATTGAATCCTATTGGTTGAGAGGTCTGACAGCTCCCTATAAAAGGGCTGCTGTCAGACCAAGCAGTTGCTGGATTGCCCATACTGTTCTACTGTTAATAAAGAGCTGTTGTTACTATAAGCCTGCCTCTGCCTTCTCATAACCCAATCTAACACTGGCGATGAAGGTGGGATTGGTTCCAACAGGTTCTTCACAGTTTCAAAAACCTCTTGGCCACTGTACCCCAGAAACAGGCTCTTCTTTCGATGGCAGGGATGCCCATTAGGTCGTTTGCCTCGAGGAAGCATTCGAATCGTAACATGTACTATTCCCAGTGTTCAGCCACTGGGTCATACGGAGTTGGCGGGGCATGAGTGGCCATTTTTGTACAGAGGGTGATTCGAGTTTGCCGCTCAAAATGGTCGCTCGATGCCGCGCCGAGAGCTCCAGGCTGGATCTACTTGTTGGATTCGCTGTTCTTCTTCTTCACCTATTTGCCTTCCAATCCCACCTTCGTCGCTAGTGTTAGATTGGGTATTGAGAAGGCAGAGACCCCACTCCAAACAGTTCCCTGGGCAGCATTACAACAGACTCCCAAGCCTGTCTCTGCCTTCTCAATACCCAATCTAACAGGCATGGCTTGGTGGACGTGACTTAGTGGGTGTGGCAAGGGAAGGATACTGTAAAATCTCCATTCCCTCCCTACTCCAGGGGAAGGTTCCTACAAAATCCCAATTTCCTCCCGATCAGCTGAGATTTGGGAGGCAGAGAATAGATGGGGGGGCAGTCAGAGGGGGTATTTACCGGTTCTCCGAACTACTTAAAATTTCCATTACTGGTTCTCTAGAACTGGTCAGAACCTGTTGAATATCATTTCTGATTCCAGACCTCAGATCCAAAAGAGCTAAGACCTTCTGAGATGATGTTTTACCTTAAATACAGCCATGCCCAGTGCAGAAAGAAAGATACATCATTTTCTTTACTTTGTTTCTACTCCTTATTTAATCAGTAAAAACTTTTATATATCTTTGAATCAGAGTTGGCTGCCATTGCTTTCTCCCAACGTCTGAGAGAAAATGACTGGCAAGGTCAACCAAATGGCTTTTGTGTTTACATTAGAACTAGACCTCACAGCCTCCTGGTTTCTAGTCACACTACCAAAGTGGTCCTCAAATAAACTATTTAGGATTATCCTTTTGGCTGTCCTGGTATATAGGTTTCTAAGCTGTATTGAGGAAATTATGTGATGCAATCTACCTTCATCCTTTGTCCTATTTCCTTCTGAGCTCTCATTTAGGTCTTCAGCCTATATATTTATTTAATTTACTGGTGTTATTACCCAGGTGGTCAAGGCAAGGCAGGGTTCTAGAGAGTTCTTTATTTCTCTTAACCAATGTTCCAGCCAATGACCCTCCAACAACCAGTAAGGCTCCACCTCCACTCTACCCTGCAGCCACCCACTCTCAGACCCCCAAATACAGCCCCGGTAGTACAAAGAAAGCCCACACAATAGGAGCATGCTCACAGGGAAAGGCCCGGGTTTCCAAGTCAATTCACAAGGCAGTGTACAGGCAGGCACATCACAAGGGCAGTCCTCAGGACATGAAACAGATTCCAGACAAGAAGCAGTTCCAAAGGCACAGAGAAATGCAGGCCACAAGAGAAGGGCTAGATCCAAAACAAAATGCGGAGAGTGTAAGTCAAAACAACAATTGTTCCTGGCAAAGAATAACTCCCCATAGCTTCTCCTTAAGTTACTTCCCTCCAGGTGTTCTTCGTGAGGAGAGATGGGATGACCTTCTCCCAAGTAGCCTTGCAGCCCTTCACTGGGCTTGCCTACATTCAACTCTCCTTGCCCTTTGGTCAGACCTTTGGAATAGACAGCTGTTTCTCATCAAAAAGATCAACTGCCTATCAGCACCACTGCGATCAGCAGCTGATCGTCCCCATGTCTGTGCAGGCAGGCATCTCTCCATCTGGTTGACCACCTCCCATAATGTCAGAGAAGCCCAGGACAGCATTGTCCTCAGTCCCTGGTGTGCCTTCTCTATCAGACAATCACAGTTCCAATTCCTCCTCTGAAAGGGCCATGAGAACTGGCAGATCTCTCTGCTTAAACTCAAGAGGCAGATCCAGGGTTCCAAGTCCAATCCACAAGGCAGGGGGACTTCGGAAGTGACTTGTGCTCTGTTCTAATTCCTATATGCTGAAACAGAAAAGCTTTTTCTTGTTTTCTACAACAAGAAAAATGACCAGTGTGAATTGTCTTGCAAATACAACATTTCATGGCAAAGGGTAAATAAGATATGACACTAATTCTGTTAAAATGTATATATGTTCTTCATCTGGAGAAAGTGAACAGGAAAGAGAATGACACAAATTTCTTCAGGCTTATAAAAGGTTTGCATAATTCTGTAAAAGCTGAGTATCTTTCCTGTGTTGACATAATTCAATTTTCCTGAAAAAGAATAGAATCTTAATTAAAAATCAGAAACAGAACAAAAAAAAGAACAAAAAGCATTCCTTACACTATATGTTATTATAAAATATAATTGATTTTTCTAAAATGTGGTGTGAGCATATCAGTAAATTGGAAGGTTACATCTTGACTTCACACGTAACATCTTTTGAGTAAACAAATATACTGTTTACTAAACAGAGGGGCTGCCCTAGTTCATGAGCTTAATGTGTTTTCCAAGTCCCTTCTGGCTTTAATCATCAGTTTCATTTTGAATTCCCAATATCAAAATTAATTGCAGGTGTCTGCTTCCAACAAGAGTGTAGTTTTTAAATTATACATGTCAGTGCATCACTTACACCATGTCACATCCTGTTAAATTTCTTCTCATTGTAACTCTATATAACAAAATGTGACATTAGAGAAGTTTTAGCATATCGCAGTGTTCTGATATTTTAAGTTATCTCCACGTGATCAGGCTGAACGAACAAAATTGTAATTGGGTGAATAACTAATGCCAATGTGGATTTTTTTGATTGGTTGAATTTGTTCCAAACCATCAGTGGATTTTATGTATACAAAATGCATAAGTAATAAATCAATCAAAATATTTGATAGCGCATACATTAAAAGTAAGATCAATAATGACTAAGAAATTTTTATAGATAAGCTTGAGCAAAAATGTTATGCTGTGATAAAATGCTTAATTTTTAAATTTAACTTTTGCTAATAATGTTATAAAAATCTCAGCTAGGTTTACAGAAAAATTAGGATGTTAAAAATACAGGGAAATTGATTTTTTTTTTAAAAAAATCTGAACATCCTTTTTAGTTCCAAAATGGAAACAGCCTAAGACTTCAGTTATAACATAACAAAAGACTAACATAAAAATTCAATGAACAAACACACTTGCACAAAACAAAACAAATGCTTATGTGTGAAAGTTGAAAAGTCTTTGAAGTTGTAGTCTGCTAAGAAAACATTTTGCACCTTTTTTAACGTGCTGTGAGATGGATCATAGAAATAATTTAAATAAATATAAATAAATAGTAGTATGGCCTCTTTCCTGCATAGCTTTACCGATAGTTAATCAGATTTACATTAAAATACTTTTTTATGTATGGCATCTGTGACATAAATTGAATTTGGTGACAGTAAATAAACCGTTTTTATGAAGAGGTATGTGTCATTTATAGTTTAGGTGGGGATCCAATTTGCTTCCTCTAGAATAACTGAGGATTTTCATCTTAATTTCTTTTCACAAATAGGTTTGAATACCAGAGTTGCTTAATACTAAACTAAATTCCTGCCCCAAGCTATCCTTGTACTCACTCCGTTGCTTCCCAAACATTAAATTTGATCTAAGAAGATTACATAGGTTGTTACTGATCTTGTTTCAGCCAAATGTGCCTGTAATGCATTTGTAAATATTTCAGAAACTGCCATGGGACAGGGATGGATAGACAGACTGGATGACATTTTAAAAGGTATTTTACATTCAGTGCTGGAGAAGGTCTGTGCTCTGGCGGTTTGAGACTTACCACTCTGTAATGGAGTGAGCTCCCTTCACTTGTCTCAGCTCCTCCCAACCTAGCAGTCCAAAAGCATGAAATGCAAATTGATGCGAATCAATACTTCAGTGGGAAGTACATATTAGCCATATGCTTTGTGCTGCCACATGATGTCATGCTGGCACATGACTGTGGAAACATCTTTGGACAGTGTTAGCTCAATTGTTAAAAGAAACGGAGATGAGTATTGGCCCGTAAAGTCAGCTACCTCTAGCAGAGTAAAACCCACAGAGACTCATTTACCTTCACCTTTACATTCAGTAATTCAATAATCATGAAAATATTAGAGAATCTAATATGCTTGAAATGCCATCTAGGCCACAAAGTCTCCATTCAAAGTAATTGAAGAGCAACAGAAGTAGATATCAAAGAAAGATCATGAAGAAGAAGGTTTACATGGTATTGTTTGACTTATGACAAAAAACTGAAAGCTGTACATTGGATTTTTCACCCCAGAAGTGCTCCAGTCTGAGGGGCAGGTTATGAGTGTTCAGGATATCATATCCTTTCCTTTCCATATCGCAAACAGGAGATATTTCATTAACATAGACACTTGCTGGATATAATGCAACACTTCCTTCATTTTTGAATTATGTGATATTTGAATATACAGGGAAATATTTCCATCAGTCCCTAATATAAATGCTGCTTTCTTAAACAGGCCTGTGATCCCAAACATATCTATAGCGAATTTGTGCAACTGAGATCAGTTTTTTTCATTGCAAAAGATATATAGGAATTCCCCTCCTTTTAAACAAAGAATAAGCACTTGATTAATGTACTTACGGTCTAGCATAATGGCAGCATACACTTTGAATATCCTCCAGATAAAAAGATAAATACAAAAGCAAAAAGCTTTGCTCGCCCCGTGCATCGGGAGGCAAGAGGGGAGGCGCTGCGGCGTCTTCGCGTTGAGGCAGCTGGACAAACTGAAGATTTGAAGGACGCAGTTGCAATGCAGTGAGATGGAGATTCCCCCCGTTCCCTTTCATGAATGAAGGAAAATAAAAAGACTGTCAGCCTTTTGAAAAAAATTGTTCAACCTGTTCCTGGGAAGTGTGACTGGAGGGAGGGGGATTTCCCCCCCCCCCACTTGGACAAGCGGCTTTAAACTGTTCTGCTCTCTGCCCCCAGAGGAGGAGGGGGGGAGCCTGGAATGAAATCACGCTCATAGCAAATGCAGATTTTCTTTTACTGTAATTGTGAAAATGAGGTGATGATCTGTTTCCTTCTGAAAACTTTGAAAACTCTTGGTTTGTTGCTCTCTGATCCCAGAGCTGGCAGGGCAAGATGGCACACATCCGTCATCTTCATGTACTTTGAAATTTGACTCCAGCTACAGAAACTACTGGCACTTGTCTTTGTCTCCGTGACAGTCAGAGAAATCTCTTGTTACATTTTACCCTGGACTTGGAACAAAGGATTTTATTGCTTTATTGCCTGGAACTAGAATTGAGAAAAGGTCCTTATCTGTCTGGGCTTCCTGCCTCGCGATCTCTCTTGGCTATCCACCTTCCCAATTGTTTGTATTGACAATGTTATCTCTGAGCTTTGCTTATTACAATGCCACCTAAAAGACCACCACCGGGGAAACCGGGTTTTGCTGGCTCCGCCCCAGCATCTTCAATGTCCATCCCCAGCGGACAACAGACACTAACTTCTTTGTTCCAGCCTAACCCCCCTGAGGTGGACTTTCAACAGATGTTTCAACAATTGAAAGAAATGAATGAGCATCTCAGAGAGAACCAAGACCGGGCGATCCAAAATTCACGGAGACTGGAGCTTTTGGAGGAGGGGACGGCTGAGATGAGGAGGGAGGTGAAGGGGGTTCAGAAAGGAAACCAAGAACTTTAGAACCACCAGATAAAAGTGGAATTTGAAAGGATGTCTTTTTTTCTTAGATTTCAAAATATAATTGAGGCTGATGATGAAGATCTGAGGGATATTATGACAAATTTATTGGCTAGATATATTAAAAAAGACAGACAACAGATGGGGTGGGACCTGGACCTGGTCTATAGAGTAAATTCAGCATATGCCAGCGCACACAATGTTCCAAGGGAGGTACACATTAAATTTCTCAGAAAGACCATAAGAGATGAGATTCTGAGTGCACAAAGGGGGCAAGCACTAAAATACAAGGATAGAGAAATAGCCATTCTGAAACAAATCCCAAAGAAAGTTAGAGATAAAAGAAAAAACTATTCGCTTCTAGCGAAGAAATTATACCAGAAAGGGGTGTGGTTTAGATGGCTGATGCCAGAAGGTATGCTAATATTCTGGGAGGACACGAGAGTTAGAATCAACACAACTATGGAGGCTGAGGCCTTCATGGAAAAAAATAAAGTCCTCCTAGATAAACCTGATGATACCATACGGGACATACAGGACACTGGAGGTGCCGGAGCTCTGCTGGAGAGAGGAGAAGAGGCAACATTGAGAAAACTCAGATCACAAAAATGAACTAGAAAATCTGTTTGATATAAAATGATTGAAATTGTTTGAAGATAAAAGTTTATGCTGACAAAATACTACTAAGTAGCAACAATCTAATGTATTAATAAATGAAAGTTATGAGAATGGGGGGAGGGCCATTTCCTGCATAATGTAATTGTCAAAATTTGTAATTCTACCCATTACCCCTTTCCTTGATTATTTTTTTTAAACTAATAAAATTTTGTTTAAAAAAAATAAAAAAGCAAAAAAATAGCCACTTTTGAAATTGTCAGATATTTCTATAGCAAATAAAATTAGCAGAATTTAAAACCATTCACCTTTATTGAACTTTTCTTTGAAGCTTCATGTATTGAAAAGTAGTTCAGAATCATGCAAATAATGTATTTTTTTCCTTTTCTTTTCACATGATATTCTATTATAGTTAAAAACAAATCCAAAGATAATAATGCTGCCTACTAACATTGAATTGGTCTTCAGATTATTTTTTATTTTCAGAAAAACTTTGTTCTTCAGAAACTTAAATTAGACCAAGTACTTTTCAGGAAGAGAGATTGTTGTAGTTGTTCAATTTAAGACAAGTAATGGACTCAAAACATTAACAGTGAGAGAGAATTATCATAAATATCTGACGTAACATAAAACAAAGTGGTGTTTGTTTTAGGTTTGCATCAATTTTTCAATCAATTGGCAAGGATTTACAATTTCCACAATTTTGTTCATGTCAACCTCAGAATTATTCATCCCTATATTATAATGCTGAAATGAAGAAAGATGATACATTCCTGATGTAGATTAATGCATAAAAGGACTGTGAAATCCTTTTAGTTCAATTTCTTTTATTATATTTATTTAATATTAAATAGACAATTTGAAATATTGGTTAAGGCATCAGGCTAGGAATCAGAAAAATTCTAGTCCTACCTTAGGCACAAAGCTAGTTGGTGAGCTGGGCTATTCTCTCTCAGCCATAAAATAAGGTAATGGCAACCTACTTTTGAAAATATTGCCAAGAAAACTACACGGATTAGTTCAGGCAGATGCCAGGAGTCAACACTGAGTTGAGGCCACACACACAGTTAATATGCACACAAGCAAGCATGTCTCTGTTGTACCAAACAGCAATGACACATCTTTGGATACAAGCTGAAATCATGCTATAAAAACACAGATTTTCACTATTCTATATTTAAATCAACTTGTAGGCCTGGTACTTACAATTGTACTTCTTGAGATAGTCTTATATAAGTAAAACATCTTAATTTTGTACTCTTTTATTTCTTACTTATTTCTAAACTATAACCTAATATAAATTTGAAAATATTTTAAAGTTGCTACTGGGATTGAAATACTCATTGTTTTTCTTTTTTTTGTTATTTTTCCAATGGTACCATTATATACAGGTGAAACTCAAAAAATTAGAATATCGTGCAAAAGTTCTTTTATTTCAGTAATGCAACTTAAAAGGTGAAACTAATATATGAGATAGATTCATTACATTCAAAGCAAGATGGTTCAAGCCATGATTTGTCATAATTGTGATGATTATGGCTTACAACTCATGAAAAGCCAAAATCCACAATCTCAGAAAATTAGAATATTACATGCAATCAATAAAACAAGGATTGTACATAGAACAATATCGGACCTCTGAAAAGTATAAGCATGCATATGTACTCAGTACTTGGTTTGGGTCCCTTTTGCAGCAATTACTGCA
Source organism: Natrix helvetica (assembly GCF_964273705.1). Classification (NCBI taxonomy): domain Eukaryota; kingdom Metazoa; phylum Chordata; class Lepidosauria; order Squamata; family Natricidae; genus Natrix; species Natrix helvetica. Next base: position 44,136,199 of record NC_138552.1, read on the forward strand.
TCAATGTGGCGTGGCATGGAAGCTATCAGCCTGTGGCATTGCTGAGGTGTTATGGAAGACCAGGATGCTTCAATAGCGGCCTTCAGTTTTTCTGCATTGTTCGGTCTCATGTCTCTCATCTTTCTCTTGGCAATGCCCCATAGATTCTCTATGGGGTTCAGGTCAGGCAAGTTTGCTGGCCAATCAAGCACAGTAATCCCATGGTCATTAAACTAGGTTTTGGTGCTTTTGGCAGTGTGGGCAGGTGCCAAGTCCTGCTGGAAAATGAAGTCAGCATCTCCATAAAGCTCATCTGCAGAAGAAAGGATGAAGTGCTCCAAAATCTCCTGGTAGATGGCTGCGTTGACCCTGGACTTAATAAAGCACAGTGGACCAACACCAGCAGATGACATGGCTCCCCAAATCAACACAGACTGTGGAAAAGAGATTGTTGTAGTTGTTCAATTTAAGACAAGTAATGGACTCAAAACATTAACAGTGAGAGAGAATTATCATAAATATGTGACGTAACATAAAACAAAGCGGTGTTTGTTTTAGGTTTGCATCAATTTTTCAATCAATTGCAAAGATTTACAATTTCCACAATTTTGTTCATGTCAACCTCAGAATTATTCATCCCTATGTTATAATGCTGAAATGAAGAAAGATGATACATTCCTGATGTAGACCAACACCAGCTCCCCAAATCAACACAGACTATGGAAACTTCACACTGGATTTCAAGCATCTTGCAGTATGTGCCTCCCCATTCTTCTTCCATACTCTGGGTCCTTGGTTTCCAAATGAGATGCAAAAGTTGCTCTCATCAGAAGAGAGGACTTTGGACCACTGAGCAACAGACCAGGTCTGTTTTTCTTTAGCCCAGGTAAGATGCTTCTGATGTTGTTTGTTGTTCAGGAGCGGCTTGACAAGAAGAATACGACATTTGAAGCCCATGTCCAGGATCCATCTGTGTGTGGTGGCTCTTGATGGACTGACTCCAGCCTCAGTCCAATCCTTGTAAAGTCCCCAACACTTTTGAATGGCCTTTTCCTGACAATCCTCTCCAGGCTGCAGTCATTCCTGCTGCTTGTGCACCTTTTTCTTCCACACTTTTCTCTTCCACATAACTTTCTATTAATGTGCTTTTATGTAGCACTTTAGGAACATCCAACTACTTTTGCCATTACCTTTTGAGGCTTTCCCTCCTTATGGAGGGTGTCAATGATGGTTTTCTGCACAACTGTCAGGTCAGCAGTCTTTCCCATGATTGTGATTCCTACTGAACCAGACTGAGAGACCATTTAAAGGCTCAGGAACCCTTTGCAGGTGTTATGGCTTAATTAGCTGATTAGAGTGGGACACTTTGAGCCTAGAATATTGCACCTTTTCACAATATTCTAATTTTCTGAGATTATGGATTTGGGGTTTTCATGAGCTGTAAGCGATAATCACAATTATGACGGCTTAAACTATCTTGCTTTGCATGTAATGAGTCTATCTCATATATTAGTTTCACCTTTTAAGTTGCATTACTGAAATAATGCAACTTAAACTTTTGCACGATATTCTAATTTTTCAAGTTTACCTGTATAAGGTATTCCCAAGTACCATATGAATGAACCAAAGAAAAAAGAAATACTAATAAACCTTTTTGTAATGAACAGCTTTTTTGCTATATATTTTGCTAGATAAAGATGAAATTCATAAGGTATGGCTATTGAATCTTGCCTCTGTTCTTTCCAGAATAAATATCAATTCAGCATCCGGTTTTCTAAGTGACCTCTGTATATATTTTGCCAACTAACTCCAATGCCACATGAGCAGATTTCTGTTATTCAAACCGGATTAATTTATCCTTCTGGTTAGATTGTGAGAGGGGAAAAAAATCCCACAATTCCTTATTTCCTAAAATATACACTCATCAGCTTGCTTTCCTGGCCATATGTTCCTAACTGAATAGTGATATATGGGTTCATAAGTAAATTGTGGAGTTTTTCCTCCTCTAAGTGGAAGGATAAATTTAACCGTATTCAGTCAAAGACTTTTTTTAAAAAGGAATGCACTCCTTGGAGACTCTCCAAAACTTGTGACCAGATTTTGAATCTGATGCGTTTCAAGGAGAAATAGAAAAGAACAAACAATTATGGAAGACTGTAGATGAAAAGTTATCCAGATAGTTTTCAGTTGAAATTCAGAAATGGCATAGAATGCTCTGACCAAAATTGGGATGTTGATCAGGGAAATGTGTCCTTTTGGGTTCTAACAGGGCTAGGGTTGGGGTTATTGAATTACTAGCCAAATTTAATACCATTGATCACAGTATCTTTCTGGAAAGATTTCATGGGTTGGGGGCAGAATTTTATGGTTCTTCTGATCCTGCTTCAATGTGTATTCAAGTCAGTGTCATCTGGAAACAAACACATTTGAGCTCTTGGGAACACCAGTCTGAGCTTGCTTAGATTTTACTGCTTCCCTGTGTTATTTAACATGATAGTGTTGGGAGGTCATTTGCTAGATTTGGGTGAATTAAGTGTTTTTTTCCTATCCGGGCAACCTGGTCTACCCAAATATGGGAAAGAGCATACTGCTGCCCTTTCGCCCTTTCGCCCCAATCCAGGAGCCTTTGCAAGCAGTCGCTTTCGTGACAAACTGTTTTGGGTTAAATTTATATTTACTGACAAGGAAATAAAAGGAGACTAGTACAGATCTATTTCAAGCTATTTAGCTCTGATCAGCTAGCCATACCCTAATATGCAACAGCCCAGGTTCAAATCCCAGAAGTGTATGGCTACCTGATGAGAGCTAAATAGCTTGAAATAGATCTATACTAGTCTCCCTTTATTTCTTTGTTGGTAAATATAAATTTAACACATTTGGGTGAATTGTTGAAAATATGCTGGCGGCACCCAAAATTGGCAGCTTGAACCAAGCTAAAAATTCCCTGAATCCCTGAACAATCTAGAAGTTTTGAAGATCTGGATAGAACAAATAAAGGTCAAATTAAATCCTAGCCAAAAAAGGTGCTTGTTCTCTATTGATGTTGAGACAATCTTGTAACATCTGTTCTGAAAATTAGTCAATTCAGAGAAGTCATGCTTCTCCTTAAGAGATTAGTTCATGGCTCGGAGTGTTTTCTGCACTCATGGCTTCTGCTTAACAGCAGAAAGAAGCAATGGCTAGGCCATCCTTCAGCAGGTACACCAGTTATGAAACTATTGCAATGCACTCTATGTATAGTCCTTTAAAGATTATTCATAAGCAATAGTTGGTATTAATTACAGTGGCTAGATTCCTGGGATTTTCAACTCCACCAGATAAAAATTAACACTTATATTCACTAACTCACTATAAATATTGCTAATATACTTCCAAATCCAATTCAAACTAATATTTAAGAGTTTTAGAGCCTTTAAGTATAGTAATAGTATACATGCCTTGCCAGTGCCTCACCAAAGTTAAATATGCCTTTCCAGTCCTATTACCAGGAAGGTCTGTGGTAAGTCTTACCTCCTTGAAAGTTTAAAGGATTGGAACAGAGATAGGCATTCTCATTGGTGATCCTCATTTTATGTTACTTTATCTCCCTAGATTTATAAACAATCTCTTTGCTACTGGCATTTCACATAGTAGCCAAAGTTGCAAGAGGTTTTGGGCCCTTAGATTAGTTTAATTCAATGGAAACTCTGGTGTGTTCGATTTATTGAATATTTTTATAATTTGTATTATTTCATGCATTTTTTTATATGGCTCAACCATTTGTTTTGTAGAATTAGAATATCATTCCTACACACTCCCACACAAGGTTGGTCTTGACCCTACTGATTTTTTAGTAAAGCCTGCACTATGGTTATCTTAATTGTTGGTTTTTTGGTGTACATTGTATTGTAATATTTTTAAGATAGTTTTCACACTATATTTTATGATGTGCTTTTTAATGGTTGTAAGCTGCCTGGAGTTATGTATTTGATATGGGTAGGTTTATACATTGAAAATAAAATAAAAATAAATTTAATGTGACTTAATTAAAGAATAAAATAGCAGAGTTGGATGAGATCTTGGAGTTGTTCTAGTCCAATCCCTGCAAAAGTAGGATACCCTACATAATTCCAGACAAGTAGCTATCCAGTCTCTTTTTAAAAGCCAACAGTGATGGAGCTCCCACAGCTTCTGAAGACAAGCCATTCATTCCACTGGTTAATTGTTCTCACTGTTAGGAAAATTCTGCTTAGTACTAGGTTGCTTCTCTCCTTTTCTTCTTTTTGGCAGCCTTTCAAATATTGAACTACTGCTATCAGGTCATCCTTAGTCCTTCACTTTTTTTAATAGGTAAGTTTTTCTTCCCTTAGCTATTAGTTTTTCCACACCCTTTTGTGCGTATGATCCATTGTACATCATCCAAAGCCACTGTGTAACTTAAACATGGTTATTAAATTTGGGCAGCACATAATGCAATGTGTTTGGCTAGAAGCAAAAGATCCTATTTTGAATTCTTAGTCAGCCCTATTACTCAAAAGTTGAATAACTCTCAAATAATTTGATAAGATTGTAGTAAAGCTAAAGTAGAAATGTGTGTATAACTCTACATTCTTAGGATATAAAAGATCATCACCAGTGAATCAATGAATCAATCTATGGAGGTTGTACTTCACAAAACGTATTATATCTCACAGTTAATGTCTGGAAATACCTTTTGCATGCTGAAACACGAAAGTAGTTCTTAAATAATTTTTGTTCTAAGAGAAAATTCATAACATTGCTTATGGGCCAAATCTTATTTTACATAAACAAGCATTCATTCATCCAACAAGAGTTTATCCTGTCCTTCCTTCTCTCAAAGGTGCTTTTTCAAAAGGCAACTGAACTTTGCTTTTCTTTGAAGATGTTTCACTTCTCCTCCAAGAAGCTTCCTCAGTTCTGACTGAATGGTGGAGAATGGAAGGATTGCCTTGCCTTTGATACAACCATGATGTGGATGACTGAGAATCCCCATAGATTTGTCCTTCCATGTCTCCATGCAGCAATCCTCTAAATACCTTGAAACAAGTTAGAGTCATTCAGTGGAATGATACCATTGGATGTGTGACATTATCCTTTTGGAGATAGTTGAAACACAGGGTGTGAAATTTGGCAGCTAGATAGTTTTTTTTTTTAAGAGACAGGATAATAAAGATTAAGAAAAAAAGAAAGAAACCATGTCATTATAAATAAAGTTAATCAGCCACAGTGACGTAACAGATTTCCCCCCTATTAAAATCCAAGGCATTTAACAAAAATAAGAGTCGGGAGAGAAAAAAGTAAGATTCAATTACTTCTAAAATCCTACCACTCTTCACCAGACAACACTGGCATTTTGTATTCTTCCCAATATTTTCATTTCAAAAGGAGTTGCGGCAGAAAATCATGTCCTTGTCTGTCTCTTCCTCATACAATCCTCCAATCAAATTTAATAAAGCTAGTTTGATACAATGCCAGCCTACACTTGGTTTACCCTTGGTCGACTTTAATAGGGTCAAAAATATTTTCGCATTGGCAGTGGCTGCATTAATCATTTTTCTGGAGGATTTAGAAAATTGGAAGAGACAAGGCCAAGCAAAATTTTAAATTAATTGGGCTTACCCCAGCATTCAAAGGTCACCTTGTGTCAGTTGTCCCACATTTTCCAGGTCACAGAGTTCCTGTGCATCTTACAGCTGCTGCAGAGAGAGATCTATGCTATAGGCACACAAAGGTGAAAGAATTTCCTTCAGAAAGTGCGAACTTTCCTACAGGCAGCCACAACAATGTAGTTTCCAGATTGTCACTACATACCAACCACTTAAATAATGCATGCTTGGTTGATGCCCCTACTTGGTGCGATCTCTAATAGAGTAGTCAGGAAAATTTGCAAACATTCTGTCATATAACATAAACGCATTGCCTATGTACAGTTACAGAGTAATTAATTTCCCTGCTGTTCAGAAATATTAGCTGGAAAATTCATCCTTTCTGCTATTATTCTTTAAGCCCCTTTTAAGATTTCAGCATTCTTGATAGGGATCAGACCATAAAAAGCATTGTTCTTACAAACTAGGAAATCTAGTTTGTGGCAATATTTCAGTACTAGTTCAAAATGACACCAATAATCATTCAGTGTTGCTTTGCAGAACCTTTAATAATACATTTCTAGAGCTCACTTATCTGACCAAATGAAAATAGCAACTGAGAATAAAGGAAATTAGTGAAAGACATTATTTAAGGATTCAATTAATTGATCAGATCCCCAAAGCTGTTGCTTTGTGGTCAACGGTGTGCAAATCAAGACTGACTATAGACAGCAAAGTTACAATGAATTATTCATTTATATGTTTTAACTGTTCTAACAATAAGATAATGGGAAGAGAAGAAGACTTTGGTCAGACAAGATAAGAGTGCCCCATTGATTTTTAAGAAGATACTCCCAAAGGAGATGAACATGGAGATGGAGAGAACTATATGATAATCTCTGGTAATCAGGATCAAGTATGTGCATGGATGTGTGCATGTGGTGTGTTTGTTTATTCATTTGTGTGTATGTGTTTGCATGTGTGTGTGATGAGAGAGAACGATTTTCACATACAACTCATTTTCTTAGAGGCCAGAAGATACATGTAAATATCTGAATTATTCTTATATGTAAATCTAGATTGCTACACTTATTAATCAAGATCATCTTAACTTACTGTAATTCATAATATTTTGTTTTAAAAACTGTCCAGGACTGCTTAGCATTGTATTTTGACAGCAAACAAAATTCTTATTCACAACTACAGGATTTGTTTATCTCCCAGCATCTGTGTTTAGATTACAAGAACACTGATTGGTTTATTACTAGGGGCACATAAAGGTCAAACTGTCCTTTTAAATTGGAAGTTGCTGTTGTTGTTTGGTTTTGTTGTTATTGCTTTGGTATCTAGGAGTTTGGTTCATTAATCAGAGTTAAAAGTGAAAGAGGAGTAGGTGACTTCATTTTATTTGAGTTCTTTACAAGGTATATTCTAAAAAGCAGGAGTTAAATGTTGGTATTAGAGGTTGAATTAAAGTTTATACAGATCACACAGACATACTTCTGACAGGTGACCTGAAGCCTTTCAAATTGACATCTGTCACAGAGACAGGCACTGTTTTTTTAGCCTAAGAGCTTGTTTTCATGACATTTCATTTTTTCATCAGATTTTGTGAGAATGGAAAAAGAAGATGAACTTGAAAAATCTTGCCATGGGCAGGAAATGAGATCAGTTTTCTGCAGCTGTCTAGCTCACCTTTAAAGGTTAGAAGCCCAGGAAAAGTAAAGACAAAGGCTTTGTTCTCAGATTAGCTGTTTAAATGTATGTCTAATAACTGACTGTCATAGTCGTAAGATTTCTATCAAACAAGACACTTGGATCCTATAAGGTTCAAACAGCTAGGATTTCTCAAAATAATTGTAAAGGGGATTGGTTTGGTATTTGCTAGATTCCATACAGATTTATACAGACATTCTAAGAAGATTAAGCATTCTGTGTGTACACCTTCAGTGCCACAAAAATAAATATAAATAAGATGAGTTCTTTCAGAAACTTATATTTAATACAAAAGATAGAAATAACGTCTCCTTCAATTGGTTCAGATTATTGATGAACAATACAAACAATGTTATGAACAAATACCCAACTTTCATTTTCAAATTAATTTGTTCAGAATGTCATCTACATAAGTTAGAGCAAATCATGCAATTGCTTATTATGTGAGATGTGCATGATTTCTTATGATATTTAGCATTTGCAGTACTTTCAGATATTTTTTATTGAGTTCCCTAAAACAACCACAGACATCTTAAAAGTTTTTTATAGCTATATATCTGAATTATCTCCAGGAAATCTATTGCAAAAATGATAACTGCTTGAAATACAAACAACACAAAGAACTGGACATGAAGTAGTTTGAAAGACTTAAAGGCAATGTTTACATGCTGAAAATAATCTCTGTTTGAAACTTACATACATTTTTTTCAGATCAAATGCCATAAAAACATTAAGAGACAATTCCAGAAAAGCTGAGCAATTCAGTGCTTTATTACTTGACACACTAAACTTGATCCATTGAATTTAAATACAGTACGGTATATTTTCATCATAAGCCTTGCCTGAAGCTTATGATCCACTGAACAATTTATCATGCTGATAGTTCAAGTGTATATGTTATATATAACACATTATTTTTACACAGAACTAGTAAATTTGATTGTATTGTATTTCTGCAGCTATTAGTCTTTTCTTTCTTCTAATACCAGTAACTGTGATCAGAGTATAAACATATTTATGTTAGTTAAGACACAATCTTGAGTATGCATACAGTGACATAAGTTCAATGTCAGCAACCACAGGAAAGAAAAGCAAATCCAATTGATGAAAATATTATGTATTATGGCATTCTGATACAAACCTATCCCCTCTCTTTATGTGTCATGGGCCCAAAGTTGGGAACTTTTAGTGTGGTAGAATACAGATACCTTCAAGGTGAGGCAGTCCCATAAATAACCTAACCAAGAAACCCTGCACAAAGTCCTTTCATCCTCGGATTATAGTTGCCACTTTCTCCACAAGGATGAGCTGCAAGTCCAAACTCTATATAATTTCATTCCACGGAACTTCTACTTTGTCAAGAATAAGAGGCGATAGTTTTCCAAATCCCAGGGCCAAAAACTCAAAGCTACTCTGTCTTGAGAGGGTTGACTTGGAGATGGTTTCTACTCATCTAGACCCTCACAGCCTTCAGGCTCTGGAGCAGCATCACAACAACATCTGGCAAGTTGATGTGCAAATGGGTATCATCAACATCCTGATGATATCACAACCTATGCTATGAAATTATCTCAACCAATAGTTTCATTTACATCTTAGAGAAGAATGATGACAGAACCAAGCCCTGAGGCACCCATAGGACTTAGGGCTAAACCTCTCCCTTCCCAACACGGCCTAGAACCAGCCACCAAGGAAGGAGGAAAATCATTGTAAAACAATACCTATCATTCCCAATCCCCAGAGCTGGTCCAGAAGGATAGCATGATGAATGGTATTAAAAGCTGCCAAGAGGTCCAGGAGGTCCAGGAGGCCCAGGAGGTCCAGGAGGCCCAGGAGGGTACAATATATATGTTGTATTTGTACATTAAATACATTAAAAATAAAAAGGCAACATTAAAAATAAAAATATGGTTTTCTGCCTTCATGGTCTTCTGTGATGAGCCGAAGGACAGAAAGAGGGAGTAGTGACCTTCCTCCCATATTTAGGCATACCAGGGGTTGTAACACAAATACATACATACCTACATACCTACATACCTACATATACATATACATATACATATACATATACATATACATATACATATACATATACATATACATATACATATACATATACATATACATATACATATACATATACATATACATATACATATACATATACATATACATATACATATACATATACATACATACATACATACATACATACATATATACATATATATACATATTCCCTTGTCTTATTCATTGGTATATTGTTGTGTCTATTGCCATCAGTTTATGACTGATATATATCAGATTCAGTGCCATTGGGGTATAGTAGTAATTATGACAAGTATTTAGTACAATAGTTTATTTGTTATTTCAGTCCAGAAGGATGGCTCCATCATATTATGTACATGTTTTCCTCCTATTGAATAATATAATAACATTATTTTTATTTTTTTAAAACAAGGGGGATTCCTCCTTTTATAATTATATTATAATAATTATAATTTAATTATTATATTATAATTATAATAGTTGATTGCCATAGATATATCTCAATATTGCTACTGAAAATTATACCGGATATTTCTCCCAGAATAAGAACTGGAAAAATGAATAGTAGGATTCTCAGTAAATTTCCACAATCTTCCATGGTTATAATAAAGCATCTTGAATTCCATACTTTATACACTAGTGATATATACCATATTACTTAAAAATGAAGAACAGACTCTTCATTTCTCTCTTGTTTTTGTCATGTTTATTATCTTATAGGACTATATCTATTAATTTTATCTGTTCTGTGATCATTTTCCTAAGCTATGAGAGAACTAATTTTCCATGAAAATAACTTTCCCAAAATATAATGTGGCATTGAAAAAAAAACACACATCACCGATAGACAAATACTAACCTTGCACGGTGTTTTATTATAAGGAGCCTCAATAGCTGTAATATATTTTAAAGTTATAATTATTTTTCTATTAATGAAAAACATTTCTTAGAAACATGGAAAATTAGGAAAGGAATAGGAACCTATTACTAGGTATTCCTTTAAGGTAAAATAACCCAATCCTTGTGACCTTATAGAAATCCCATGTCTTTTGTTTCCAACAGACCTGGGGATGCTTTGACAATAGGGAGCTCATGCACTAGCTATATTCTAGTACTCCCTCTTGTGATCTTGTTTTTCTTTACATGTAATTGTTTTAAATGATTTTTGTAGAAGGTTTTTAATTATTGGTTTTATAGCAATAGAACTTATATATCAGTCCACATTGTTTTACAGCACTGTCTGAAAAGTTTACAAATGTCATTATATTGCCATCATCAGCACCAACATGAATCCTCATTTTATTGATTTTGGAAGGATGGAAGGTTGACCTTGAACTGGTCAAGATCAAACTCCTGGCAATACCAGACTCACAGGACATGGGAGGGGCCGGAGCTCTGCTGGCGGGGGTAGAAGGGGCAATACCAAGAAAACTCAGATCACAAAAATGAGCAAGAAAATCTGCTTGATATAAATTGATTGAAATTATTTGAAGATAAAAGTTTATATGCTGACAAAATATTACTATTTAGTATTAAATTAATCTATGTATAAATGAAAATTATGAGCATGGGGGGAGGGAACACCTCCTACATATTGTAACTGCCAAAATTTGTAACCTATTCCACCACCCCTTTTCCTTGTTATTTTTTTAAAAACCAATAAAACTTTGTTTAAAAAAAAAAAGATCAAACTCCTGGCTGTGGACAGAGTTAACCTGTAATACTGCATTCTAACCACTGCACTATCACAGATCATTTTATTGTACACTGTCCAGACTCACTTTTGTGAGATGGGAGAAAATATAAATTTAGTAAGTAGGCAAACAGGCAGACAGGCAGACAGATAAAATAAGCTGAATGGTTAGGGTTTTTTTTCTCCCAAAAGAGTAATATAATGGACTGACACAATTATAGTGAATTGCCCATCCCTAAAAAGATACATTGATTTATAAATATAATTATTTGGCAAAGAAAAAACTAGCTTATGAAGCAATCATGTGATTCTATTTTTAGAAAGTGTCCTGCCAGATTTTCAGGTATATCAGTGAAATGAGAAAACTGTTGCCAGCAGAGAATCAGTTCTCATGCCAACTAGAACTCATATCATTATATACAACCGGAGAGCTATTTTTAGGTAGAATGCTAGGCCAGCTACTCTTCAGAGAAATAGTTGGGAGAGACTTTGCCTCCTGGAATTTAAGTGGCATCAAGAGACTTGGCAACAAAGAACAAAATAACTTAAACCAGAATTGGGAGGGGATGTTATAGAAATGTGATTCATTTTGAAAGGAGGTTTTGAATGGGCTGACGGAAATGGATTTGGATATCACAAAATCAGTCCTATGGAATGACAGGTCTATTTGACCACAACACATTAATAACATTTTAGAGCTGATTTAAAAAAAAAAAAAAGCTGTATCTATATATAACAGTTTCAGATAATAATGTATGGCAGTTCAAGATGAAGTTGAAAGAAATATACTGCATTCAAACACTTTTTTTTCATGCACAAGCTCTCCTATAATTTCAATTTATAGTAAGAAAAAAACCAAAGAACTTTATGACTTCCATCCCCCCTCCGCCATGACATTTATTCAAAAATAGGTAAATATTAAAAAGTTGAAAAGACTTAATATTCTATTTCTTTTTATGAGCCATGGTGGTGCAGTGGTTAGAGTGCAGTACTGCAGGCTACTTCTGCTGACTGCCAGCTACCTACAATTTGGCAGTTCAAATCTCACCAGGCTCAAGGTTGACTCAGCCTTCCATCTTTCTAAGGTGGGTAAAATGAAGACCCAGATTGTTGGGGGCAATATGCTGACTCTGTAAACTACTTAGAGACGGCTGTAAAGCACTGTAAAGTGGTATATACGTCTAAGTGCTATTGTTACTGCTATTTTGCATGAACTACTACCTAGAGCAGCCATTTCACCCTGGTGGAGCCAAGCCTGTGATAAGTCATAGTGAACCCCTGAATAAAAATTATATGATAATAACAGCTCATGATACTTGAGCATAATCAGAAAATTGTAGATATAGATGTACAATAATACATCATTTAGAGTGGCAAGCCAGATCTTAGTCATAGAACATAAGCTAGCACTGTGTAGTGTACAAAGTTCAAAACATTTTGTTTCGATCATAATTTATCACAGAACCCGTATCAATCTCTCGTGGAATCCTAGTGTTCTATAGAAACCCAGCTGAGAAAGGTTGGTCTACAGTCAGTAAGTCATTTCTGAACATAGATTTGGAATTTGATTCCCAGTCTACTTCTTTACTTACTGTTATTTCACTGAACTCGCCAGTCATACAGTTGCCATATATTTATTGGGTTGAATTTGTAGGCATGTGTTCTTCCAGCAAGGCAGATTTGGAATTGCTGTTGCCATGAGAGAAAGTTTTCACAAGTTAGCATTATTTTGATTTCAGCTGTCTCTGCCATCTTAACACAGACTTTAATAATACTGACAATAAAAAACCACCCAGATTAATTTTTGCATACCTTGCTAAGTATCAAGTTTCTTGTAGATATTTTGTCATATTTTACATAGTATTTTGTAAAAAAAAAAATAAACTTCCTGAAGCAAACAGCAAAGGGTTTAGCACTGATCCTAATGATTTGCCTGAAGGTCCTTTCTAGTAAGCTGTTATGCTGAGCTGGTGCTTCCACTCAATGCCATTTAAAACCCTGGTAAAAGCAACAGCTGATCAGAATTATTATTCTTGAGTGCTAAAAAGGAAGAGAAAATATTGTTTTACTTGTCTCTGCAAAAGGCAGAAATTAGTTTGTGTTTTTCTTGTTGAGGTGGGGTGGGGAATTACACCTTGGTCCAATGCCAACATTTCCCAGCCTTGTAAGTTGATTTACAACCCAATCCTCCAAATGTTCTTCTGGCAGTGATCCCAAAAAAGTACAAGGAACTTCTAACAAAGAGATTAGCTTGCCAAAAGACAAGGAGGTCAATGTAACAGTAAGTTCATAACATTTTGAATAAAGCAAAATTCCTGCTGCATGAATAAAATTAAATATTTCTCTACTTCCCAATCAGGAACTATGGTTTGAGTTAAAGGTTTAAATGTCTTTGATAATTCCACACCATTTGGAAATGTAGATTAATATCTTGACTAAGAGGTGAGCTAGAATGTACTAAGAATCTCCTCCATAATTTTGTGTTAATCACCTATTTTTCCCACAGCTATTCTAGGCTCAAGGTATTGCAATAAAAGACAATTACTACTTTCAACATAACTATGATAGAAGCCATGCTACTGCCATTGTAAGCATGAACTTCCATCTTTAATAATGTGAGTGAGAATTTGCCTCCTCCTGGGGAAAAAAATCAGCAAAAGGTTCTTTCTAATATCTCTATTCACAAATAAGCCGTTGAAAAGGTCTTTGCTTGCAGTTTATCCACAACCCAGGAGGCAATCACTTGGTCTCTTTCAGCTAATCTGCTCCTCACTAAAGATTGATGCTGATCAATTTGGAAAAATCCAGCTGAATGGCCTCATCTATTTAATTATAATATTTATAGTATTTTCCCAACTACAAAGAATTGCATGTATCACAGAAGAACAGTATCTTTTAAAATTGAAACATTTTATGTCTTGATTATGAATGAGAAAGTATCATTCCTTAGGTCATTTTCTATACAAAAGAAGTTGCCCTTATTTTATTTGAGTTTTTAATCACTCTATTATTAATAAAATAAGGAAATTTTGAATTTTCACTCAATGTTCTAATGGGAAGCAAACTTTGCTGCTTTCAACATGCAATTACAGGTCAACAGTTCTGTCAGGATCTGTCTCTTAGTGCACAGAATAAAAGTAGCGGTATTTGTGAGAACAAAAAAAAACATGTGCATATATTTATTTCTGTATATAGTAGTTTCCATTTATTTTCAGAACTATAATACTCAGCTGTCTAAATTGCAATTAACTTTGTTTCTGTTCCCTTCTTTCCCAAATCATGGGTAGATGGATGACAGTCTGTAATGTGCATATTTTAGATATGAAATATGAAGTAAAAATGTGAAAAAATAATTTTGCAAATTATCTTTCACATTTAGGCCAGGAATGTGGGTACTGAGTTGATTGTTAGATTTAACTCTTTAGATAGTTTTTGGTTATATTGGCCCCTCAGGTTTTACCATGGGGTGGATTTTTTTCCCTCAGGTTTACCCTTCTATAGGAAAAGGGATATCAGATTGTTTACATTATCAGGATAGTTCTTTTACTGTCTTAAAGTCAATGTGCAAATTATATTAATACATCATGTTTGAAAAAGATATGATGCTAGATATCCCAAAGCCACTAAATAGTATCAGGTGCTGCCTCTCATTAATCAGAGATCTGAAATCTTTTGGTTTGGGAAGAGCATTTGACCAGTTTTTCCTTGACAATATTTTATGTGTGGACAGCAAATATTAAAAAATTGCAGAATCAACTATTCTTGAGTTTCTGGGACTTAATAAGTTGTTCAGATACAGAAATGGAATGATGGACACAAACTGACAGAATACTATCACAGATATTTCCACTTGAGTCAATATTTAGATATTAACCAATTCAAATTTATCATCTTTTAATAAGCATTTAAGAGTTAGTTCTCATGTAATCCAGAAATGTTGTCTCATCTCTTCAAGTTCCGTCCATGCACACAATAATACGCTGCAACTTCAATGAATTGATATTCTGTTTAAAAGTAGAAAAGATGAAAGTATTTCACTTTTACAAATAATCAGCCAAAACACTAGAGGGAAAATCATTCTTTAGATGTTTTTAAAAATTGTTGGTCTATAAATGAAGACTATAGACATTTCACAGCAAGTGTCCACCAAGTAAGTACATGTATTTATTTGAAATACTTATGGTTCTGTGCTCCTATAATGAAATATTTATTGAAATTGCTTCTGTGGCCCTTTATAGCTGTTGATAGAGTTCTACTATAATCCAGCAGGAGGCCAGAGACATGGAAAGTTGCTGTATTTACTTATTTATATGTCAAGGAATATTTTCTATAATTTTTACATGGAGGAGAGGTAAAAGACTGTCTATATATTAGCAGAATGTTTTCCTCACCTCAGCATTCTTTTTCAATAAAGAGATACTTTCTAATTAACATTTTTATATGCTTCATGCAAGATTTAACGCTTTTTTTCTCAAAATGTATTTTCTCCTTATCTGTTCTGGTATTTTTGCCCTCGGATCTTTCCATCCCTTAAGAATCAGTATCAGTTTACCAAGCAGAGAGCATTTTCTGCTCTTCCTTCCCTTTGATCAAGATACATTTATCCAAATTAGGAACATGCCTGCCCAAATTGGAACAGACAAAGACCCCATATAAGCAATTATTTCAAACAAATCTTAAAACAAAACAGCTGTGCAAGCCACATTCAGAAAGAACATATAGTATGTGTGATCTAAGGCTGTCTTCTGTGCAAAGGATTTTTTTTTTATTTAAGAGGTATTTATTGAGTGTAAAGTAATATGGAACAAGGAACGTTTTTTAAAAAAACATTCATTGAAAGCTAACAGTTTGTTATTTATTGACAAAATTTGTGAGACTGTAGATTAGTTCAGAAATAGAAAAAATCTTCTAGCTAAAATTGTTTACATTTGTTATTACGGCTTTTGCGCAAAGATGATGAATTATTCTTTAATGTCACTAGCTTGTGATGTCACATTAAAAATAATGGGCACAATCCACCAGCAACTTCAATCTGAGCCCTTTGAAATGAATGGAAGTTGCAGAACACATCAGTGCTTTTGTGTAATTCGCTTTCATTTCAATGGGGATTGCATAGAGAGTAGTAGCAGTTCTGATCCCATTGCAAATGTTCAAAGCTCTTGTCAGATTCATACACTGTGCAGGGCTAATTTAGTAGACCAGTATGCAGCTTATGTTAATCTCTTTCTTTGCACCTCTCTATAGCATGTATTACAACAACTTGCTGTCTTCATGCTTATAAATTCTTAATACTTTCCCATGTGAATATTTCTGAGATGTCTGTATAATAATAAAAACCAAAACGCTAAATTTATTCATCAGTCACATAAATATAACTGCCGACATTTGACACAATATAGTCTTCACCCTGCCAGTTTGTGGCAAAGGGGGTGAAGGAGGCTTGCATTTTTCTCTCTAATTGGAAGAATGATGGATGAATAATCTTTTGAACAGAAAACACACCAAATATCATTAAGACATGCCAAAATATACCACTGAAAGAGAGCTAATTCACACAATTATTTGTGTGGGTTAGAACTAACATGAGTTAGGAATGGAGATTCAATGAAATCAAATTACTTCTGGTCTTTATTCTTTGTTTAGAGGCACAGTAATCATCTTCAGCATAATGCCTTTCACTCCTAGTTATGCTCTTATCTCTAGGTAAATTCCATTTATTCCAAAACATCATATGTGAATATCAGATTATTTGTATACACTAAGGTCGTTATAATCTTCCAAATTAGACTAGTAATGATAGAATAAATTAAGGTGTTAGATCAATAAGTAAGTTGTGGGTTTGTTTTGCTTTGTTTGCAATCACATCCTTGATTAAAAGAACAAGGATCCCCTTGGAGAAGAAAGGGCCACAATTTTAAATTTAAACATAATGCAATTAATTTTGAAGTTCAGTGTAAATGTTATGCCTATGTATAGAAATTTGTCTGTAAGGGCAACGCTACTTATCTGAAAGCATATACCTATGTAACCAGTGGTGGGTTTCAAATCCCATTCCAACTGGTACGGTTGGAACGGGGCTGGCGGCATTCTCATGAACATGCGCAGCACGCGTGCAGATGCACACAATGCGTGCATGCATCTTAGCGCCTCGGCAACACTCCAGCTGTTCCACGGAGCATCACGCAGGTGCTGTATGTGTCCTGTGCATGCGCGGTAGCGCAGAAGCTTTAAAACACAAGTAAGAAGCTCGGGCGGGCAGCGGGTCCTCCGGAGCACCGGAATGGTATCCAGTGCTCCAGGCTGGCTCCGGTACGCCCATACCGGGGCATACAGCCTGCACCCCACCACTGCATGTAACACTTTCATATTTAGGTTGCCCCTGATTCAGCTATGGCATACTACCGAGCTTTGGTTTAAAAAAAATGGACCAGTTTCAGTCTAATTCTTCTTTGTAAACTTGGTTTAATGATTCTCTTAGCTTTTTATTTTTCCTTTTTTCCAAGTTTCTAGAAAAGGAGAAGAAGAACATCAAGAGATTTAAGTTTTGATATCATTTTTCAGCTGCACAATATTATCCCCTAGAGTTATAACAATAATTTTATCTGGCAATATTCTAGGAGATTATTGCAAAGGCCATTATACCAGAGCTTGAACTATATTCTGCTGTTGCTACACATAGATGCATATTGCCAAGGAAAGGGAGTGCATTTGGATTTTGTGTACTTATTCAGCTCCAATTCATCTATTTTTGTGGTGGGAAAAATAAATATGGCAAATAAAGTGAAAGATGCACTCTTTTCCTTTCCTGCCTTTTGAACATGAACATAATCAAACTCAGCTTCTGTGGTTATCAGCTTCTAATCTTTCAGACCCAAACTGATGCTTCCTGCCTCCAGATCAAGCCCCCTACAGTCCCATCAAAACCAAAAGAATAGAAGCATCACATCGCAATGTACAGTATAGGCTAAAGAGAACCCTGATAAAGGAATTGCTCCATAGTAACAAGGCAAGAAACCCCAAAGTCTCACTATCAACATTCTATTTCCTTTAACAATGAACCTCCTCAGCTCTGCTGGCCTCCTTAAAGAGCCATTTTGCTTAACAATAAAAGTACCTCAGGGTCATGGACAAGGACATGCCTAGCTTCTTCAGAACTGTTCAGTAAAGAAGATCCTTAGAATTTCTTGCATTGTACGCCTCAACTTCTATTTTAAAAAATTACTTTCTCTTTTTTCTGGACCCCGCTTTCTTGTAAACCAGACACTCAGCAATTGTTGCAATGAATATGATTCTTCTTCTTAGAGTTGTGATCTACAATCTGAATTTTCTATGACAATTTGCCATCTTGTAGGTCACTGACTAAGAGAAATGACAAGTTGAATAATATATTATTATATTATATTCAACTCATTTACTATCATCACTATGGTCTGAACTTGTTGGTTACATCATGCTGGTCTACAATAAGTTGTTTGCCATAGGTTGTTTACAGTTCCATAACTGTATAGTATCTGGGTTGTTACCTGATCTGTAGTACCACACAACATTTCAGATATATCTTTACTATTTGTATCTCTATCTATAGATAACAAGAAGACCCAGATCTTTTTCACATGTCCCAAATTGTTTTCATTTCCATCATTCATGTTTAGATGAAGTTTTGAAATTGTTGTCAATTTCATATGATGAATATTAGTTATGGATGTGCTAATACCTACTTAAAATTTCTATTAGTCACATTAAGAATGGAAAGTTTGAGAAATAATCCGTAGCTAAATGGCACGAGTCAAAAAGATATTAAAAAGAAATATTCACCATCAAAGAACTGATGATAAAAATCATAGGACCACATTAGTTGGACTTACCTAAAATAGATTCCACCATGAAAACTGGAAAATGAGACAGCAAATCACTACAGCCTCTACTACCATCCAAACATCTGCCTCCATACATTGCACACCTCGCAGTTTAATTAAAAGGTATTAAATGTGATTATTAACCTTGAAATGATCAGGATTCTACCTCCTCAGAGGATGACCAGACATAGAACTTTGATCCTTCCGTAGATGTATTGGTCTATGACCATAATACAGATTGTTATGATGTGGTGGTGTGTGGTGTGGTGTGGTGTGGTGTGGAAGGGTAGAGTAGGGAAGGGTATGGTATGGTATCCAAGATTAATTATGCACTGTTTGAAAAATGCTTCCTTTTGTTTGATTTAAATGTTTTTTGAATTATCTTTTTTTAATGCCCCTTGGCTTCTCCCTATCCACATCATGGTTTTTCACCTTTCAACCATATTCTTCCTTAGAAAGTTGTATCCTTGGCTATAGGGGTTGACCTCTTCTGAACTTTCTCCAAGTCTGTTTTAAGCATTTTCATGTGTGGTGTTTCTAATTCCATTTCTGTAACAGTATGATAATATTTTTAAATGAAGTCTCACTTTTGATATTTCAAAAGTATAATGGAAAGAATAACTTAAGAAATGCACACAAGTTATTGTTTATAGTGTATCATGAATGCACAAATTCCTTATCCGAAATTTATAGAGCAAGAATTTATAAGAAATTAACTTGATAATTCATTTTATGTTCAAAATGCTACTAGCACAAGAGCTGTTTTGGTTTGTATATTACCTAAGAAAAAAATCAAAACAATTTAATGTCTTTAAGGAAGGAGGAGGAGCTTCCTGGAGGATGGCGGTCAGCCTCTGAGCTCCGTGTTTTCTCGGGGCTCTTTTTGACCGGGCTGGGTTGCTGCTGGTCCTTTATACGAACTGGAGGACCACGAACCTACCCAATGACCACCCTGGCTTATTTCAGGACCCTAGTGGTCCCCCAGGGTCCCCCAGGGTGGCCGGACGGCACAGGAGAGTGGAAGAAAGTAAATCGGCGTTTTTGAAAACTGGTAGTGAGCCGGGAAATGGCGGTCGGTGTGCGGGTGCGCCGGCGTACTCCGGGAGACTGCAGGCGTTGACGGCTGTTGGAGCTGGCGTTTTGGCGGTTTACGATCTGTTTGGCCGGCGTTTGCGGGCGTTTTGGTAAGCCACGATAGCTACGACAGCCCGAGGTGAGACCAGCGACACCCTAAGCGGCTAGCGACGGGGACGCGATGGCGTCCCACACGAGGGAAGGCGAAGGGAGGCGATGGCGGCAGTGGTGGCCCGGAAGATTATCGGGGGCTTTAAACATCAGTTCCCCGACCCGCTGGACCCGCTGGGAGCCCCGAGCCTACCAGAAGCCCAGTGGAGGTCATGTGAGGTTTGAGCTGGGCTTGAAACATCGGAGATCGCCGGAGTTGTTGGAGGGCGCCGGAGGCCGGCAGAAGGTGTGGAGTGAAGAACAGAGGCCGCCTGAAATGGCGCGGAGGCGACGCTGGGGCTTGGAAGGTTTACGGGGAGCCGTCGACACCCCCCCCTGCCCATTACGGATTATCCGCTTGCCTTTGCACAGATTTTGAAATCAGCTTAACCCCTTACCACCTGGGGCTTGGAAGGACTGTGGGGAGTTGTTGAATCCCCCCCCGCCCGCTATGGATCATCTACTCACCGTCTCACGGATTTTTAAGAACTGCCTAATCCCCTACTATTGAGAACTGTAGATTATAGGCTCTACTTATTTTTTAGTCACCTCTACCTATTTCTTTACCCACCTCTCTCATCTTGTAATCTTGGTTGCCGTTCTGTCATGATTTTTAACGGGTAGACTTACTTAACACTTCTAGCACTCAGAATCCATCTTTAGCCCGGTGTATTTATCATCTATCATGTATGCGAGATCTGACCTTATTTTACTGCGGGAGTCCCCCCTCTCGCAGTTATGGCCTCCTGCCCTCTCAAGGGCCCACCTCGAGGACGGGTTCATTAACCCAGAGAGGTGGAGGAAGCGCACATTGAGGGGTTTTTTAATTAATTGTTTTTTAAAAATTGTAAGGAGTTCCAGGGATGGGGGGGGGAACAGGTCAGGAGGGATGGTAGAGCCAGGCATCTAGGTGTGGTCGAAGGAGGAGGGAGCAGAGGGGGGGAGGAGAGGGAAGATAGCATTCCTGTGCAGGGCTCTTTGATACCAACGGTCGTGGGGAGGGGCAGGTGCGAGGACAGATCAAGAGCACGTAGTCGGTTGGGAGACCGGGGTTTTTGGTCATACCCAGTCGTTTGTACCAACCCCTGCATACTAGGTGGTCAGGATCTACAGACCCAAGGCCTGAGACTGCTGTTATGCAATGCGAGGTCCGTTGTCAATAAGGCCCCCCTCATCCACGATCTAATTTTGGAGGGGGAGCCGGACCTCGCAGGAATAACTGAGACCTGGTTGGGCCACGAGGGAGGCCTACCCCTCGTGGAAATGTCTTCAGTCCACAAAGTATAGCTACAAAGAAAAAAAAAGCTTTCCAGAACAATCCAATATAGGTTAATTTCGCCGCTTAATTCTTTTGCTTAAGGATTGAATTTGCCTTTAAAAAATTTCTTTGGGCAGTCTTTCTCAAAATAGAAAAAAATACCTCACCAGATGGACTCACTTTCTCTTTTCACTTCCTTCCTTCCGGAGCCATCCCAACTTCATCAGCCTGGGGCTGCCTGTTTACCACCAGCTTGAAGAGCTTCAAGAGCCAGGTTATCGAGCATTTCACCAGCCTCGGGCCCAGGGAAGGGGCGATGGGGTAGCAGTGATTATCCGGGAAGACTTGGAGCCGAGAGAGTTCACTGTGCCGCAGACATCCGGGTGTGAGTCCCTTGTCGTGAGATGGGGCCCAGGGAGGCAGTTGGGCCTGCTGATAGTATACCTGGCTCCTCGCTATACATCAGCGGCCCTGCCTGAACTCCTCGAGCTGATCTCATCGGTGGCGGTTGAGACCCCCAAACTTTTAGTGATGGGGGATTTTAACCTGCCGTCGATGGGAGAAGCGTCTGAGGGGGTTCGGGAGTTCATGGCTTCCATGACAGCCATGGACCTGACCCAATTAATTCAGGGCCCTACTCACGAGGGAGGCCACACGCTGGACCTTGTCTTTGTCTCTGGCCAGTGGACGAGTGATCTGGGAATAGGGGATTCAACTATTACTCCCCTGTCATGGTCAGATCACTCACTTCTCCGGCTTGACTTCCCTGGTGCTACCCCCCGCTGCGGGGAGGCGGAACCGGAAGGTATTAGATGGTTCCGCCCCAGGCACCTGATGGAACCAGATAGGTTCCAGACGGAGCTTGGGCCACCTCCTGTGGACCTGACCCACCCCCGAGTGGAGGACCTGGTAGACGCCTGGAATAGTGCGACTACCGGGGCCCTAGACCGGGTGGCGCCTTTGCGGCCTCTCCTGCGGCGACGAACCACCCTGGCGCCTTGGTTCACCGAGGAGCTAAGGGTGATGAAACGCCACAAGAGACGCCTAGAGAGTCGTTGGAAATCCTCCCGTTCCGAATTTGACCGAGCACAGGCACGAGCCTATTTGAGGACGTACCTTGTGGCATTAAGAGCGGCCAAACGTCAACATTGTGCCGCTCTTATTGCGTCCGCAGATAACTGCCCTGCCGCCCTGTTTCGGGTGACTCGCTCCCTCTTGTTTGAGAGACCGCGGGAAGCCCCTTTACAGGGCAGAGCAGAGGAGTTTGGGAAATATCTACAGGACAAAGTCGCTCAAATCCGGATGGGATGGGCCCCTTTCAGTGGTCCAGTGGAGACGCCCGAGGCGAGTCTTGAGGGACCGTTCTGGGAGGAGTTTGACTCGGTTGCCATCGAGGATTTGGACAGGTTGCGTGGACGTCTGCGTCCTACCACATGTTTATTGGACCCGTGTCCCACCTGGCTTGTACTGGCATCCTGGGAGGTTACGCGCGACTGGCTCCTGGGCCTAGTGAACGCTTCGCTGGGTGAGGGGTTTCTACCTGCCACCTTGAAAGAGGCGGTTGTGAGGCCCCTGCTCAAGAAGCCTTCCCTGGACCCAACGGACCTAGTCAATTATCGTCCAGTCTCCAACCTTCCCTTTTTAGCGAAGGTTGTAGAGAGTGTGGTGGCACAACAGTTTCCACGTCACCTGGAGGAGAATGATTATCTAGACCCGCGCCAGTCCGGCTTCCAACCCGGGCACAGCACGGAGACGGCCTTGGTCACGTTGGTTGATGATCTCTGGAGGGCCAGAGATAGGGGTTGTTCCTCTATCCTGGTCCTATTAGATCTCTCGGCGGCGTTCGATACCATCGACCATGGTATCCTGTTGCACCGGCTAGAGGGGCTGGGAGTCAGGGGCACCGTTTTACGGTGGTTTGGCTCCTACCTCTCTGGCCGGACGCAATGTGTGTTGGCAGGGGAGCAGAGATCGACCCGGAGCCCCCTCACATGTGGGGTGCCACAGGGGTCGGTGCTCTCGCCTCTCCTGTTCAACACATACATGAAACCGCTGGGCGAGATCATCCGTGGTTTAGGGGTGGGATACCATCTGTATGCTGATGATACTCAGCTATACATTTCCACCCCGAACCACCCCAACGAGGCCGTTGAAATGATGTCCCGGTGTTTGGAGGCCGTACGGGTCTGGATGGATGGCAACCGACTAAAACTCAACCCTTCCAAGACGGAGTGGCTGTGGCTTCCGGCCTCCCAGTTCAACCAGTTACTTCCATCACTGGCCATTGGGGGCGAGCAACTTGGGCGTCCTCCTGGATGCCCGGCTGTCCATGGATGACCATGTAACAGCCGTGGCAAGGGGGGCGTTCCATCAGGTTCGCCTGATGCGCCAATTGCGCCCCTTATTGGACCAGGATGCCCTACGCACAGTCACCCATGCGCTGGTGACGTCTCGCCTGGACTACTGCAATGCTCTCTACATGGGGCTTCCCTTGAGATGCACTCGGAGACTGCAGTTGGTCCAGAACGCGGCCGCGCGGGTGATTATGGGGAGGACTAGATACTCCCCCGTAACACCTCTCCTGCGCGAGCTGCACTGGCTTCCTGTAGTCTACCGAGTGCGTTTCAAGGTTTTGATTATGATCTTTAAAGCGCTTCATGGCACAGGACCTAGTTACATGCAGGATCGCATCCTGCCCCATACATCCCTACGACCAATCCGCTCACACAGAGAGGGACTTCTTCGGGTGCCGTCCACTAAACAGTGTCGGGGGGCGACACCCAGGAGCAGAGCCTTCTCTGTGATGGGCCCAGCCCTGTGGAATGACCTCCCCCATGACATCAGGATTACTTCCGATCTCCGCTCCTTCCGTGTACAGCTGAAGACCCACCTCTTTCAATTATCTGGCCTGGCTCAACCGTAAATTTTTTCTTATTCCTCCTGACAGTCCTTTTAAATTTTAAATTGTGGTATTTTTAATGGGGTATTTTTAATGGTGACTTTTAATTGTCTGAATGTGATGTAATCTGTTACCTCCTCCGTGCATGTATGTCCGTGCATGTATGTCTTAGTATATGTGTGTATTTGGATGTCTATGTGTTTGCACATGTTTTATGTTTTATATGTTTTATTGTACGCCGCCCCGAGTCCTGTCTGGAGAGGGAGCGGCTAATAAATTTATTATTTTATTATTATTATTATTATTATTATTATTATTATTATTATTATTATTATTATTATTATTATTTTGTTTATGAAAGAACCAAAAATTTACCCTATATTCTTCAAAAGTCTATATTTTCCAACCCACCACGAACACAGTTTATTAAATACAGTTTATTGGGAAAGTATTCTATTCAACAAAAAAGGACATAAGTTAATGTAATTAAATTTTGCTTATGTTCTCCTTTATCTTGGGGCCATTAGAACATTCCAAAAAAAGAACTTGCTTGCTTTTAGCTGAACTAATGAAATGTTTTAGTATGTTGCTACATAGTTGTTTATTAAGTCCTGTAGTAAACAAAATATTTTATTAAATGAAACATGTAAGATGTGTCAGCTTAAATTTCATGATATATAAAAACTATTCAAAGTTTGATTCAGATGTTTTCATGTCAATAAAAAAATGCTATTGGCTGGGAGAAATGTATGGGTGTTTATGTATATAGTATTATATATTGCATATTGTAATATTGTATTGTATATTGCATATTGTAAGTGTTGTTGAACTCTGGTAGCTGTTTATTTCACACAGAGCAGTAGTGTCTGGTGCAAAGTCACCTAGCAATGACAAGAGCTGTGACAAAAAAAGGTATTAGATATTGATTAAAATGGACTGATTGGAGCAAAAAGCCAAGAGTCCATTATAAATGGAGCATAGATATATGGTCCCATGCTACACTCTCAAATTGAGTAAGTCATAATTAGATGACTGTATATGTGCAAGCCTCATGCTGTTTGGGGGATCTTGATGGCAGCTGCTAATAGTATAAAAATGCATTGTGTTTAGGGACTAGTGAATGCCATCAAAGATTTTCAAAAGTTGCAGCTTTCCATTATGTGAAAGCATATTTCAGCAGCCTACAAATGGAGTCTTTAATCCACAGGGAAGCCCAAAGGCGAAGGGCAATTCATACAACCATTTAGTTATCTGATAATAGGTATTTATCACATGAGAGCTGGGATGTATAAAAACAACTTTCCCAAATCCCACCTGTAAGTGTTAAGAGAATTATTCTGCTCTCTATTGCCAGACATACCAAGGAAAGCAGAATTCCACATGAATTCATTATAATGAGGTTAAGATTAAAAACTGATACATAAAGACAAAACCTCTCTGACTAGTGTCTACAGGGGGATAAAATCTATTGTACATATGATTACAGTTTGAATCCATCACTTGGTTTTCTTTAAATTTACTGCCAGAAATATCTCTGGCCACCTCCTGTGAAATGAGAACTCTGACCTAAATTCTGACTGGGAGTGGAAGTAGCAACTGAGAGTCCAAATAGTGGATGGAGATCAAAGGAGAACTTACTTTCTGCTCTACAGCAGCAATGTGTTTTCTGTCTCCATTCAACTTGGATAAAGCTGTGATTTATTTTGAGGAACATGTTGCAGATAAGCAAACAGTCATCTGGAAACATTCTTGTCCAAATGCTAAATTTCTGGAAGGTCCCTCATTTACAAGTGATTTCTGGAAAATTTCTTGATTAATACAAGTCCATGAATAAACTTAAAATGATGGCTTTGTTATTCTTTTGGCACACTATGTTAACAACATTGCAATCTCTGCCAAATTGTGAGAGTTCTTTCAAATGGATTATGGGCTTGTTTACATATCCAGCTGCAGTAAGGCCTTCTCCATAGGGGTAATCTCACAAAGTTCCCAGTGGGGGAGCCCATTAGGAGAGGGGATACTAAGTGGAGTTTAGTTTATTTGAATTGAGGAAGAATGTGAAGCAGGACTCTGTTCTTTGGGGAACGTGTTGGAATTTTGTACTTTCTGGATTTCTTTCATTGACAGGGTGTTTTGGCCCATTATGGGATACAGACTGTGGTGTAGAATCATTCAAAAAGTTATGGGAAATGCAAAAAGAAATATAAGTAAAGAAGGATAAATCATGAGTGGAAGCAATACCTTCTAATGTTTTCTATTAACCTAGTGAGAGAATCTTACCTGAAGCAGGGATTTTTTCCATCAGCAGATACATTTTGATTGTTTCTTTTAACTGATTTTATGATACATAATCTAAAAATAATTTATATACAAAGGTGTCTTGGCTTAGGGTTGCTATTACTTTCAAATAGGTGAGCTGTAGTTGAAAAGAAGATAGTGAAATCAAAGAGTTCATTGCAAAAATATGATAATTTTACAATATTGTGCCTCCGTACAGTTACTATTGCCACTATCCAAAACAGCTCAGCTCTTGAATACTAAACTCATAACTCTGAAGTTCATAAAATGGCAACTTGGAAATTACAAAATGGGGTTATAGTTTAAAAATTAGATGGCTGGTTTTTTTTTTTAAGGATCTACAAGTTTAGCAGCACTTTCCTTTTTTAGTTTAATAACTGCTATTGATTTGCAAGAGTCTAGTTATTATTTTTGGTGATGTCATTAACAAGAAAAGTGGATAATACTTTGCTTCTGGTAAGGCTCTGTCAACAAAAAGTAATAATTTAAGCGCAATGGTAAAAAGGGGTAAGAAAGTTTATGTGCAAAAAATGCATTCATTCTACACATTTTAATACTTGCTGATTTAGCTGTAATCTGTTAGGTTTTGGCTTAGTATGATAGGAAACATAGCTTTTGTGATTTATAAAACCTAAACTATGACAGAGATGGATAAACCATGGCCCAATGGCCTTTTGTATACACTTCCCCAAACACCCAAAATCACCCCAATAGAATTTGGATGCTACATGATCAATTTATAATGCTTACATTTTGTGCTTTTTAAAAGGGGGAGGGGATTATATAAACTCAGTAAGCTTCTCATTTGTTTAATCTGCCTATTTTTCTTTTTAAAAATGTCCAAGTAAAACTACTTCATTGTTCAAATCATTAATAAAAATATGAAGAGAACAGACAACTTGATACCTGAAATTCTGCACTCATTGTCACCCTCCAATGTAATGAAAGATTAATTAGCACTTTTGTGCATGATTTCAAAAAATTTAGGCATTAACATAATATCCATGCCATCTAAACTGTTCTTACATATAAAAATGGTATGGGATAATCTGACAAATCTTTCCTGAAATCAAGCTAAATTATACCTACAAATTCCAAAAATGGCTAAGTTCCTAATTTTTTAAAAGTCAGCTTTGTTACTTCTGCAAGTTTGGTTGAGTCCAGGATGCAAAAAAAAAAAGCCATGCAGGCTCTGAGAGGCCAATCCCTATCTTAAAACAAGATTCATGTGATCATAGTTAATGAGAACACATGTTTTATGATTCCGTGTGAAAAGAACAGCATATATTAGACTCCATTCACAAGATGCCCTTATCTGATAGCAAGCCATGAGCGGGAAATAATTTTCATCTAGTTTATAATTTTGGATTCATATCTCAGCAAGCAAAATATATAACAGCATTAAATCTCCCCATAGTATTTTTTTTACATAAGTCATAGAAGTTCACTTGGTATCTCCATATATTTCTATTTTTATTATTTGGTTCATTTGGGGAAGAATTGTGTGATGGATAATATAAATGCCTTAACAATAATCCAATCTTAGATTTGAAAACCTCTTTTTTTGTCTACCTCAAGGCATTCCTACTGCTCGGATGAATCAGGAGAATGGAGTATTTTTAATAAAGGCCAGGTACAATGAAGGGTGATTTCAGACAAACTCAAGCTACAAAAGTATCAAGAGATCAATTCCCTGGAGCGTACTTTAATTTAGCATAGCTGGGAAAAACAATGTGTGTCACTCCTACTTGGTTTTTCAAAATGGTGAAAACAGTCAAGTGCTTGTTGCTTATAGAAGCACCATTTTGTCAAAGGGAATGATTCTCAAGCAAATGTGCTTTCAAGAACTCATATATGCAACTTTCAGGAAAAAATGCCCTTGGTGGTTATACTGGAACGTCAGCAAATTTGCGGTTTTGAATATGTAGCCAGAATGTAACTGAATATTGCCCTCAATGTTTTATACTGCCTAGTACTCCCAAAGACTATTTCCCTTCAGGCTTTCATAATAGTTTACCAGGAATAGCAGACTTTGCATTTATCTGCTTGCTGAGGTAAATAAATGTATTATACATAGCATGGCATTATTTGCAGAAGCAGTTGGAAATATTAAGAGAACATTGACATCTTCCAGCAGAGCCCATCTGACAAATACATTCATGAAGATATTCTATAAAATCTTCTTATAGACAGTGGAAGATATTACATCTTTGTTTTAGAATGTTTTTTTCTCTCCATTGTGCTTGGTTTGTAATGAAACTTTTGAAATGTCCTATAACTTAAAAAGAAAAATTTGTCGTAATTCAAAATAAAAACTGTATGTGAATGCAAAAGATAAAATTCTCAAGATTTTTCAGTACTTAATGACAAAATTACCATTGATAATCTATCCAGTTTATAAGCAATGAAATATTACAGTGAAATAAGTAACTGTCATCTGTTTATTTTCACTGAAAGTTTCCACAAAGGAGGCCAGATATATAGACAATTCTAATATGCTTACACTTAGAAAAGCTGTCCAATTTTCAGCTCTTCCATAGTCTTCTCTCCAGCTATTCATTGCATTGTTCTTAGGGCTGTCAAACCCACGGCCCATGGACCAGATGCGTCACATACTGGCCACACCCACACCTAGTTTAGCAAAGGAGAAAAAAAATCCTGATACATCATGTGATGACGCCATGATGATGCAAGTTTGACATCTCTTTTCTATGTCATCCCCATTCATGTCATGGCATCTCACTGGAATTTCAGGGGTTCAAAGGGATTCAAAGGAACATACACATAAGAACATTCTAGCTCTCCTTCATTTTAGGCATCTTTGCTTCCAAGTTAATCTTTTTCCTGAACCATTTCGTTCCTACATTTACTAATACGTAACTTTAAACTCAAGCAGGGTAAATAGATGGAATATGTTGTTGCCTCTCCTTTCATTTGGGTGCCCAAAGTGTCTATGTTTGTTGAGACAAATGCTCTGCCTTTTTATACTTACAGTTCAGCATTAAAGAAAAATAACATGGTTCTGAAGTAACAAGAAATAATGGTAGCAATAAAAATGAAATTATTAAATTTTTTTAAAAAATTGCTAGCTGAAATGAAGCAACTACATAAATTTCAACAGGACTGTTCCATGTTTGAGTAGCTGATGTGGCTCCTCTATTTAGCTCAGTTCAGTGGTGGGTTGCTAACCGGTTTACTACTGGTTCACTCGTGCTTGTGTGCACACTTGTACAACACTTCTGCACATGTGCAGAAACGTCTGGGGCGGGTGGGCAGAACCTCCAACCATCGCCACTGCCGGTTCGACCAGACCGGGCCAAACCGGGAGCAATCTACCTCTGGCTCAGCTGTACAAAATCAATTGCTAGCCTTTGTCTCCGACACATTAGATGGGTTCACACAAGCTAAACATGGTTTGTATGGTGATAGTTCACTGAATAAAGAAAAGTAGTTAAGTTCAGAGAACATCATTTGTAACCACTAATTACAAATCATAAATGATTTGTGTTCATGCAATATGCTATGTTTAAAAAAACCAAGTAACTAACCTCCTGGCTTCAAAGTTAGCTATTGTAAGGTTTTAAAAAACTATTATACATTTAGACTTTTCTAAAACAATTTACACTAATCAAATATTGCTTAAATGGCAAGTAAACCTGGAACTAAAATCAGAATAAGATTAAAAACCTTCTAAAATAATTTTATTTCATCTAACAAATATGGACCAACAATATGAAGGAATATTCAATAGCCAGAAAACTTTTTAAATACTATATGATTATAAACCTAAAATGAAATTATGTTTTCTACAGCAATTAAACAGCTTGAAACTTCACAGTAAAACAGCCTTTTCTGACATTTCTTTAATATAAATCTATATAACTTTTTCCAGAAATTGCTAGAGATCACATACCTTTCTTCAAAATATTAAATCATTAAGGGGCTTGTAAAAATTAAATTTTATATCATTAAAATTCAGTTTAAATATTAGATTAAATGTACTAATGAAAAGTAAAGTGGAACTGTTACTTCCTATGATTTAGGAATTAAACTTCCATTGATGCAGACTAAAATTTCATTTGACTTTTCTGCAAGCACATTATTTTGTAATTCATATTCACTTTGTAATTAACTCTTATTCCAAAATCAATTTCATAAGTACTTTTAATAAGCCATGTTAACCCCCATCCTGTACCTGTGCATTTGATTTTTGTTTCCCAAGATAACAGCCTGTGCTTTTGGTTTGCCTGTCTTAATTATTTTTTCATTCTTTAAGAAGATAATTACACAAGTGCCACAAACAAGATTCATAGTAGTCCAACCTTATAATCCTGTAAATTGAAAGGAACAGATGGATTGCTATTTGTCCCATTTAGAGACTATGTGTACATGCTATGTTAAGTGATGATTTGTATAGTCATCGTTATAAACCAGAATTGGCTGGATTCATAATATTAAGCCATTCACAATTTTGAAGCCATTCACGGTGTTCACAACACCCTGTGACAAGACTTCACATTTCACTAAACCAGAAGTGAATAATCTCATTCTGATTTAGTGTAGTATATAAGCCATTGTTTTGGTATAGGTTTTTTTTTGCAGAAATGTATAAGATGCAATAAATAAATGAGATATTGCCTCATGATGACATTCTTAACATTGCCCAAGCCTTCCCAACCAACATAAAGTTATTATTTTATCTTCTGAGCCCTATTTTTCCCAGGGTTTGTTAGTTGCAGAGACCTAGGATACAGTTAAAATTGCAATTTGTCAAGATTATTTTAAATTAATAAAAGCATACCCACTCTCAAAATAAGCATCATTCAATATTATTTTCCTGATCAATGTCACTACAAATTTACAGATCAGGTTTATTAATGCCTATGTGCGTTTATAAGAAGCAGCCCTTACCAACACAATGAAATGTTCAGCCTGGACCTATAAACCAATTTTAAATACATGCTTTCCTATGTAATATTAGACCATGGCTAACTTTATAATTATAATATAAAATCTCTGGAGGAAAAAAATCCAGGATTTATCTCAATTATAATTTAGTATAAAATAAAACTAGATATTTAAACCTGAAGAAGCACATATGAGAATAGTACAACTATCAACCTATGTTGGCAATTTCCTTCTGCTCAAATTGTATTTTCTCCCTTCAGTGTTATACTGAGCAAGGTCCTGCCCTCTTGATTAGAGACTTTTGCATTAGAGGAAACTAGGTTATGTCTTCCACTGTCAGAGAGAGAAATTATGAGCTGGAGTGCATTTTAGCCAGTCACTCTGAAAAATGTTGGCCCAAGGGGGTAATAATTAGAACTGTTTTTGTCAGGTGACTGCTTTTTAAGCAGAGATGTGTCTGAAAATCTAGCTCAGAGGGTTGAATAAAAATATAAATATTTTTTCAGATAGCACTGTGGCTGGATGTGTTTTTTTCTTTTACGTTTCATTTCAAATGTAAGCCTTTTCACAGAAATTATCTGCTAAAGTATAATACCGCTTAGCATTACACTGACCTGATAATATTATCTCCTTCATGAACCTATAATTCAATGCAGCCTGAGATATCCTTAGGTAAAGCAGTAAACTTGCCCATTACATCTCTTTTGTGAATGTTCATGCTCATTTGCACGCACAAATGTTCAGCATGTTTTTTTTTATTTAAAAAAGTGGCAGCATGAGAGAATAGAAATTATATTATTTCCTCACAGAAAACATGTTTCATTAATTTAGTCAGATCATAAGAGATATGTGTGAAAGAAAAGTATTTGGTTTTAGACTGCAGTCCTAATCAGTTGTATTTGGAAGGAAGTTCTATAGAAATCCATTACAAGACAGCCATATAAATGTCTTAGGATCATGATAGCAGTGACATTGTCAGACAGAGAAAATGTAGTTGTTGCAAGCAATTGCCAGTAAAAGATTAAAATCAGTGAGCCTAATCCTACCTTTTGCAATAGAACTGTGCATCTTGATGGCAGATGTTTTCTTTTTTTAATATACTTTTTAAATCTTTAAAAATGGAATAGAAAAATTTTTTTTTAAAAAACTGTTAAGTCTTAAAAAGCAATTTATCAGCAAATGTTATCAAGAAGCTAGACAATCAACTCTGTTAATAAACTATGAAGAGTCCACAAGGCTGAAGGACGGCATAGGAAAGGCTCAGGGTATAACTCGTAAGGTTGTCTAGCTGTTATAACATTCACTGAAAAAAGAATTTATATACCATTCAGTTTAGCATGTTCTAAGCATTATTATGTTCCAACTAAGTTCTTCATGTCATTAATTTTCCTTTCAAATTCTTCATTGCATGAGCCAACCATATTTCAGAAACCTCTCTTCTAATTTTAGCAATCATCCTTATAAGGCCACCATTTTAATGTATGTATTTATATCCCACATTTATTATTTTTATAAATAACTCAAGGCAGCAAACCTACCATACTCCTACCCAGGGGTGAAATCCAGCAGGTTCTGACAGGTTTTGGAGAACTGGTAGCAGAAATTTTGAGTAGTTTGGAGAACCGGTAGCAAAAAGTTTGAGTAGTTCAGAGAACCAGCAAATGCCACCTCTGGCTGGCCCCAGAGTGGGGTGGGAATGGAGATTTTGCAGTGTCCTTCCCCTGGAATGTGTTAGGAATGGAGATTTTGCAGTATCCTTCCCCTGGAGTGGGGTGGGAATGGAGATTTTGCAGTATCTTTCCCCTGTCATGCCCTCCAAGCCACATCCACCAAGCTACACCATGCCCACCAAGCCATGCCCATAGAACCCGTAGTAAAAAAAAATGAATTTCACCACTGCTCCTACCTTTCTCTAGTTTCCTCACAACAACAACCCTGTAAGGTGACCTAAGTTGAGAGAGATGACTAGCCCAATACAATGAACATTGCTATTGGCTTGAAAGATGCAAGACCATAGCAGATAGGGTGTATTATAATTTAATACAGTCAACCTGTTACATGCTTTCGCCACATTTTAGACTTTTCAGACCAACTATAAACAAGAAAACTCTCATTAAACCTCCCATTTAAGTTGCTACTGTCCTATACTAAAGGTAGTTCAAATATAAACCAATATAAGAAAAACATAAGGAGATTGAAACCCTCCTATGATAACTGGCAAGGTCCAGACTGAAACTACCACATTGTGCCATTGGATAATGCCCTATAGCAGTGATGGCGAACCTTTTTTGACTCGCGTGCCACAAGTGGGGGGAGCGCAGGGGGGTCGAGTGCGGGCGTGCCGCACCCATAATGCGATGCGTGACCCCCCCAGTGCGCATGCACGCACAACGCATGACCCCCCCCATTTTTACATGGTTTTTTTGCCCTCCCCAGGCTCCAGGGGCTTTATAGGAGCCTGGGGAGGGCAAAAAGAGCCTCCCCCGATCCCCCGGAGGCCCTCCGGAGGCTTCAGGCACTGTCCGGAGGCTTCCCTGAAGCCTTCGGAGTGCTTAAAACCACCCTCCGAGCAAACCGGAAGTGACTTCCGGTTTGCTCGAAGGGTCGTTTTAAGCGTTCCGAAGGCTTCAGGGACGGTCCCTGAAGCCTCCGGGGGGGGCGGGGGAGGCTCTTTTCGCCCTCCTCAGGCTCCTATAAAGCCTCTGGAGCCTCGGGAAGGCGAAAAATAGCTTTTAAAAAGGTGAAGTCAGCAGGGCAGCGCCTCGCGTGCCCTGACAAATGGCTCCGCGTGCCACTTGTGGCACGCGTGCCATAGGTTCGCCATCACGGCCCTATAGCAATGCTGATCAGTTTTCTGTTCTAAAAAAAAAGCAATTGCCAATCATTTTCATTCTTGTGGGAAGATATTAGTGCACATACATAGTTTTATATGTGTGTGATAATGTGCATTTAAATTCAATATTGTAAACTATGGAGGCAAAGCTTGAATCATTTCTAAAACGTTTGTCACCATTATTTTCTGCAGATCACCGCTGGAAATAGAATTTCTATAAAGATGGGCATTGTCTAGCAAGACCACTGCATTATGTTCATCTTCTAAATTGTTAAAGTAGAGCAGGCAGCAAAATATATAAGTGTGATTTAGACTTTTTTTCTATGAATGTGTAGAAAGAAGTGTTTTCACATGTATCCCCAATTAGATGACAAAACCCATAAACAAATCTTTCCTCCAAAATGTGGACTTTGCTGTCTTCAAAAGAGTGGCCTTCACTCTTCAAAGCTTTAAAAGACACAAGACACTCTTTTGAAGACAGCAAAGTCCACATTTTGGACAGAGAGGACTGCAGGCTTTAAATAGGGGTCAGAGGGGGAGGGATACAACATTATCTATCTACAATCTACAACACAGTCCTTTCAACACTTCCAAGAAGGCTCCACACCCATTTGTACCACTCAGGTGACCCTGATGACACAGATAAACCTCTAGGTGACCATAACAACTCGCTAAAGGAATGCAAGGAGTATAAATCCTTCCATTCCCCACCATCCAATCAGACCTGAAGAAGCTTCTTGGATGAGAAACGAAACTTCTTCAAAGAAAAATCAGAAAGTCCAGTTGCTTTTTGAAAAAGCAACTTTGGGACAATTTAAAACATCCATTTATAATTAATACCACAAATATATTACTTATACAAATATATTGCACTATTACTCCCTATCCATTTTAAAATTTAGTATATGTTTTTTCACATATGAAAATGGGGTATTTAAATGCTGATGCATTTACTCTGTTTCTCCTCTTTCCCTTTCCTTCTTTTTCCCTTTTTTTTATCTTGGCTTAAAAAATAAATGGTATAATAGACCAAGGTTAATACCTGTCCTTGCACCTTGAATGAATCCATGGCAAGAATGCTTTTTTCTATTGCCCTGCCATAGCTAAAACTGCTTAGTCTATACCATCTATAAGACACATCATTTTTCAAGGGAAAAACTTCCAAGCCTCATCAAGAAAGAGCACAGCACATTCACAGTGAATGAGTATTAAAGCATGGGGATGGTGCCAAACCATTTTCAGTTGAAGAAGATACAGTTTTGCAAATTCCATCTTATTAGGACATATCTTTACAAACTGAGATCTTGTTGCAATTAAAGGCTACAGCTGTGAGTCCATAATGCATCATAAAGTTCATGACCATCAACTGTTTGAAGTCAGAGGAGTGGGAGGCTAAGTCAAACTTATTGTCCCACTCCTAAACAGAAAATTATCTGTGGGTCTGTATATAACCTTAGATGAACTGCAAAATGACGCAAGAAGCATTGTTTACATTAGGATCAGCAACCAATGGCTATAGACTACATATGCCACTCCCCAACCTTATGAAACTATATTTCATATTTAATTCAGCAATAGCATTTTCTGCCAAAATGCAATGGCAAACAGCCATTAAGGCAAAAATGGACAATCTTTCTTGCATTGAGAACTCCATGCTGTCAGAGCTAATATCCTGTGTGGGCTGAAGCAAGCAGTAGGTGAGGGACAGAGTCAACAGTCACTGAAAACACCCCTTTACTCTCTAGCATCTTTTTTTTTCTAGTCTCTCTTATCCTGTTTGTCAACCCTGAAGTTGGTTGAACTGTGGCCATTTATTTATTTTTTTGGTAGTTTCTAGGGAGGTTTCTTTTCTCATTGCTTCAGAGCTGGCAAAGCCAGGAAGGGAGATGTAGAGATTAGTTGGGGTATTGTAGCCTAAATAAAATTCTTTCCCAAGGGAATCAAGGACATTGGTGCACGTGTCTGAAGGATGGAGCCTGAAGTCACCTAGCAACTGGTCTGTATGCTGATTGGGCCATGTGACTGAGACTCGGGCGGGTGGGGGAGTGATAAAGTTTTGCTTTTAGTTGGGTGAAAAAACGGTGCCAACTTAGAGATTGTTTTCCACCACAAAGATGCCAATTTAATATGTCCCAATAAAAATGTTCTTTGAGGAACTTACCTCTCTCTGAGTTCTTATTGAATGGGATGTATTACTTGGAACCCTGACCTTGTTCTTGCAAAGGGGGGGGGGGCGAGGAAACCTACTGCTTAAATAACATTTATATGCAAGCAATTACTGATCCATAAAAAATACTTTTCTTCAGCTGCAAAAAGTAGCAATGTACCCCCGAATGAAGAATTAGTACATATAACAAGTACAGTAAAATGAATAGGGGACTAGAAGCCTCACTACCACACAATTCATTCTGTATCCTAAAGCAAGCCATTGTGTCTTTAATTGTTCAGTTTTCTTCCCCCATCACAAATGGTAAAAGATGAATTAGCTTTCAGTCCACTTGATATCTGGTGTTTTTATGAGTATGTTCATGTAGGACTCTTTGGAGACAAGAGGGAGGGGGGATGTTTGGGGTTTTTTACTTTCCAGTCTAGCTTATTGTTGATGACCTGTTGGAGTCTCTGATCTGCCCAGATCCATTTTTTCTTAGCTTCTTGACATCCATCAGGTGCTATCAGGTGCATGGGTAAAAATGTGCACTTAACCATAATCAATCAGTCATTTTATTTCAGTCATTGACTAGAAAAACAAAACAAAAGAGCCACATTGTTAAGAATAAAACAATCTTTAAAGACATATAATAAGTAAAATTGTACAATTTAAAGTAAAAAAATTAAGAATTTGGGGTACAAATATTAATATAATAAAGAATAATACAATTCATATAAGGCAGCTGAATGGTTGTTTATAATACTACCGTAACAGGTATGGAAAAGTCACCATTAATATTATTATATCTAGAGAAAATGTAGTGATGTAATGTATAAGGAACCATAATACATAAGATTAATGATTAGTTAACTATATTAGTCCAAAATAAAAACTCATTATTTTTTCTCACAATCTGAGAGACATTAGGATGAAAAATAGCAATTGACTTACATAGAGGCAAAGTTGGAAATTCAACCAGGTCTCCTCAATAATCTAGTGAAATAATTTACATAGCATGGCCTTTTGCCTCAATAAGAGAAAAATAATTTGAAGTGTAGAAAGGAATACATGGGTCTGATTTTATTTCAGTAGTTTTCCCTTCTTTTACAAATTTAATTTTGACTCCTACAGTTTGATGTATTAAGGTCATCTCACAACAGCTTACTCAGAAGTAAGTTGCATTGATTCTGAAGTGGACTGCTACCAAAAAAATGTTATTATAATAATTGTTTTATTGTCTATAAGCACTCAAATTGGCTTACAGCAATAAAAAAAATACAAATATAAAAGCTTGTGCCAAGCTTTTAACAGTTAATTGATTTTAATGTTACTGATTCTATAAAATCAGAACCATTAAAATCAATCAACCATTAACAGCTTGGCAAAGGAGATGCAGTTTTTCTCTTCCTAAATACTGAGGAAATAATTTGGAGCTTAGGTGCCATACAGGAGAAGGTACATCATATAGCCATTCTTCATGGTTGATGTCAGCCCTCCCAGGTAAACTAAAGAGGAGACACAACCAGATGAGTTGTAGGATTATTATTGTAGGATTAAACTTACAGAATCTTGCAAGTTTGAAAATACAAATCTCCTGATATCACTTTTAACTATCTGACACATAAGGGTAGATCCTTTTTCAGTTTGTTTCTTTGCCTATTGAGCAGTTGTGAGCTCTTTTCCCTTTTATCTGATGATTCCCAAGGCAGCATCTCATCCCTTCACTCAGTTATTCTCACATCTCATTACAGGCAATGAGTGCACTGTTTCAAGACTTGAAAACCAGGTTAGAGTTAAATCACCATGGAGAAAATCTATGCATGTTGTTGTTAAGAGTCAACATCAATTTAACATTACTTTTTGTGGGATGGTACATTTGTCCAGCTGACAAGTGCAGTGAATGTGCAGAAATGGTCTATATTCTCCTTAAAGAAGTAGAGTCACATTTTGGAGGTGCTTCTAGATGTTGCTAGAGGCCTAAGTGGCCTCAGTAACATAGAATGCCTTTTATTAGGTTTGGCTCAGAGGTGGTATTTAGCCATTGTCTCTGGTTCAGGCGAACCCGTAGCAGTGGCTGTGGAAGGTTCTGTCCACCTACCCCGATGTAATGTGTGAGCACTATGTATGCTCAGAAAGCGGTGTGCATGTGCAAACGTGGCATATGTCAGTGAAGCAAGTGTGCATGTGTTCACATTTGTGAACCAGTATGGAAGGTAAGTGAATCCCAACCCTGGTTTGGCTGATATACCACCTGCAATATCACCTGGACAGAGACAGCCTCCCAACAGACCAATATGAACATATGCCATTTCTTTACTATCTACACTGGCTGCCAGTCTATTTCCAAACCAAATTCAAAGTGCTGGGTTTTTAGCTTTAAACCCTCAACATCCTAGAACCGGAAGGAATGCCTTTCCCTGTATGTATATAACTGCCAGACTTTAATGTCATCCAATGAGCAGCCCTGCTACACTACCGGTAGGTTTTCTTGCCAAATGAAGTGACATGGGCTTCCGTGAGGAAAAGAACTGTGGCACATTCTTAATTCTATTTCACTGTATTTTAATTCTCAATTTTTGAATGACCAACTTGTTACTGCCTAGTTTATATTGTGTTTTATTGTGTTTTGAAATTATCACTTTTTAAAAAAAACTTAGACGATCTATTACTATGTTTTATTACAAACCTATTACTATGTATTGTTACAAACTTCCCAGAGAGGTTCCGTTATTGGGCAGTTTTCAAACATTAACAAATAAATAAATAAATACTACAGTTGTGTTCTATACATTGGATGTGTTTATATAAAATACATTTAAAGGCAAAAATGTGTTAATTGAGAGGAAATTATTTACAACCTTAAAATTCAAATTAAATTAGCCTTGCTAAGTTATTTTAAAAATGACTTTTGAATAAGTTTCAAATAGTCTATTGTCTGTTTGAGTTCTTCCAGGAATAATTTCAATGTATTATTCTGATATTTTGTTCACAGTACTTCACAATTTTAAAAAAAATGTTGCAATGCATATATGCACTTTATGAATTTATATTATGATTTTTTTAAAAAAAAAAAAAGATACCAGTGGCATCTACAAAGAGGACAATAAGAGCCAAATGTCAGCTTGGTCATCCTGATGCATACTCTGCCCTGTCCTATATGAATCCCAGCATCACACACATCCAAAAAAGACAGAGCTCGCACCACAGTGTTGTGATGCCACTGTCATCATTCTAACAAAAGTGGCAAGTTGCCATAAAGATACCTGATAGCGGGAAATCCTCATAGCAGGAAAATTTATTCAAAAAGCTGAGAAGTAGGTATCCTATCTTTAAAAAAAGAACAAAAGCTTTCGGTATGAACAAAATTTAGTAATACAAGTGCAAAGAAAATGTCAGAACATTTGCACTTGAACTAGGTATTGAATTCTTGTTTTATAGCGCTGTAATAAAACTGCTCAATACAGCTTCTTTCCAAGAATAAATAATAAAGCTGTG
Organism: Natrix helvetica; assembly: GCF_964273705.1. Classification (NCBI taxonomy): domain Eukaryota; kingdom Metazoa; phylum Chordata; class Lepidosauria; order Squamata; family Natricidae; genus Natrix; species Natrix helvetica. The sequence continues at coordinate 44,176,141 of NC_138552.1, forward strand.
TCAATTGCAATCACTTAGGAATCCATTGAAATATGCTATTTGATCAAGGATGCCTAAACCTTTGTATGCAATGAACTCTTGAACAACAAACAAATGCCTTTCTGTAGATGCAGTGCCTTTTTCTGAGAAGTCCTTCTTACTATTCTGAGGGAAGAGAAGAGAAAACAAAGGCAATCTGTTGATTCTGCCAACCTTGGGTGAACATTTTATTTCTATGGCTGCAATTACAATAATTTCATTTATGTATGTTTTATGTCATATTTATATTGATTTAATGAATATTTTCACAGGTCACATGTGACCTTAAGTATTATAGTACTTAAGTATTATAGTATGGAATGATGAGGATAATTTAAAAATTACAGCTTGATCAAATTAGGAGTTTAGTTTATATGGTATCAACCTGGAAGAAATTCCATTTTGTGTATGAAATAAACCTTTTGTATCATTCATGGATGTATAATAGGAGCTAATGTTAGACCGACATCTATATCAATCCCAAATCCCTTATTAACATCTTGGTTATTTTGACTCAATCTTGCTACTTATGACTTTCCCATTGTTTACCTTCATTACAACTGTTTGAGGTAAATTAGTGTGAGAAATAATATCTGGCCTTAATTCATCAAGAAAGATTCAGAGTGGCTTGACTCCGATTGTCTTCCTTTTATAGCAATCCACATCACCCTGGCTTTCCAGAATTTAGGCATTACCTCACAAGGAAATTGGGTATGCAGGTCTATCCAGAGAGATGAAAAATCAATATATTAGTATCAAGGATTTGCCCTTTTTTTACATGTAATACACTCTTTATTAATCTTTTTAACCCTTTATATGGACCCCTTTACTTCAGTCCACATGAGATTCCTAATTATGTTTCTGCTTTTTAATTTTACATTCCCTAAAGAGAGAATGGAAGAAAAAGATTTGTTATGTCATTTTTTCTGATATTTTTGTTTTAAACTGGATATGTTTGATTACCAATGAAACTATGGTGGAAAAAGTCCAATTTACTATTTAGATTAATGTCTTGAAACAATTTGGACCAATATTTCAGAAAGTTAAAAGATTTTGCCAGTTCATTTAGGAAAACCTTTTTTGCATGACATTTATCCATAAGCGAATAAAGATGGCCTTAATATCCCCCTTTGCTTCAAGTCTTGGAAGATGGAAGAATATTTTTTTAAAAAAATGTATATCTTAATTTCTTGCCAAAAAATAAAAAACTGAGCAAGACTGAAATGTTTTAGGCTTCTGATTAAACTTTCAATGGTATCTGTCTTTTAGACAAAGCATTTGTCATAAGTAGTGTGTTGACTAGAGTATGATTTATGTCACCAGACTGCAATTGGTTGAATAATTTATGCTATTTATTGTTCAGAAAAGGGATCTGGGGTTTTGTTTGTTTTTTAAGTAGAATGGCAATGGCAAAAAATGTAAAAGCACATTTAAATGGTAAGATGGTGGTAAAAGTGGAGGAAAAGTTATTTTCCATGCTTATATTTAAAGAGTAAATCAAAGGAGGAAACACCTTATGCAGCAAGATCATTCTTGAGGGAATACTGTTGTCAGCATATTCAACTAAACCAATTGGCTAAGAGAAGCTGCCAAATAGGTGTGAAATTAGGTGAAATTACCAGGGAAACACTTTCTTTTAAGGTACTTTGCTTTGTTCCTTCCAATGCCTTGCAGCAAAAAATTTAATTTAAATACTGAAAATGGAATGCTGCTGTATTGATTTAAATTTACTAAGTCTTAGAATCTATTTCCTTTTTCACAGGCAAAGTGCATGTTGTATGTGTCGGTGTGATTTCCACTATTCAGATTTTCCACTATTTATGAGTATAACAGAGTTTATTAGATCTTGCTGTTCTGTATATTAGCATAAAACACATAACTTGAATTGTCAGTTTATAAAATTTTCAGAATGTACGATTATGGGTTTGCTCTTACTGTAAATTTCTTTCGCTGCTTGCATGATTTATCTTATCTGTTAAAACACTGGTTTTTATGTTTTTTCCCATTTTAACAGATTAAATTTAATACCCTGAGCCTATTGCAGAGGTAGTACTATAGACAAAAGAAGGGACGGATAGATGAGTATGCAGGGAAGGGGAGGGGGAGAAAAGATATGTGACTCAATTCAGCTGAAAACTATTTCACAGATAACTCACTTTATGCCATCTGGCTAAAAATATTTGAAATGTTTACAGGCTGCACAATATATATGTTTGACATATTAAAGCAGACTCCTATCAGCTGCTCAGTAACCGTTCCAGAGAAACTCCTTAAAAGAAATCAAGCAACATCACCGCCACTAGTCTGCTGTGCTGTTTTTAATTTGAAGGCAAATTCATCTCTGACACACAGCAGATTCTGTGCAGGTGGAAGTGAGCCCCTCACTGCTCCTCTCCCTGCCAGTCAAATTATGTCATCAGTGAAGGATCACTGGTTTTTAATGATACGGTGGCCTCCATACTGAGAAGCAGGCCCTGGCAGAGCAATATTCATAGCCAATAAAATGGCTGTCACCAAATTACAATTGACACTTAACATCACTAAATCTGCAGTGTAATTCCTTGTGACAGTTGTGTAGGTATATTAGAAGAAAATAATTTACTTCAAACCCAGCATGTAAAACACCATTTCCTGGAAATAATTCATGTCATATTTACAGTAGCCAAAGCAAGCGGTCTCCAGGCAACCTTAATTCGAGGAAAAGATCATAGATGCTAACATGTTCATTGGAGTATGATTATTTATGTCTGCAATAAACAAAGCTGGAGCAGTTGCTCAATGCAGGTTTTAATTGTTATTGGGGGTTTTAATTGTTATTGGGTTTTAAATGAATATTAGGCTCTTTTGCTGTAGGGATTAAGAAAACTATAAATATAGGGCAACATTTCAATGGAAAACTGGCAACCACAGGAAGCCTCTTGGCAGATTCAAGAGGCAGAAACCCAGTCTGTGTTTTTGACTTTGTACTTCAGTCCTTCTGCTTAACTCATATGAACATCAACATGCCAAATGTATAGATACCCCTATGCATTTGAAAGCATTAGTGGGTATATTCAACTTCAGGAGTAAAGTTAAAGGTGACAGCACAAGTGTCATCTTCCGTATTTCCTTCCCCTGGAAATAATAATCTTGTCAAGAAAACATTTGATTGGAGAAAACAAATGCACATTCAATGGAAATTCTTTTATTCTGGAATGTGTATTTTGCTGCATTCATCTGAGCAGATCAGCAGCAAGTACCCCTCCCCAGTATTTTGAGCATAGACAAACATGACATTGTTAAAAGTCTCCACTCTTCAAAATGAAGTGGTTTGAATATCTGACAAAATGGGACTGCAAAAAATTCATTCCAATGGTGTCTCTAGGCAATTCACCTTTGGCCCAGTGATGATATGACTCTTTTGCTGAGGGGAAAGGCACAATAAGTCAGGTCAGGCACTCTTTAGGCTTCAGATGCCAGTTTGTTAGCAGAGTGAAGCAGGTGTAGTGGTATTGGATTAATTCATTCCCTCATCAGAAGCTCTGAAGCTTTTACATCAAAACAGAGGCTACACAAAACAGAGTCAAGTATATAATAAAGGTAAGTTTATTTTAAAATGCAATATTCAAATTAACAGAAAGTAATACATGTTAGTAAACTTTTATGCCTGCAGGGTCTTCTAGTTAAGACCTTTCAGTTGATTAAACAATATTTTTCAAATAAGTCAAAACACCTGAAGCAAGAATAATTAGGATTCTGGGTCTGGTCTTTGACTACATTAGCTAAAGCAGAAGATTTGAAGGGCATCGGACTGATCTGGAACACACCAACTTGCAGTTCTGAGAACTGTGGTTCCAATATCCTGTATTTGAGAAGTACAGGGCAATAAGAACATCCAGCATGGAATAATATTGGTGGGTTTTTTTTAAAGTGCTGAACTCTCTACAGTTTTCTAATTAGGGAAATACCAGGATATTAGTATTTGGGTTGCAAATTTATGATATGATGATGCTTTAATGAGAGCTATAATTAATTTGCAATGAATTTGATTTTAATATAACTTTCTTCCAAAAACCTTTGCAGAATATTGCAGCCAAAATCCATTCCAAATAATTCAAAGCAATATCCGAAGTATTTGTCTATCAAGCTACAGTATAATTGTGCAGTCTAAGCAAGCTGGCTTCAGATCTCAAGGAAACCGGTAATACAATCTGCAATTTAGAGACAATAGTAGTTTCCTTCTTATATATAACATGATTCTGACCATTACAGATGGGGAGAAGGCAGCCTTTAACGAGCACCAGTCCTTAATGGTTCTGAATGCAACTTAAAGGCTTTTCTCAACAGTTCTGTTTATTTTTCTTAGCTCTGCATAAAAACAAGAATGAGAGAGAAAACATGGCAGAAGGTGGAGTTCAGAAAGATGGGGACCAAAAACCTGACAGATTAAATTGATAGAAGTGGGGAAGAAAAGTAATTTAAAAAGGCCCAGCCCAAGAACAAAGTTTCCTGTTTCATATTTCTTTTCCCAAAATAAAGAGTCTTGGTGAGGCAGGATATATTTCTATATAAATACAATGCAAAATACAAAAAAAAAATTGGAATTTCTTAACATGTTATTACTTCATGATAAATATGTCAAGCCTTTTTTCATTTGTGAGTGCATTATTTCTTTCCCAAAGGAAGCTTGAGAACATATTGACATTATGAATAAAAAAGGCCACAGATTCATCCAAAATCTGAAAGTTGCTATTATTAAATGATAAACCCTTTTTAAAGATTTGTTAATGAATTGGGATAGGCCAAACTCCTCACCCTAAAAAATTGACCCTACTTTTGACATTTCTACTGTTAAGACTCAGAAAGCTTTTGGGTTGCATGCCTTCATGAGATAAATGATTTGCAGAACCTATCATACATAACAGCAATTTTAATTATACGAAAGTACATGTGCTTTTTGCTTTTCTTAATTATGTAGAAAGTTGTTGTATTTGGCAAACATTGGAACTGTTAGTTGTTACCACATAATTGATTTGCTTGTTTGTTCATTCATTTGTTGATTTTGTTTTTGCTGATGGACATGGGTAATCAGCTCAAAGTCTCTATGTTGAATCTTCAGCTAGTTGGTTCTCTTGCTTCTATTATTACTATTATTACTCAGCCGTAGCTGAATTCCATATTGGTAGCCTAAGTACAATGGCTGTTTAAATAAGCCAATTTCTACAAATTAAATATATATGCTTTATGTCATTAATTAGGACAGGGTTTTTTTCTCAATTTTATGTTGCAGTTTTTCAAACTGAATGGGAAAATATAAATTATACAAAGCAGCTAGCTATTAGTGAAACCAAACTGAATTATGGTCTATGGTCAAAATAATTTGTTGATATTTCAATCTTATAACATGGACTAATTTGTTACAGAGTATGGGGCTATAATACCTTAGAGTTTGTCAGAGAATTTCTGCTCCTGAAGATACTGTTGTTTTACTGAAATTTATAATGTGTTACTGTTTTCATTCATAAGCCTTTGGAAAACAGTCACTTTTTAGAATGTTTTTTAGGAGGGAAGGATAATACTTTTGTTCATAGATGAATTGTTTCTTTTCTTTAAGTTATCTATTTATCATTTCAATACAAAATATTATGTTTAAGCAAGTTCCATAGGGGAAAAATTAATATTTAACTGATTCAATATCTAATTTCAGTATGGACTCATGTTACTTTGTGTAGAACACCCCTTTAAGTAATCACAGTGGCATGTGGTGAGGAAGGTGGACTCCTACCTGACTATCACTCAAAGTTATTGGAGACAAAGATATTTTCTGCTCAACCTTTATTTAATACACCTTACTTTTATAATACACCTTTGCAATGGGTAACAAAAATATGGAAAAATGGTGCACATAATTTTTATACATAAATCTGATATATTGACCTTGACCTTTTTGAGTGAAATTATTTGCTCTTCTTTAAACATTATAAAATGTTATTATGTAGTCCTATATTTATTTATCAAACTTGTATAGCTCTTGACTCTGGACAACTTAACTAATCAAAGGAAACTGCAATTTTATTTTAGGGGAGAAAAAATGAGAAGGACAGACTAGATGGAAACAAAGTAAGGACTTTTATCTCTCTTGCCAATAGCCTTAGAAGAAGAGAGAAGTCTTCACAATTCTTCTAAGCAACAGCAATGTGGGAGCCATTCAGTTCTCAGAGAGATCTTTCCTCCTGAAGACAGGGTTCTGATAGATGGCATTGTCTAATTGAAAAACCCAGAGTATTCCTACCCTATGTATATAAAAACACATATATGCTCATATGTCTGAGGTCGAGTTTCCATCTCTGGTACTGAAAACATAACCATACCCTAAGTACATAACCAAAACTAAAATTCCTTCCTATTGAAATTATAGTCAAAATTATTACAGCTACAAAAATGGAATGAGACAATATTTAAAAAGGGGGAAAGAAGCAAACATATGTACAAGTAGTTAATCCAAAACCAAATATTCTCTATATCTCCTTTCAGATTATATAAAATACTGCAAATGGATGATGAGATGAAAGTGTTTTAAATAATGCCCAAATGTTATGTTTGTGACCCAAAGAAGAACTTTATCCTAGCCAAAACTTATTTGTCAAAATTTACTGTGGTGCATATTTGCAAAATTATTTTATAATTTATAAACTATCATATCTTGTCAATTGAACCTTGCATTTCTACTGTGCATCAGATATTTATATGAAACAGGTAATAATCCCTGCATATTTGATCTTTGACCTTAGCTCAAAAACTGTTTTCTATAGAAAAGTCCTGTGATTAGTGTCTTCGCCTACTTTTTCACCTTGAAGTTAAAGGGTCACAGTTAGGGCCTCTCTCTTATTACTACCTTTAAAATGAAACACATTTTATTAAAAGCACCGTGTGTTTATTTCTTTAGAATTATTAGCTTTAAAGTCCTTGAATTATATGAAGTTAATTACTGTTTTTGCCCCCTTTTTGTCTGATATTTGATACTGATGACTAGAATAAATTACCTGCCTAACAAGGAGTTTTAATTGTTAGTTGCAGGGCCAGTTTTCATGCTCCATACTATAACCCCATATTATTTCAGAACCACCATATCAAGATGTATGTTTTGTTTTTAATCATTAGTAAAAGTTGCAGCCTTAGTACTATTAATTTTAATCAACTGTTGGGGCATTTTCTTCACTTTGTATATAAAATAAATAAATAACTAGCGTGTTTATGTAAAAAGAAGAAGAAATCCATAAATGTGCTTGTTTTTCTTTCTAGTGGCTAGATACTGTCATAATCCTATAAATTATTATTTTTGAAGCTGCTATAATTTTACTTTATATTCTGATTAGAAGCTGACCAGTGACTATTAATCATTAAAATGAACTCATATTCCATTAAAGCCCCATGCACAAGTCTTTAAAAAGTTTATATCCATGTTAGGTTAATTGGATCTAAGTATAGGAAGCTTGCAATATTCGATTTAATCCTCAACGTCCATAAAGTTCTACTGTGTCAGTTTCCTGTAATTTTCGTTGTATGAACTACATTTTCTTATTTATTTTGTATTATTAAATGTGTGGAAGAAAAATATTTTCTCAAGGTAAAATATTGCCCATCGTTTTCATGGATATAGGTGATCTGGAAAAAATATCAGAACCCAACTCTAGAGGGGAAACATACTCCTCTTGGCATTTTGATAAATGCCAAGAAACAAGCTCTGTATAGTATAAATGTACTATATTTGTGATGCAATGTGAAGATAATATAATGACAGGTGGTTGCCTATTCCATCCACCATATAATGATTTGGATTTCCTGGACAAGACATTGATGCTGGAACAAAATTAGAATGTTTCTCACATGAATGTTCTAATGAATGTGATATTGTTTAGCAACTATTCGGTTTAATACATATCTGCAGTTTATCTTAATAATGCCATTAGCTATCATGATACTCTCTAATAAAGGGCTCCATTTTTGTTATGACATGATCTTTCCTACTGTTTGTTGACCTTTCAATACAAGGGAGAAGGGATGTTCCCAAACACCCACTCCCCAAACTTTAAGCGGCTACTGTAAAGAGGTGGTGTTCTTCTCAGCTGGAATGTTTAGAAACCCTTAGAGCTAAATACCTTGGTGTACTGCTTAAACACCAACAACCGCCTTATGGGGCCTTGCCCAACCTTAAACACCTCTTTTTTTGTTGAGAATATTGCATTCTGTAGGCTAACCCTAGGCTCACATTAAATATACCGGCTTCATTGAAGCTTACTGAATTGAACTGAGTGGCTTTTTTGTTTTATTCTCTCTTTACTTCACCCCCAACTGGGACTGGGCAGCCTTTCTTCCAACGGAGCGTGCTTTAAAGTAGCCCCAAAGAAGAGAATAAGAGGTGGAAGGAGAAAGAAAACCAAAAGGTGCTGCTTAGGCCCATAATTAGCCTTGATGCTTAGAGTCTAAAATATTTTAATGCCAGGTTTCTGATTGCAGTGCAGCAAAGTGGATTTGGGAATGCAGAAAAGTAATTAGGTCTGTGCACTGAAGTGTGGAGAGCATTTAAAAGTGAATGGGTGGTTAGTACATTTCTTGGCAGGCTGTTTTTTATCTTTTCATGCTTCGCTGTTGTTTGAGGTGATGGGTTTATTGCAGTTTTAGCACTTTGGAGGTGGCTGTGTTTTTCTTAACCTAGCCTTTCACTTCCCTGTCTCTTAAGATGAATACTTGTGGCAAAATGGAGATTTGAAGAAAAATGCTTAAAAAAGAAATCCTTAAAAGGCTGGATTCCTGGAAGGAGGGGGGGGGATCATTTGGTGAAGGAGAACAAGGAGAAATAAGCTCAGCCTTGAAGTAAGCCATGTACAAAGAAACTGCCTTTAATTAATGACTTACTGTCTATAGAACCAACCGTAGATAATGGTCACCCTAAGGAGAAGCAAAAGAAAACATTTATTCTCCAGAAGGATCTGTTCACATCAGGTGCAAGCCACCAAACCCTGCAGCCCTAACATCCTTGTGCACTTCAGTGAGGCTTACATGACAACCCCCTGAATGAATAGAAGCTGTGTAGCAGCTGGGCTTTGGGGATTCCAACCACTGTCTCCAGGAGAATCTACCATACTTCAAAAGGCTAAATGGAGTGGTATCAAGATCACAAGTGATCTGGCATCTTGCAGTAATTTATAGATTACTGAAGCTTTGACATAAACACTGCAATTTTAAAAAAAATCTCACCAGGGGTCAGTTATTCTTTAATTGTGGAACCAGGCAGCTCTGTTCGTTTGCTATTCAGAATTTCACCAGCGCTGACCTGCATGTCATAGACATTTCCAGCTTTACAAAAAAGGAAAGAAAAGAAAGGAGGCTAGCAAGAGAGAAATCTGCGCATTTTACTATTTTCCTTATGGGGAGTGAGGGAACTTCCTTCTGACTATGGTTATATTTACAGGATACCATCTTAAACAAGCTGTGATAGCAACATTGGGAATTACAAGATGGGCACTTGTTATTTTTGAACAATTCCCTTTTAAAAAAGAATGAGAGATGTATTGAGTCATTGTAGAATGGAACAATAGATTTATGAGGCCTCCACTGGGAAGTTCTCCTGAACACTTTCCATTGCAATGCACAGGAGGTGCAGAAAAGCATTGCGTACATTTCAGTCAATCTTTTCTAAGAACAGGTTCAAAGGTTTGTATCCTGAGAAATCCAGCTCCCCAAGTCAGGCTCCCTTTGCAATTCTCAGGATTCCTAGCCAGTCTGATGAAAGATCACAGGTGTTAGAAGTTCTGGATATACCAATTGCATCAATTGGAAGGGAAAAGCAATGGGGACAATTGTGATAAATTGTCTGCTATACTAACAGATAAGCAGTTCTATTATATATAATTATAATTTATAAGGGAGACTTGTCCAATTCCTTGTTGCAAAGCATTACTAAAATTTAAGTAGGATTTTTCTAATAGTTTCAAGAATTGTATACACAAGTTTTTCATTCATTTAGTGTTATTATTAGAAAGGGATTTTAAAGTGGGGATGGTTCTTTATATTCAAAGCCTATTTAATTAACTGATTGTATTTTTATCTATATTTTAGTGTCAAGCATTACATTCCAAAACAGATCCTACTGCTACAAACTGCATCTGTATGCAAACTGTATGATGATGCATTTCAGCTACCATATTCTCAAGGCCATGTACAACTTATGGATAGGTCTACTCAATTTAGCAAAAAAAAAACCATCTAGTTGTTTAAAGATGTTATTTCTATATCTTACATTTAGGAGATGTTTGGACAATAAAGCCACCAATATTGAGTTTATTGTATTACTATGCTGAGATGAGTTACATTTTCAAACAACCAAAGTACACTTATTTTCCTTTGACGGTGTGCCTAATAATCAGTATAAAAGTGTTAAAGAGTATCAATACGATTTATCTGACATCTGCCTAAATTCCATAACAGAAGATATCATATAAATTACTGCAATAAATAATAGATATCAAAACTAGATTGTACAGATAAGTAAAAGAGATAGAAACTACAGCAAATAGTCAAATAGATCATGGAAAAATTGGTTAGAAACTATTCACTAACACTTCTTCAACATTTTTCCTAAGATTTTATGACGAATGCATATTAAATGCATAAATATTTAGTTTTTCAAATAGCTAAGTAGAAAGAGACTAATCACTGCCAACAACCAGGTCATAGTAATTAAAGACTTTGGTTTGAACTGATGCTGATGCCTCATGCTGGCTAGTATGAATATGGGAAGAACTTTTCTACAACTCTGACCTTAATGACCTCTGACCTGTCCTAGGCCTAATATTTAAATAGTAATGATTGCTAAAGAGTGGAAGGCACAGAAAAGCAAAAAGGACACCTGCAAGTAGATGGCAAAGTATACTGACAAATATTTGAATGGAAAATCCTAAGGGCAAACCAACAAACTAATATAAAGAACATGATATCTGAAGCTAGCCAATGTTTTTATTTTTTTGAATGTAGAATACCAATGACAGAACTTATCAAAAATATTAGTAGAAAGTTTTAATAGTGCATATTCTTTCTTCCTTGAGTGTTATAGTATGACAGCAGATTGTCATTGCATCTTCTAACATATAAAGCTTACAATAGGAAAACACCTATTCCAAATAAGGCCCATTTACGCTAACAACATTGTCTTCTACTCTGGATGTTTAATTATGCTGACCATCTATGGGATGGCTGTTATTTCAATTTACTACTTAATGATGAAAAATAGTTGCTGTTTTCTTTTGAACATGTTTCTGTTAAGTACGTATGCTGCACAGGCTATATTTCTAAATGGAGATTATCCTATACTGAGCAATGTTTTGAATATCAAAATTGATAGTTGTAATGTACTTTTTGGCAATATATTTTTGAATGACTTGGAAACTTTAGCTGCTGCAAATTCTACATCCCTTCTGTCATAATATGTCAAGTTCCATGAACTCCATTTTTGCACACCAAAAACTCATTAGGAGTACTTTTCTAAAATTAAATCAGTAATGTAATATTGATAGTGCACTTTCTCAGTGTTTTCTTGTGGAAAATGGAACAAATAAGCTGTGTTATTCTGAAAAAAAGACTTCAAAATATAATAAATATTTTAAAATATCGGTAATATAATAAACACAAACTAACAGATGAATATTTTGCTTGTATTTGTGATAGAGATGATGATGATAGATAGATAGATAGATAGATGATAGATAGATAGATAGATGATTGATAGATAGATAGATGATAGATAGATAGATAGATAGATAGATAGATAGATAGATAGATAGATAGATAGATAGATAGATAGATAGATAGATGATAGATAGATAGATAGATAGATAGATGATAGATAGATAATTTAAAATCCAAATATTTCTTTATATGACACCTCATTAGAGCAAATTTCCATTTGTGCCTAGCTTTTAACCAACTTTTTCATCTCTTGTGCACATTTTGAAAACTTTTTATGTAATCTTTATATTTTATATTTATTACAGAGATATAGGCACTTTTAATTTGAAAAACAAAAAGAGTGATTCGTGAGCTCAAGTTAATCATTTGTTTCTATGTACCACAGAATGTGTGTTGTAATTCCAGGAAAAATACATGTGTAGATAAAGCCAGCTGGTCCAGAATATAGACCAATTTTAAATGGGTTGATTATTCCTGTTTACAGGAATTGTCTGAATCGTGACATCTGTTAAATGCAATGATATTAAATAAATTATAAACAAAGGAAATAGGAATAGCATAAATTTTAATTGGAGACTTGCAAGAATGCATCAATATTAAAATGCATTAACTGTTTTATCTTTTCCTATAAGCTATTTTAAAAATGTATGAAACAGAGGCTTGCCTTGTGAATCATTTTTATCCAATATTCAAAAATGTTAGTTTTGAAAATATTGGAAGATATTGAAACAGTCTGGACATAGATAGAATTCAGTACATAGAACTAAGCTGAATTCCATAGAAATTTCAGTTTCTCCATTTGTTTCTTCCATTACTTTGGTGTCAGATTCTAAATGCCTGCTAGACCTTTTGCTTAACTGCAGAAACCCCAAAGACCTCTGCAGAATCAGCATTAAGGAATAGTATGCCCTCTGGATTTTCTCAGTGGTTTTAGTTTTATACGTACCTGAGTTCAGGCTGCTGGTCCTAAAAAATGACCAATTACAGAACACCCACAAAACCATCAGCTATATATTCAAATGAATCCAGTTTACCAGAGGGGGGGGGAAACAAAACTTCACTACTGTTCCTAAACAGATGAGCAGATATCACAATAGCAGACACAAGTGTACCAAAAAACCACCCACACCAACCAAGTGTTCCACTACTAAACAACAACCTCTCATAAGAGAAGCTGTGTAACAAGTCAGTTTAGATGAGTAGAAGCCTATTTTAGCAACCTGGAACTGCAGAAATAGTAAACAGAACATCTTCCAACAAAATGGATATCTATTCAATGTTCTCAAAAAGTGCTAAACATTCAACTCAATAGAGTACAACCAACACAAGTCCTATAAAGAAAAACACTGTCCTATAGGAATGGCTAGTTATGGTATATATTATTAATGTGTAAAAGCAAAACGTTGTGGTTGGAGTGTGTTTATCATGTACTGTGCTAAGAAGTGTTGGAAGTCAATGACCCCTTTTCTTTCTTTCTCTCTTTCCCCTTGTATTTCACACCCCACTTCCTTTCCTCCCTTTAATTTCCTATTTTTTCTTCTCTTCTTTGTACTTTATATAACGAAATAAAAATGATAAAGAAAAACGAAAAAGGAACACTGTCATACATCAGGGATATCTCAGAAACCACCAATAGCTAGTACAACCTCATGGAATCAGCTTAGCACATAAGACAACTAAAGCCCTTCAAAACATTCTAAGCGAATCCAAAACCCCAGCAGCCCAAGAAGAAGAAACAGGAGTCATCTACAACATAATGTAATAATTGTAACAGCCACTACATAGGACAAACCTGCAGAAGACTGGCAAAATGCATCCATGAACATCAGCTAGCAGTCAGAAGACATGAAGAAAACATGTGGATAGACTTAACTATAGTTTCAACTGGGAAACCGTGACCATCCTAGGCCAAGCCAAGTCCAAAAATTTCTAAAAGCCTTTGCTCTGACAAATTAGCCATCAATAGACTCATAAACATAAACAATAAGTCACTTATAATTTTACTGAAGGTATTTCATTTACAGTTCTTTCCCATAATATACATATTTTTAAAATATATCTATACAAGTTTTTGAAGGATAAGAATATAAAAAATAAAGCAGATATTCTCAATGAAATACATGTAGGGTTTATGGTTAATTAATGAAAAATGTCTTTTGACAGAACATGAAAGAATACCAAAAAACCAATGAGTAGACCATTTCTTCACAATCTCTCTGGATAAGGAGAGGACAGGACACCACCCACATCTTCCCCGGACAGTTACTGTTCATAATGAGATCATAGCACAGTGGTCTCCCATGATTTGAGCATCAGCAGAAGACGGAATCAGTCATCAAGTTGTGCTGTCCTCCTTTTCCCTCACGTATATAGCAAGAGTTCTACAGATGTTTATTCAACCTCTCCCCCCCTCAAACAGGTCCTTGGAAAGCACCCCTGTTATGCAAGTCTGGATTCCAAACTCAGTACAGCAAGAGTCACTGAATAACCAAGACCAATGGACACACACAATGTCCAGGAAAGCAGTCCAGGAATAAAACAGGTCAGGACACAAAGCACAGAATTGGGGACATTGCTTCAGCAACACTTGGGTCATCAGGGTGTGGTTAAGTAGACAATGCCAATACAACCCTTCATCAGAGGCGAGGTTGCCTCTACATGAGTAATTTAGTTGACTGACTAAGGATATGTAGAGCAGAGAGGCCTATCGCCTCTCTGCTCTACATATCCTTGGATAAAGAGAAGATATGGACTCCACCCCCTTGCTAATGGGTGACGGATGGTTCCCATCCCAGCCTGGAGCCTCCTGGCCAACTTGTTGCAGCTGCGATTCATCTATCTCAGTCTCACTTGTCACTCATCCAGTCAACCCAGCTGAGGCGCCTCCATCAGGATAGCTTTCTCTGAACCCTGATCCTGCCCAATATTCAGTTCCATATTTTGCTCCAGTGACTCAAACTCACTGTCCTCCTCTGAACTCACACTTGGAAAGGGGCCTAGGGACCAATCCATGACACAAGCTCCCAACTGTGTCAGAATATTTCAAAGGACACTAAGTATGATAACAAATGCTAATCGTTTTCAGAAATTGCTTATCTAACCATCTTAAAACTATTGGAGATTTTTGGACTGACAAACCTGGTGAAGCTATAATCCTGGACAAAATAAAAATTAACTATAGGTTTAAGAACATAAAAAAATGAAATAAATGCAAAAAGCTAAATAAAATTTTGAACTAAGGAAATTATAAACAAATTAAGGGACAGACAGTTTTGGAAAATTGAAAGTGTTGCTGTATTATTTTGGAATTAGCTATAAATAAGCAGCTTTTTATGAGAACCAAAATTATTTTATCTACTATAAATCATAACAGAGTTTATTATTTAAATTGGACACTAGGGGGACTAAAGATTCCAGGCAAAAATGTGTTAACCTTTTCGTTTTTATCAGTATAAGGATTTACGAAATGTACAAATTGTTATATTTGAAATATTAAATGAAATCTTCAAAGAATGTGGCAAAAAATTAGTAGCCACAATATCAACAATATCACTGCTGACATCTGCTTCTATGGGTAGACTATGTTCAATAGATGTCAATGAATATATGACAGATGTGAAATAAATCTTGTTTGATGCAAAAATAGTAGAATCAGAAATACTGGAGAGAAGGGGTGTGGATTATGAGAAAGAAAAGGCATTTAAAGTGAAAATACAAGTAACAGGCTAAGAAAATGATTCTGATAAGATTTGGCTAAAGTATTAAAAGTTAAAGGAAAAATGGTAAGCCGAGAAAATGATCTGAATAATGACTTTTTCACTGGATTTACAAGAGAGGTTTGCTAAAGCCTTGAAGAAACCTTTGAGATGTGAAAAAAGAAAAATTGAAGAAAGACCAAATCCTACGACAACATTTTAATGAATTAAAGATCAAGACTGTCAGAAGTAAAAGGGAAGAATATAAAGTTGGTTTATTTTATCAAGGTTAGAATAAGATATGTTTTTATAAAGTTCTGACAACTTTTGACTTTTTATCTTTGATGAAAATTGAGTCACTTCTTTATTTATTTTCTTTAACTCATTCTTTTTTTTTCCTTTTTTCCTTTTTTTTTTCCTTCTTTGCATATTTTCTTTTTTTATTTATTTGTATAGCAAACTACTTAACTTCCCATCTTCCTCACGGAGGGGCTTTTTACTTTCTTTTTACTTTACTTTCTTCCTCTGAGTTTATTTTACATTAGTTCTTATTACTATAATTAAGATCAATAAAAATTATATATAAGACAACAGAGAGCACTGTATTTTCATTGGAGCTGAAATAAACCACAATTTTGAAGTTTACAAATACTGTCAGTGGAGGAAAACCATGAAGTCAGGTTTTTCCCATGCATTTCAAAATTGTCCCTTATTTTTGGAATTAACATCTTAACTATGATTATTCTGTTTTTATATCATTACATAGGGTCCCCCCCACCCCATCCCGCCATCCTGCCCCCACTAGCTTTTAAGAATAAGTATACCAGGATTGCAGCTTTTTGGCATTAGTTTAAATTTCTGCAAAATAATTGTCAAATAAGCATAAACCAACAAACTAGAAATATTTTTAATCTTTCCTTCTTTCACATTTGACTCTCTTCATGTTGACAGCTGAAAGATACCAGGTTTCATTGATGGCTGTCATTAGGTTAGGATGACTAAATCATAGCTACTCGACAAGTTGCAGAGAAGCCCCCTAGAGAACTTTCACTGAGGAAAAGAAGCCCTGAAAAATACCTTCTCACTCTTTCTTTTCTCTTTTTATGGTGCCTGTTGAATTCCCAGGGGTAACTTCAGTTAAAATCTTGAATCTGTCATTCTTTCCTTCTTTTTATATGCTCCGATAGTAGGGGTTAGACTAGTCCAAATTATTATTACTGGAAGTACCCAAAAGATTTGTATTACTTCATGTTCCTTAGACAAATTGTTTTTTTTAAGTATAAGGCAAAACAATTCTTGCTATGTCTGCTAAATTAGCAATTTATTTAATAAATGTGAAGTTCAGCTGATTCAAGTCCACATTCTTTTTTGTCAAATTTAATTCTTACCAAAGGAAATAGTAATATTTAATTTTAGGGAAACAAACTTAAACTGCATTTGTTCATAAATCACTTTCTAGGTTAACAGAAGAAAACATTACAATGCAAGCGATTGGCACCATATCTTAAACCAGTTTCTGAAAATATACTAAAACACATTAAGTCCTATTTTAGCACTATATATAAATATACATACATGCATGCATGCAGAGAGAGAGAGAGAATTATCCAACATTTCACATAGAATGAAACATTGTAATAATAGTCAACTCAATTTGTAGATGTCACTGCACTTAATTGCTCTCATATTTATTTTCTTCCAAGATAAAAACTATACGTGCATGAATACCTAGAGCCCTAGACATATATACAATGTAATATGAATATTTTTACAATACAATATTATAATAGAAATATATCCATAACAATCTATTTAAATAGCACAAGACAATTGTATAATCATTTTAGAAACATTGAAATTTTGGATAAAGTAATTGTGGCATTTGAAAGGTCAAATTGCTTTGGTTCTATATACTACTAAAACTCGTGTGTGTGTAACTTTTAACTAAGTGAAATTGTGCCTTATAGGACAACAATTTTGACCCAAAACACTTCAAATGGCCTAATTTATAGAATGCATCCAAAATCTAGGCCTCATAACTTCCAGAAATTGAAATTTGGCAAAATTGTAGTTGCTTCATTGCTACTATGCTGCTGTGTCACACCTAGCGTTTCAGTAAAATGGACCTGCCATTAATTGCCGGAGGGCAGTCAGCTGCAATCAAGTTGGAAGGAAGTCAGGAGTTGCATCCACTCCCACTGCCTTTTTTGTCCTTGGTCATTCTGTTTCTCTGTTTAGGTAAGGAAATAGGCTGAAACGATGACCCAAAGCAGAACAGATTATCTACTCCTAATTAATAAGGAGGTTAGACTGCTTAGCAACAAATGCCAATTTATAATTTATTAACATTACTTAATTTCTCTTAGAGAGCTCCCCCCCCCCAAGTTGTTGGAAACTATGGATTAGCTAAATGGGTTGGATCCAAAAAAAAAGTAACATCTTTAAAGCATTTAAGATATGATGGGGAAGGGAAATGCAGGTATTGACTGCAGAAGAGTTGTCCTGTTAATCCAGCGGTTCTCAAATAGTGGGGCGCGCCCCCCTGGGGGGGCACGAGGCTCCGTAAAGGGGGGCACGAAGGCTCCCTTTCCATCTGGGTGCAACGGCGGCGAAGGCGTGGGCGAGGCATAATATATGCCGCCTGGAAGTGGCAGCACTTCGGACTGTGGATTTTCATTGGAGCCGCGGGCTGGAGCTGTGCAAGAAGCCTGCTCGGGCGGGGGTGGGAAGGAGGGAAGCATGGGACCGCCCGTCTTCGCCACCGCGTAGCTCGCCTCCCCGCTAGCAGCTCCACCGCCAGCATTCCGTCTGGAAGCTCCACCGCAACAGCCGCTGTTGGGGAAGGGACAAAGGGGCGGCGGTCGCCCGATCTTGCCACCACCACCCCTTCGCCCCTGGTAACGGCGACTGTTGTGCTGCTGCTTCCAGCTGGGATGCTGGAGGAGCTGCTGGCAGGGAGGGAGGGAAGAAGGGCAGAAGGGAGGTGAAGGAAGGAAAGAAAAGCAGACACGCCGGAGGGAAAGAGGAAAGAAGGCAAGCAGGCAGGAAGGAGGCAGAAGGAAGGAGGGAAGAATGGAACTGGAAGGGAGGCAGGGAAGGAGGGAGGGAGAAAGGAAGGATAGGAGGATAGAGAAAGAGGAAAGAAGGCAGGCAGGCAGAAGGGAGGGAGGTGCAAGGAAGGAAGGAAGCATAGATAAGCAGGAGGGAAAGAAGGCAGGCAGGCAGGAGGAAAGAGGAAGGAGGGAACTGGAAGGGAGGCAGGAAGGAAGGGAAGGAGGAAGGGAGGGTGGAAGGAAGGATAGACAAGTAAGAGGGAAAGAGGAAAGAAAGCATGTGACTACGGTGGGAGACGAGGAAAGACCGGTGTGCTATGTTATGCAGAGGTGTACTTATAACAATTTTATAGACAAATGATACTATTTACAGTCGCGCGGGGGGGGCGCGAAATGTTTTCTTCTTCCTAGGGGGGGCATGACAGAAAATAATTGAGAAGCACTGTGTTAATCAATGTTTACTGCTGATGTAGTACCTCTGCTGCATGAACTGCATTAAGTACCAGTTTGCTTCCAGATCCCATCCAAGTGTTTAAAGCCCTACATGGCATAGGGCCAGGTTACTGACTGAACCATCTTCACCCCATTACATCAATTTAGTCAGGCAGTGAGAATATGTTGCTGACTCCGGCAGTTAAAGAATTTCAACTGGCAATGTCCAGAAGCCGAGTCTTTTCTGCCATTGCCATTGCCCTCTGGAACATGCTCCTCCTAGAGGTGAGGCACATCCACACCGCACTCTCCTGGCCTTTCAGAAACGTTTGAAGATCTGGCTCTATCAACTTCCTTGGGGAATCACAGAGGAGCATACAGCTATGGGGCTGGTTGGTGCCTTGAAGGTCCTCTCCCACCTTTTTAACTTTGAATTTTTATTATTTTAATCTTGTTTTAATTGCTTCCTCATACAATGTTTATAGCTTTTATATTTTTTTGCAAAAATGTTTAAGAGAAAAGGAAGTGGTATAATGTTTAAATATATGTATGTGTAACTTTCTCAATTGTCTTTCCTTTATATAACAATTGAGAAAGTGTTAAAAACCCAATCACTCTTATTATCTGTACAATTTATATTAAGTTCTAAAAATAGAATCCCTACATTTACATATCTCTCATATATTAAAATATTAAAATATCTAAAATCATGCTTATTTGGCTTTGCTTTATATATTTTATATACCAGATAGAAGGGGTTTTATCAAGCTCTTGAGATGCTTAGTCCTGCTAATATGCAGGAAGTGTCTTAAAAATTGTGTAGTTCTTTCTATTATGGGATCTGAGACAGATTAGGGATGGGTAATTACTTTGTTTAGTTCATATTTTTATAATAACTAAAGACAATTTAGACATGTTTTCACAAGCAAGATTAAACGTTCTTAAGATTGTAAAAATAGAATGCAGAAAAAGGAAAACAGGCAATTCATTTCAATATTACATTGAAAGGGCTTATCATAGAATTATGGTGTTAAACTATGCACTCTGATGGATAAATATTTGCGTATGGTTTTTAAGTCAACTTTGTATCCAGTTTCTTGTCATGTCTTCCAGTCCACACTTAATTAGCTATCTAATCAGAATGTCATGGAGTACTTTGTGGGTGTGCTTTAGACATAATATATCTTGATTTCAGCAAACTATTTGACATTTTTCCAAGGAAGTTAACCAATTAAAAAAAAGGAGATAAGGTTAATCTAGTAAAACTTGTTTCTGACAAATTCATGGTGATTTCTGTTAATAGCTGCATTATTTTCCAGGGTCTTACAGATTAATCTCTTTTTGATTGATCTGTAAATGATCAAGTAAATTACTTGTCTGTAGTCTCTTAGATCTTCCCTTTTTGCACTTTTTGAAGACAGGGACAATATTTGCCCTCCTTTGAGTGTGAAGCACACTTTGTCATTCTCCGGGGTTTCTCAAAGATAATACATAATATTTCAGCCAGACCATTCAGCCAGACCCTAGGAGGTTCATCCAACTCTGCATCTTTATCCAACTCTGGAGGTTAAACACATTCAAAATTGCTATGTTACTATGACTCTCAAGCTTCAATCTTATTTCTTCATTCTGCTTTTTGACAATTGTATATATTGTGTGACACATACCTCTTGCTGGGGATTACAGAGCCAAAATAGGACTTCTGTAGCGCTGTCTTTTCTTTGCTACTTGCTAACATTTCACCATTTTCACTGAGAAGCTGGTAAATCAATGTGTTCCTTTTATTCTGGACACGTCAAAACAAACTTTTGTTGTTGTTCTGAGCATCCATCACAAGCCTCACTTTAATACAAGGTGTATTTCTAACACTTTATCTACAGTTGTTTAATTTAGTGCCTAACCCAGAAAAATCTAAAATGGTATTTAACACATTCAGTCATTCAGAATGTGTCTAAATCCTATGTCCTGTGTAATCTTGTGTACAGCAATGCTTACGGTGAGAAATTAGTTTTCTCTAACCCTAACTAACCCTAATAGTAACCCTGATAATTTATTTATCTTTAAATGACATACTGAATTCTCTACCTCTCAGATTAAACCAGATTGCTTGGTTCAGGTTTTTTTTTAACATACCTACAAAAAGTTACAAATCTATTTACCATTGTGAACAATATATGCTTCAACGATATGTAGTTCAAAGAATGTATTTGATTAGTAAAGAAACAGGCACGTGTTGTCAAAATGTAGAAAATGAGTGAATCTTTTAAAAAGTGATAAATATGAAAATATATCTCTGTTTATGTATATACATAGGCATGTATACACAACCACACTATTAAATGTGTCATGCTTTTTATTTGCTTGTTTTAAATATGGTATCTCTGGATGTCTGCTCTCCCAGTTAATAAAGTGTCTTTGTGTTCTTTTATATGTAATCTGCCAGTTGTTATGAATATAGGATTCATCAGCTAAGGATTTAACTTAAGGACCAGTTAAAGAGACATATGTTTGTAGAAGTGGTAGATCTTTGTTTAAGGTTTATCTGTAAACTAGCCCAAGGCAGATTTTGTTTGAGTTAAACAATTGGGCATAATTCATACCTTGTTTACTCCTAAAGCAATAAAATGTTATTCTATCATACCTAAAATCTTCATCTCATAGTGTGCAGAATGATTAAAAAATCTATGAAATTATGCGGGGAAAAGTAAATCATAGAGTTTTCATCTATGTGTACTATGCCCCAGGAACATTATACAAACTACTTTGTAAGAAAAATATCTCACATCTGGGTTTTACCAGAAAGACTATGCAGTCTATAAGTTCAGCACAATCTCTTTTAAACCTGGGATTGTTTAACTGGAAATAGGTCTGTCTAGTGTTTAAAGAAATACACCAATGTGTGTCAAGATCTCACAAAAGCAGCAAAGTTTGATTAAATTAAATACATTCACTGAAAATTTTCTCATTTGAAATACGGTAGCTCTGCTTTAATTGAATGTTCTAAGACTGGCTACTGAGTTTGCAAAGTCTATTCTTTGCCATTAGATGAATAGGTGGTGTAAATATTGATGATATATAGATGACAAAGAAGAGAGAGAATAGAGAGGGAGGGAGGGAGGGAGGGAGGGAGGGAGGGAGGGAAGTAGACAGAAAGGGAAAAGGAGAGGGAGAGGGAGAATGAGACACACACACACAGAGAGAGAGAGAGAGAGAGAGAGAGAGAGAGAGAGAGAGAGAGAGAGAGAGAGAGAGAGAGTCAGAAAGACCCTGGGGGTGGACTGCTATGGGTCCACCTGGGTCGGGAGACCCCATAGCTAATGTTATGGCCAGTTATGGTCCAAATCCTACCTCTGGATGGCCCTGTCCTCTACCCCATCCTGTCCTTCCCAGGATTCTCCATGAAATCCATTTTGGATGCAAGGTAAGTGCAGGGTTTGTGCAGATGCTTCAGGAGGGGGAAAAACAGGGATCCTGGAAGTTCCTGTCTTAGTTTCCAGCTTCTGGAGGCCTCGGGAGCCTGGGGGAGGCAGTTTTTGCCCTCCCAGAGGCTTGACGACAGCCTCTGGAGCCTGTGGGGAGGCAAAAACAGACCCTCTGCTGTGGTGCAGGAGGCTGACTAGACCACGCCCACCATGGCCAGGCCCACCCAGCATTTCCCCCTTGCGGAAATTTTTTGAGACACCCTTAGAGTCATTGATGAATTGTCTGGATAAGCCCCTGCAGGTTTGGGCGAGGGGCGTTGGTAAGATTTGTCATTGCTTCCTTCCTAAATCTGATATACCTAAAGTCATACAGTTGGTTCATGCCTAAGGTGGGATGAACTCCTGGTTTCTAGTCCAGCATTTTAATTTTTACACCAAACTAGTTCTCAAAAATATATGTTAGTCCCATAAAAATGCTTTATTTTTACAGCTTTACTAGCCATTAAAAGTTGAGATTTAACTGTCAGATGGAGCTGAATTTAATTTTAATGCAGACTGTTGATTATGTTTTCACTGAAATGTTTTTTCATATATTGCATAACAAAATAATTTTGTCCCACTAGATTTCAGCCTAATATGTCATAATAAATTTGAATGACACAGCATAGGTAAAATGATAATTTTATGACTTATGAAGTGCACCTTCATTGACTTCTCAAAAAAATGTGGCAAAAGTCAGCAGTGTAAAATAAGTGTTTGTCAAAATGATGCAATTACATTTCTGTTAGCAGAGGTTTCTTAAAAGTTGACTGTTAGTTGGTTTTCATGATATCCTGAGTTCTACCAAACCATACATATGCATCAAAAAGATGCACTTATTTTAGAAAACAAGCTAAACATATTACTAAATATCTGCCATGAAGTAAAGATTTGTCTAAGTTTCTCTGTTAGTTCTTCAATTATTTTCCTTGAAAGCCACACAACTCTGGCAAGGTGTTGAAAAAGATATGGAACAAAGAGCAACATGTGTATGATTAGATTGATCCTACATTGCCTTACACAAAGGCGTTGAGATTTTGAGGCATTTCATTCATAAAAATCCATTCTCCCAAACTTTCATATGATTCTATTTTTTTCTAACATACACTTTCATATGATTCTATTTTTTTCTAACATACACTGCATAGCAATTACACAGAGAAAAACAAAGGAAATGAGTGATAAAAGTACAAAATTAATATGAATTCTAGAAATGGTATATGTTCTCCTTTAACAATTATAATTAACAAAAAAACAGAGTTGGAAGGGATCTTGGAGGTCTTTTATTCCAAGCCTGAACTCAAGTAGGAGACCCTATATCATTTTTCAGACAAATGATTGTCCAATCTCTTCTATAAATCTCCAGTATGAAGCACCCACAACTTCTGTAGGTAAGTTGTTCCACTTGCTCTAAATCAGTAGTTCTCAACCTGTGGGTCGGGACCCCTTTGGGGGTCGAACGCCCCTTTCACAGGGGTCGCCTAAGACCATTGGAAAACACATATTTCCAAAAAAAATAGGAAAGCATAAAATAATTTTATGGTTGGGGGTCACCACAACATGAGGAACTGTATTAAAGGGTTGCAGCATTAGGAAGGTTCTGTTCTAAATAAATGTTTGTGTACCTGTTTAATATACAAAAGGTATGAAAATATATGTGTATCATTGTAGAAATTGTAAAATGGACATACAGTGTACAACTACCTATGTTTAAAAAAAGTAATATGTAGCTTGAAAATGGAACTGCTATCATAACTGCTATCATAACTCAGATTACTTTTTAATGAGTTTTAATTCCTATTGTGTACTTAGCGGTAGTGTTAAAGTACATAATGGTGAGGTTATGACTCAGAATACAGTTATATAGTATTATGATTCAGAATAAAATTGCTTTACATATAAAGTAAAAATATGGTTTCCTTCAAATAAATGTTCATACAATATTATTTTTAAATGGCCAAAAAAAGAAAAGAATGTATGAATAATAAGCAACATTTACAAAAAGACGCATGTTATCACATACAAATTGGTTTAGATAGGAATACTTTTTAATTAGGAAGGACTTTTTCTTCTTCTTTCTATGATGAGTAAATTCAGACTCTTGTTACTATTTATTAAAATACAAATCCCAGACTTGGAATACATCAGCATTCATATGCAACACTGGCAATCTCACACATATGTTATGAGAGACCCAAAATATAAGTACAACAGTGAATGTGATAATATGCATGCACTGCATAATTATCTGCAAATCCTGCTCATTTCAAGGGAAAAGTGATTATTAAAACCTTGAGTCAAATAATTGGCAGGAGATTCTGTGGCTGTGTAGGTGGATTGTGGGTTAACACAGAGTCAGTTGTGCATGTTTGGCCACAGTTTATTTCGGCTTGCATCTGTTAGTTATTCTGTAACCAAGCAAAGCTTGTGCACAGTCTTTTATGGTTTTTAAGCAAGAATTATGCAGAAAAATATGCTCTAAAGTAATTAAATCTGCAAAGAAACCAAGGATCCTTTTCCCTTTTATCCAACACTTAGAAAGACAAGGAGGTGATGGTGTATAAAACATTTCAAATCCAAACTCTTTCAAGTTCAAGACAGGAACTCCAAACAGACTTGAAACAGAGTTTCCTCTTCTGTTATGGAATAATAGCAAACATATACCAATGCCCTAAGATAACATTTTGAAGATAACAGTTGGACTTACTGTGTGTATCTAGTAACGAAAAAGTGGTACAATCTCTTGGCTTTTGTTTTGTACTTTGGCTTTTGCTTTGTTGTGATCATTTATATCCCTATTCTCAACTATAAAAAGGGCCCTCAGAATGGCTAAGAAAGCAGTGAGATTAAGAAAGTAAATTAAAACAATAATAATGAAAATAAAATTCAGTCACAATCTATTACATAATACATTGTTTTACTATTAAATATGTGTTAATGAAAAATGCCATCTTTTGCTGGGATCATAAACTTGATTAGTTAAGAAGTTTGTACTTTCAAACAAATCTCAACAATTGCAGTGATAAATCAGGCAATCAGGCAATCAGGCAAAACTGTTCCATGTTGGTTGGGAATTGTAGAAATGATATCCCAACCCATTCAGAAGAAGGCATGTTAACCTTCTATATTGTAGGTTTGCTGAAAGTGATGCAGAAGTATGCTTTTACTATGTGACGAGTATTTCTGTTGATTCTGATTTGCTTTCATTGATTTTCTTGATAAATATAGCTTTTGAATTTCCATTTGCAATTTATACATACATACACACACACACATACATACACACAGATGTGCATCTTTATGTAAATGCATGCCTATATCTAACTGAATTGCCTTGAAAATTGATTTTTTAAAAAAATAAACATATAACCACTTGATATTTAACACAATTGACTGTTATTTTTCTCCTTTTAATTTTCATATATTTGGCAAACTTTTCAAGCATTCTAGTGTTTCCCCACCTTTTATTGCAAGATTATGAAAGCAATTCGATTTAAAACTTTCTGCAATATACAGCCAATGTTCTTAAACATAAATATATTTGCTTCTTTGTTTTCTGGAATATTTATTCATATTTTATGATGAAATCTTATTTAATAGGAAAACATGAAATCACAACTATAAAAGGAATTTGAAATATTTGGCAGCTTTTTTGTGGATTTGTATTGGTCTACAAATCAGGCAAGAAGTTATTCAAGATCCAGTATTCTGTATAATGGAGGGAATCATAATATAAGACCAAATGACAAATATTTATTAGAGTTCTCATATTGTTATTTTTGTTTTATTTGACTTATATCAATAGTTCATGGGTGATTCTGTGTTCTATTGAGAAACTCCCAGTTCATTTCCTATTTCAAGTAATGCATTGTTAATTCTTCACTGGCCAAGATTAAGATCCTGATACCTGGATTGTAAAAACAACTGTCTTTCATTTACAATTGGACAAGTCATTAAAAGCAACATTAACTAACAATAACATCTTATTCAATTGAGTATATACATTTTGGGAAGCATATATATGATCACTGAATCATATGTACTTTTTTTACATTCTGTTGCTTTAAATTACAGAAATGAATGTTAAGAGCAGAGCACTTGTCATTTATAGTATCACTGAATCCAAAGCTGAAAAGATGCAATAGTCTTGCTGTTCTTTCATCACTGCCTTTTGGTTATACTTCATATCTGATATCTTTATTTGTTCTTCAAGTTTGATTCCACTAAATGAAATGTTGAGGCAACAGAATGTGCTGTGAACCAGAGAAAATAAATAACAGGACTGAGTTTGGTGAGGAAAATCTTACTATGGACAACTGTAATATTATGATATCAAATTTGCAAATAAAAGTTTTGAACACATATGAAACGAGTCAGAGAAGGAGATGTGAAATATACTTTTGAAAAATGTAGTTGGTTTTAAGCAAGGTTGAATGTGATACTATTTACCCTGTTCAACCCTATGTATCTTTATTTTTAAAACATACTAAGTTGTTTGAAGGAGTTGGGAGAAATAGCAGGTTTTTTTAAAGAAAGATGGGAATCAAATAACAGGCAACCCCAAGATAAGGGTTTTCTTTGAAACGTTGTATTAATTGATTGACTTTATCAAAAAGATTAAGGATTGTAGAGAAGGACCTACCTTGTTAGGTGACATAGATGACAGCAATACTTATCTCTCTTAGTTTAAAGTATCTTAGGGGGAGGTCATTTTGATGATAAAAGGAGGAAGAGTGTTCAATTGTGTTCATTGTCTTGAGTGCCTGGAAAAAGAGAAATATAACTATAATAGCTAAATTGGTATGACTACATCAACTAATTTTTTACATAAGATTGCTGATATGCAAGAACAATTGACCTCCATAGGTAGTCTGAAATAATCATCATAATCATCTTCCTAGTATTTTTCTCACAGGAGCAGGGTCTGCTTTTTTGACCAACAAACACCATTTTACATGATCAAACTCAGCATGCAGGTCATGTCTGCATTTTGATGGAGTTGGCTATAGATCCATTGGTTGCAATCAAAAAATTGACCAACTGGCTTATCACCTGGGCCTGACATCGGTTTGGGCTGTGTTCAGCTCAGCACTGCCATGGCAGAAGGGCAGTATTCAGTGGCACCAAGAGGAGCAGCAGACTTCACCATCACATTGTTTGAAATAATAAACTTCAGCATAGGTATGTCCAATAAAATATACTGATCTTCCTTGTTTCCCTACATATTTAAAATATGTGACTATTTGTTGTTATGTAAAGAGTCACAGAAGCAAAATAAATTGAATTACGAAAAAAAATATTTAGTACTTTATATCTGTATCTACAACACAGAGAGATTAAAGATATATTTTCTATATCTCATTCTGTCAATTTTGCTGTGAGCTCTGCTGTTCTAAAATGACAATTATACCATCTTACTATTTACAGATACTAAAAACCCTAGTATATTAAGTTTCCTTTTCTGTGGCCTTGAACATTCACTGGGCATTCTAAAGATGTTTCCTGAGTGTATAGTATGTTTAGGCATTCATGGAGCTTATTCATAGAAAAAATGTACCCTACCACTCTAATATTAGATGCCTTTCTGATAGTGTTTCTCTCATAGATGTTCATGTGAAAGTTTCATTGGAAGGTTTCAAGGTCTTTTAGTGAAATGAGAGAATTATAGGCTTTGGTGGGGTTGTTTGGATCAAATGTAACATTGCTACTCCTCAAAGACTTGTAATTGCAGCATTCAAAACATATGGTTGATCAATCGCTGAATAAATTCAAAAAAAGGGTTCCCACCACCCCACCGTGTAACTAGTTCCATTGTCAAACTGTTCTTATTGTTAGAAAACCTTTCCTAACATTCATCTGGAATTTGCACTCCTGTAATATAAAACCATTGTTCAGGGTCCTGCCCTCTGTGATGATAGAGAACAGATCTTGCCTTCTGTGTGGGATTTTTTTCAGGTATTTGAAAAATATTATTATATTCCCCCCCAACACACTCAATCTTCTAGTTCCAAAACTAAACATTTGCAGCTCCTTCATTCTATCTTTGTAAGACTGCATTTCTATAAACCTGATCATCCTTATTCTCTTTCTCTCATTAGTAGATATAAGGTGTGATCTAATGAAGAAAGGCCACAATTAGTTCCAATCAGTTGGAAATGTTATTTCTGTTGATGTAGCAATACAATTTACCTTGCTCCCATGCTTGTGACACTGCTATCTAAACCTAACTGAGCACATCGAAGAAAAGAGTGGGTTTCCTTCTAACTGGGATTACATTTGCATCATTAAACATAGTATAATGCACTATATTTTTCTTGTATATAAAACTCTGTTGAGGAAGGGGGATAAAGCAAATTTTGTGAAATAAAAATAGTATTTGTATTTGGCTATTTCTTTTCAGTGCTTGATCTGCAGTGCACAATCTTTTTGTCTTAATTAAAGATATTTTATAGTATTAAGGTTGAACCCCTTTCCGGATGCAGGGATGTAGAGAAGGTGTGTGCCACCTGGCTTCTTCTGAATTAACCCGGTTAACTCTTTCAACTCTTCAAGGAGCAATGGCGGTCTGCCTCTGAGCTCCGTTTGTTTGCAGGGCTCTTTTGGTGTGGCAGGGATGCTGCCGGTCCTCTCTTTCCATCTTGAGGACTGGGGGTCCAGTAAACGACCACCCTGGCTTTTTCCATGACCCAAGTTGGTCTCCAGGGTGGTCTGACAGCCAAGGAGAACGGGGGAGAATGAGGAAGTGAGCGGTGCCGGCCAGCCGACCAGCTGGTGGAGAGATGCCGTAGGAGACCGTAGGAGACCGTAGGAGACCATAGGAGACCGTAAAATGGCTGGGAGAAAGTGGCTGGCGTGTTCGGGGGTGTGCTTGTGGTGGCGGCGACTGGAGCGGTGGCGGCTGGAGACGCCAGGATGCCGAGCGCCGAGCTCCCAGCCTGCTGCGGACTGCATGGGAGGTCGAGCGAAGCGCCGGAGGCCGGCGGGAAGGTTGGAGGCCAGCCGAGGCGTTGGAGGCCGGCGGGAACGGCGCTGGGGCTCTGAGCGGCGGCTGGAAGACGCCGAATACACAGGGAGCGACGAGCGGTGGATACAGGCCTGTGGCGGGAACGAAGCGCTGGAGGTCTGGTGGGAAGAAGGAGGCTTGTGACACTGGGGGCCGGGCAGGAATCAGGGGGCATGTTGGTGACTGGCAGGAGGCTTCAGTGCCAGGTTTGGTAGGAGAACCATCTGCCCCCTGCTAGTTGCCTACTTTGTTGTGACCATCTGCCCCCTGCTGGCCACCTATTGGCTGTCTGCCCCTTGCTTGCCATCTGTGTGCTCCCGGTTGACCACATCCCCCCCGCTTACCATCTATTACCCTACTACCTTACCGACTAACTGCTCCCTGCTTACCATCTATAGACCATCTGCCCCCTGCTGCCCACCACTGACCACTCACCAGCTACCCCTTGTAGACTATTTGACCAGCCCACCCACCCCCACCTAGGACTACGATCTTCTGACATCTGGCAACTTACCATCTGCACCCAAGCCTTGACCTTTTACACCGTACTGGACTTAAAGTTTTATATACCTTAACATCTACAGCACCTATTATTGATCTTAGGCCCTGCTGAAACCATAGTCTACCATTCATCTGAGGACAGACCTGATTTTACTGCGAGAGTCCCCCCTCTCGCAGGTATGGCCCTCCGCCCTTTCGAGGGCCCACCTTGATGATGGATTTATTAATCCAGAGAGGTGGAGGAAGCGGAAACTCAGGGGGTTTTTAACCAAATGTTATATAAATGTTTTAGGGGGTTCCAGGGTGGGGGGGGTTAGCCAGGCCAAGAGAGCGGTTAGCGCCAGGTGGACAGGTGAGGTTGGGAGGAGAGGGAGCGGAGCTGGGGAGGGGAGGGAGAATAATGACATTCCGTTAGAGGGTCTTTTCATCTCAACGGTCGTAGGGAGGGGTAGGTGCGAGGATAAACGTAGACTCTGTCGGTTGGGAGACCGTGGTCGTTGGACACGACCAGTCATTTGTCCCAACCCCCACATTCTAGGTGGCCAGGATCTACAGAGCCAGGGCCTGAGGCTGATGTTGTGCAATGTGAGGTCCGTTGTCAATAAGGCCCCCCTCATTAATGACTTGATCTCGGAGGGGGAGCCGGACCTTGCAGGGATAACAGAGACCTGGCTGGGCCACGAGGTGGGTCTACCTCTCGTGGAAATGTGCCCACCGGGATACCGTGCATTCCATCAGCTGCGGGCCCTGGGTAGGGGTGGCGGGGTAGCGGTGATTATAAGGGAGGGTCTGGAGCCGAGAGAGTTCACTGTGCCACAGATATCCAGGTGTGAGTCTCTATGCGTGAAGTGGGGTCCAGGGAAACAGTTGGGCTTGCTGATTGTATACTTGGCTCCTCGCTATGCATCAGCGGCCCTGCCAGAGCTCCTCGAGATGATTGCAGAGATGGCGGTTGAGACCCCCAAGCTACTGGTTATGGGGGATTTCAACCTGCCGTCGATAGGGGAATCATCCGAGGTGGCCCGGGAGTTCATGGCTTCAATGACAGCCATGGACCTGACCCAAATAATTCAGGGCCCCACACACGAGGGAGGCCACACGCTGGACCTTATTTTTGTCTCTGACCAGTGGAAGAGTGATCTGGGAATAGGGGAATTAGTTATTACACCCCTGTCATGGTCAGATCACTCACTTCTCCGGCTCGACTTCCCAGGCGCTACCTCCCATCGCGGGGAGGCGGAACCAGAATGTCCTAGATGGTTCCGCCCCAGGCGCCTGCTGGATCCTGATAGGTTCCGGGAGGAGCTTGGGCCACTTCCTGTAGCCTTGACCCGCTCCCGGATGGAAGACCTGGTGGCCGCATGGAACAGTGCGGCTGCCGGGGCCTTGGACCGGGTTGCGCCTTTGCGGCCTCTCCTGTGGCAGTGAGCCACCCAGGCCCCTTGGTTTACCGAGGAGCTAAGGGTGATGAAGCGCCACAAGAGACGCCTAGAGAGCAGATGGAGATCTTCATGCTCCGAATCTGACCGAACACAGGTAAGAGCCTATTTACAGTCCTACCTTGTGGCATTAAGAGCGGCCAAGCGTCAATATTGTGCCACTCTTATTGCGTCCGCAGATAACCGCCCTGCCGCCCTGTTTCGGATGACCTGCTCCCTCCTTTCACAGAGGCCGCGGGAAGCCCCCCTGCAGGGTAGAGCAGAGGAATTTGGGGAATATCTGCAGGCCAAATCCCTCAAATCCGTAGCGAGTGGGTCCCCTTCAGTAGTCTAGAAGAGACGTCGGAGGCGAGTCTTGAGGGACCATTATGGGAAGAGTTTGACTCTGTTACTACCGATGATATGGACAGGTTGCGTGGGCGACTGCGAGCCACTACATGTTTACTGGACCCGTGTCCCTCCTGGCTTACACTGGCATCCTGGGAGGTCACACGAGGCTGGCTCCAGGAGTTAGTCAACGCTTCCTTGAGAGAGGGGTCCTTGCCGGCCGCCTTGAAAGAGGCGGTGGTGAGGCCCCTACTCAAGAAGCCTTCCCTGGATCCAGCTATGTTAACTAACTATCGTCCTGTCTCCAACCTTTGCTTTCTGGCGAAGGTTGTAGAGAGTGTGGTGGCACAGCAGTTCCCATGCCACTTGGAGGAAATTGATTATCTAGACCCGCGCCAGTCCGGTTTCCGGCCCGGTCACAGCACGGAGATGGCCTTGGTCGCATTGGTGGATGATCTCTGGAGGGCCAGAGATGGGGGTTGCTCCTCCATCCTGGTTCTATTAGACCTCTCAGCTGCTTTTGATACCATCGACCATGGTATCCTATTGCATCGTCTGGAGGGGTTGGGGGTGAGGGGCACCGTCTTGCGGTGGTTCTCCTCCTACCTCTCTGGCCGGACGCAATGTGTGCTGACAGGGGAGCAGAGGTCAACCCTGAGGCCACTCACTTGTGGAGTGCCGCAGGGGTGGTCCTCTCGCCCCTCCTGTTCAACACGTATATGAAGCCGCTGGGTGAGATCATTCGTGGTTTTGGGGTCAAGTACCATCTGTACGCTGACGATACTCAGCTGTACATTTCCACCCCGAACCACCCCAACGATGCCATCGAAGTGATGTCCCGGTGCCTGGAGGCCGTACGGGTCTGGATGGGAAGTAACAGACTCAAGCTCAACCCCTACAAGAAGGAGTGGCTGTGGTTACCGGCATCCCGGTTCAACCAGTGGGTTCCATCACTGGCCATCGGGGGCGAACAACTGGCCCCCGTGGAGCGGGCACGCAATTTGGGCGACCTCCTTGATGCCCTGCTGTCGATGGATGACCATGTGACAGCCGTGGCAAGGGGGGCGTTCCACCAGGTTCGCCTGGTGCGCCAATTGCGTCCCCTATTGGACCGGGACGCCCTTCACAAAGTCACCCATGCACTAGTGACGTCCCGACTGGACTATTGCAATGCTCTCTACATGTGGCTTCCCTTGAGATGCACCCGAAGACTGCAGCTGGTCCAGAATGCGGCCACGCGGGCAATCCTGGGAAGTACTAGGTACTCCCATATAACACCTCTCCGGCGCGGGCTGCACTGGCTACCTGTGGCTTTTCGGGTGCGTTTCAAGGTGTTGACTTTCATCTTTAAAGCGCTCCATGGCACAGGACCTAGCTATCTGCAGGATCGCATCCTACCCCACACATCCCTGCGACCGATTTGCTCTCACAGAGAGGGACTCGTCCGGGTGCCGTCCACTAGGCAATGCCAGCGGGCGGCGCCCAGGAGTAGGGCCTTCTCTGTGATGGGCCCGACCCTCTGGAATGACCTCCCCCCCGACATCAGAACATCCACCGATCTCCGCTCCTTCCGCAAGAAACTTAAGACCCACCTGTTCCACTTAGCTGGCCTGGCCTAACCGCAGCTTTAATCTCTAATCTTTCTGTCCTGTATTTTAATTTTTGGGGGTAGGTTTTTTAGGTTGCTTTTAATTTTTATCATTATTGTACAGCTTATATTTAATTTGTTTTTAAGGGGTATTTAAGATTTTCTATTATGTATTTGGTTTTTTTTTAACTGCTGTCTGTACACCGCCCCGA
The DNA here is from genome assembly GCF_964273705.1 of Natrix helvetica. Classification (NCBI taxonomy): domain Eukaryota; kingdom Metazoa; phylum Chordata; class Lepidosauria; order Squamata; family Natricidae; genus Natrix; species Natrix helvetica. The sequence continues at coordinate 44,209,594 of NC_138552.1, forward strand.
GTCCCTTCGGGGAGAGGGGGCGGTCTATAAATTTAATAAAATTCAAAATTCAAATTAATAACTTCAACATAAGTTATGTTAGAGTTATTGTGTTATTTGTATTATGGCACTGTGTATATGTATGCATATGCATATGTATGATTTGTTTTTAATAATACAATTCTGGATTAGGTTTGATAGGGCAGATTTTCTTACTTTCTTATGCTCTCAAGATAAAGCAATTATTAAGAACCTAAAAAAGGAACAGTGGAAAAGTTATACAATTTACAATACAATAAAATACAATTACAGGTAGTCCTCGACTTCCAACCACAATTGAGCCCAGATTTCTGTTGCTAAGTGAGACATTTGTTAATTGAGTTTTTCCCCCTTTTACAGCTTTTCATGCCACTGTTGTTAAGTGAATCTAGCTTCCCTATTGACTTTACTTGTCAAAAGGTCCCAAAAGGTGATCACATGATTTTAGGACACAGCAACAGTCATAAACACAAATCAGTTGCCAAGCATCTGAATTTTAATCACATGATCGGGGGGATGCTGCAAAGGTTGTAACCGTGAAAAGCAGTCGTAAGTCACAGTGTCGTTGTAACTTTGAACCATCACTAAGTGAACTGTTGTAAATTTGAGGATTACCTGTAAGTCCTTGATTAGAATTGAGCAGCAACATTATTTGAATTAAAATATTTCATTTTATGTTTGGTGAGCTGTGACCTAGAAGGCTGAATGAAAAGGGAGACCACAGTGTAGTCGTGTAGTCATGTAAAATTGTACACTGCCTTATCCAAGTTTATCCAAGTCATCATAGCCTTAAAATATCTTTTTGACAGATGTCTTGATTTCAAATACCTCCAGTTACATAAAACAAATTATGCCACATAATTTAACTTAATCTGTATAAAATTTACTTGATCAGATTGACATATAGTGATGTATGCTTTTTCCTTAAGTTAAAGCCAGGAAACATGAGTCATCAGATATTTGATTATATGGTAATTCCCAACACAAAAGATCTGCTCCCAGAAAAAGTTTGCACATTTGATATTAGTTTATTATCTTATAAGGAACTAAGACCTTTTGCTTATATAATGTATGTGTGAAAATGAGAATATTTTATGTAGGGTAAATTGGTGTTTGACAGGAAAGCTACTCCCTCTTTATGTAAATCATCTAAAGAAATGTCTAGGTAGGGAAGCTAAAAATAATAAAACCTTATTTTAAAGGATGTTCATACTATATATAAGGGCTACAGCTTCATCTGTTTATATCTGGGTTCACTCCAGACATATTTTGGCAATTTTCATATAACACACTAAACAAGATAAGAAAACAAGCAGTTGTATTTCCACTACATGCATTCTTGTTAGATTTACTAACTGAAATTCACTTTTTTTTAATTCGAAGGGTAGGGTCCACTCACTTTCCTGCCTTGTATGTTATTGGAGCACACTAGATACAATGCTGTCTAATGGGTTTTTTTCATAAATTGGAACAACTGTACAAAATATTATGAGACAGAGTCTTTGTCTACATTCCCTGCATTATAGCTATAGAATAAATAATTACTGTTTTACTATTGTATTTCTGGCAGAATTAGAATGATAGGTCAATATTGGGTTTGGAACTAGAACATAAAATTTCATTTGCCATGCATTAATATTTTAATCTTTTTAAAAACAAATCATTATATATACTTATATTTAGACAGTTCTCTCTGTGGAATGATACTAGGATGCAATGTATTAAAGCACAATGTGCAACTCTATTTAAACAAGGCCTTGAACCACAGCTTAAGTTTGACATCCATTTTGGATTAAAACAACCTATTTATTATGAGTTATAGATTTATACTTACAATATTTTAATTCCTTAGATGTGTTTGTCTACGGAGATTCTCAGTCATCCTGGTCATGGTTATCCCAACGGTGCTTTTTCAAGAGGCAATTAGACTTTCTGGTTTTTCTTTGAAGATGTTTCACTTCTCATCCAAGAAGCTTCTTCAGCTCTTCAGAGCTGAACAAAAAGCACCGTTGGGACTTAGATGTGTTTCAGATAAAAACTGAAAAATAAGTAAATAAATATGAGAATTTTAAAACTATCAATGCAATTAAAGGACATTCCATGGTGGATGGTTACATTGACTTCTTTGATCAAAGAAAAGACAATATCTACATTTATTCCTGACTGGAAAACCCTGATGGAGTTTTTGTGTAAAAATGGGGGGGGGGGAATGAACTTATGATTTATGGTTTTGATGCCTAGGCAGGATAGATTATAGGAAGAAGAAAGTGAAACTGTAATCATAGAATAAAATGCAGATTTTAACATCATAATGCACATACAAAAAGTTAGAATTTATATCATAATGTCCTTTGGAAATGGAAGCTGAAGGATTTCCAATGGTGCTGATCTGCTGTTGAATGTTTTCCCAGGCAACTTTGCTGACTTCTTTTTCTCTGCTTGACAAAGAAGGTATTTAAAAAATCCCAAGTGTTTTTGGAAGCAATTTTAATTCTGTATCCTGCTTTTGCTACTTTTCTTATTTTGTAGTTGTTAGTTTTCTTACATGTGGAAAATATTCCCATATTGGGGTTGGGGGGGGAGTTACTATAGTTGTAAAGCAGTCTGGAAATATGACTGTAGGGTAACATAAAAGTAGTTATACTCCCCAGAATTAAATAAATAATTTAGCAGAGCACGCATAACTAAATAGATGCAAAGAACACAATGAAAGATAATAATTACTTAGTAAATATAGATGTAGGGGGAAATTACTAAGATTTGTTTGAGGTGTAGAAACCAGTGGTGTTCCTTTTGCTTTCTCTCTCATTGCCTTTTCAAGCCCACTGATAATTATGGGGAGTAATTGTCATCATTTATTAACTTCCTTTTATTTTTCTGTTTAGCAAATTTTTCATAACTCAAGATATTTTGTTTTCTATGAATGAAGCCAGTGTTCCAGTCATACAGGAAACTACATGTAACCAAAAGTGCTTCCACATAGATTTTCTTAAACATGACCTGGCTAATATTTTAATATTCAGCAATGGTTGGAGGAAATAAACTATTTTTAAGAGTTGACAGTTCCACATTGCTGATGTTCTATTCGAGAGAGTAATATACAGGATTCAAGTTATTAAGAAGATATTGATACATTCTTAGGTATTTATTGATCTTAAATATTTATTTTATCCATAGTTATTTGTTTATATTTCACATTTCTTGGCCACCAATCTCTCCCAAATAGATTCAGTACAATCTGATCCCTTTTACTAATGCATTCTGACAGATCATGAAAACGTTTAAATAGTGTTAAATACGTCATGGCCAACAACTACGGCAAACAAAAAAAGGCATCATTTGTTCTTGAAAGTTATTTTTACATAATACCTATTTTAGAATACAGTAGCAATAAATTGGAAGTTAAGAGGCAAATAAATTACAGCTTATCTGTTTCTAAACTGTGATTAAATAATAGAGTACATTTTAAAACATATTTTTAAATCCAATAGTATTCACTGTTAACAACCCATCATAACTAACATTTCAAATGTAGTTGTCTGAGTCAGCAGATTAAACCTTCCTCAGTATTCAGTTAGATATTACCGGTGCTTTTTACAGGAATCGCTGAGCTACAATTGTTCCTATTGCTATTTACCTTGACAATTACATCTGATATTGTCATCTCCATTGACAAATGATGAGAGGCGCACTCACCAATAGAACAAAAATACATTTTTTCATGCTTAACTTTGAAGTTCAAACTTTACATATGCAGGATTCTCAGATATTGACTAAGCATATTACTGAGAGAGAAATTCCATAGTAGAAGGTTGAGAGATAATAAAATACTACTACAATATTTTAAACTGTAAATTTTAAAGCAACTCTTTTCCAGACAAGTCTTTAAGTCTTAAAACATGAAATGTTCATTTATATTACCAGTTTAGCCAAATATGAATTGTATAATTACTGTACCCCAATTTGTTACTGCTATATAACAAATTGGGGTACAGTAAAGCAGTATATTTGTTACTGCTACATGTATAATTACTGCTCTTCCCAATTTGTTATTTCCTGAATATAATACCAATCATTAAAAACAATGATGTCACTAAATAGAAAGTTGAATATGACAGGAGCAGTAATCTAAGCACACCTGAAAGGTATGTGGCACATTTTATATCAAAATATATTTTATTCCTTATCTGTCTCCATCTTCCCTTAAATATTAATAAAATCTCCAATGGACCAAGAATCGGCATCTCCGCTAGATAATTAACAGTCAAGCTGAAACTAAGTTAATCAAGTAGAAATAGGAAATTGGAGGAAATATTTTACTCAACTTCCTGAACCCCAAATAAGTTACCCAGACTTAATCCCAGGGGTGAAATTCAGAAGGTTCTGACAGGTTCTGAAGAACCGGTAGCAGAAAATTTGACTAGTTCAGAGAACCAGCAAATACCACCTCTGGCTGGTCCCAGATTGGGCTGAGAATGGGGTGAGAATGAAGATTTTGCAGTATCTTTCTCCTGCCACACCCACCAACCCACACCCACAGAACCAGTAGAAAAAAAATGAATTTCACCACTTCTTAATCCACATATCAAAGGAGAAGGTCTGTAAACACAAATGGAATTAATTAAAATGGTCTCCCAATAGAACTGCATGTTCACAAAAACAACCATCATAGGGAGGAGGAGCCAATGTCACGACGAGACAACATGCGATCTCAATGCTCTGAGATCTCCATCAATACTTTTGCCACTGGGAGATCCAAACGGATCTAAACCGTTCCGCAGAGATGGTGAACAGGAAGAATACATCTTGCTGATCTCAGGGACATCGCAAAGTCCCTGATCGATCCAAGAGAAGTTCTTCAAACCAGCGACAAAAAATCCAGTCATTAGGCTGATGAAGTCAGGGCAGCTCCAAAGTGGAAAGATACGGAAAGAAAAAGTGTTTCCAGCTGATGAGGAATCTTTACCATTTTAAAAGAGACTGCCTATAAAAAACTTAAAACTAATTTAAATTGGAAAACAGAAGAAATAAGCGGCGGAATTAAATTTGGAATGGTTTTGGACAGTGGGTTATCTTACTTTTTAAATGCTATCTTTATGGATGGAATTTATGCAAGCCTTTTAAAATGAATGGATTAAGTTTTCTTCTATTTTTTTTCTTTTATTATTCTTTGTAACCTATGGACTAAAATTCTCCTCTTTCATTACTGTGGGTGTTCTTCTAACTCATTCAAGAATCGGACTTTTTTTAAAATTTGAAATACAAAAAAGATACAAAAAGAAACAAAGATGATTGCAACAATAACACTGCTACTCGGAGGCTGGTGGTTTGTATATTGGAAATGAAACACTCATACTTTTCTCACTGATTATCCTGGCTTGGCACTCCAAGGTCTCACTGCTTGTTTATAGAGAGTGATAAGAAGAAAAGCATACAGATGTCCCTTTGAAGTATATCTTTAACCAGAGAAAGGTGAAAATAAAACATTATTGTGAATCTATGCTTAATCTTGTTAAAATCTTCCAAGCTAGAACAGCAGTGTTTGTTAGCTGGAGATAATGGCACAATTTCAGCAGCAGAAAGAAATTTTAAGTCTGCAAAAGATATTCTCAGAAATACAGAAATTATCAAACACATATGAGAGGATAGAGAAGAAGTTGGAAGACTTAAAGTATCTAACAGTAAAATATGATGAAAAAGTTGGAGATGTTTATCAAATGGAAAAAGTGGTGGTTAAAATCCTAAAAATCAAAGAGGAAAATAAATATAAAGAAATTAAAATTGCTGATATTTATGGTGATTGGTTTGTCTCTGAAAATGGAAAGAGTGGAATACTGAAAGAGGAATTAAGTGGAGGGGAAATCTACCCTAGATGGCAAGATGCAGAAGAAGAAAAAACAAAAGAATTTATGGATTTTAAGAGAGAAATTTTATTAGCAATATCATTGATAACACTACCAACAATCAAAGATAAGCTGATTAAGGAAACAGAAGAAGGGCAATGAAATTACATGAGAGATTTTATAAGCAAAGAGTTGCTAAGAGGGGTCCATACAAAGTTGATCAAGGAAATGATTAGAGGACTGACACCACAAATGGCAGAAGACATGAGACTGTTTTGCTACTGGAAAGATACAGGTTGATAAATGGAAGAGTATAATTTAAAACTAATTAAACTTAGTGAAATTTAGTGACAATAGATATAGTTAAATAAATAACAGATAATGATAATAATGCATACAATGTGTAGTGTTGTGATAAGTAATAATTGGATATGAATATTGAATGATACCCATGAAAGGAAGATTACAAATCCTTTTGGGTTATATATAAAGGTTAATAAAAAAGAACTAAGTTAGATACAGTTAAGTATTGATTATTAGGGGGAAAATGTTATGATACAGGATATAGTTAAATAAAGGAGGGATAATGCTAACAACATATATATATAGGTATTGGTACAACATAAGGAAACTGGATGTAAATTGTAAACAGTGATTTGGAAAGAAGGATTAGAAAACTTTGTTATTAAATATTATGGATGTTTAGCTAGAATAGGACATAAGGATTCAGTGTTATTGGAGAATTTTAGAAATAGTAAATGAAATGCCAGTATGTGGTTATGTATTAAATCTTGGTATATTTTATGATGAAGGACATTTAAACAATTATAGTCAAATTAAAATGGAGGTATGATGATGGTAACATGTATAAATATCTGAGTTAAATACTTGAATTAATATGAATTATGTTTGTTGACTGTGGAAGAGATGCACGAAAGCCTTTTTGTAACCAACTGATACACTTTCTACTGTATGTAAAGAAGGATGTGTTGTGTTTGTTTTGAAAATAAAAAATAAAAAAAATTATTATAAAAAACAACCATTATAGATGACATGTACCTTCGCGCACACACACACACACCTCATGTATCACCCTAGAATCAGCACATACACACTTCCACACCCAGGACAAGCTTCCCTATAAAACAGTATCTCTGTACCCATTTTCTCTGCAACTGCCCCCAAAACAAACCTCAGCTTTCAGCTTTCGTCATAGCTATCTGGATTTCATTTTTATTTATTCTTGCACAACCCCAACCCTGAGTTGGGACCCTATATTATTTTTTTCTGGCAGGTACTACATTGATTCCTTAGTTTATGTCATTCCTGTATGGGTCCAGGCATGGATGCATGCTCTTCACATACAGAAAGGAAGGCTTTCACTCATGCTGCAACTACTATCTTGACTTCTATGACTCCTGCTCTGAATGCACCCATTATTGTTTCAAAACATCAAGGAATGATGATGCCATTGCAGTTCATTTTGTTTCCATCCAGTCTTTTCCATTCTTAAAATTGATAAAACAATAATGAAAATAATCCATATGTTGATGGCTGTAGTATGGTGGTACTACTGATGACGGCATTTTGAGCATTTAGGATCTAAGAGAGATTCTCCTGGAAAAATTACTGAACAGCAGAGTCCTGAATGAGATTAAAAACTTGCTGAATCTGATGTTTTGGCACTAACCTTAAATTAAATTCAGTAGATCTGAGATGATGATATACTTAGGATTTTTGAAATTAGGTTTCAAACCATTAAAAAATGTCACTCTATTTTATGATGGGAATGTATAACTTTCTTTTGACTTAGTGTTGCATTTAACATTTGAGTCAAAGTTAGGTACTCAAACTCTAACAGTAGATTTCTTGACAACAGGCACTTAGAAAGAATTGGTTAAAATAGTTCCTTTTGAATCAAATTCAACTCCTGTCAACTTTGTGTATATATCAGTGTAGTGTCCTGGCAATAGAATGCACACTGTCTTCTTTAGTTAACATTTTTCACCCTTCCCAGTCAAACTTATAACCTTGGTATTTCCTGAGGGATTCCATCCAACTACTGATGATGCCATTTTGAGCATTTAGGATCTAAGTATGACTGGACCTGCTTAACTTTTAAGTACAAGGATGGTTAACCATGTGCTGTATCTACTGAAGCAAGCAGGACCAGGAAAAAAAATTAAATCTGATGTAGCTTAAACTTTCATTCTTTCCTCTTTTTTCTTTCTTTTTTTCATTTGTTGAAATATTTTGGGCCATCTTTCCCATTAAGACTACTATTAAGCAGCAAATTTTGGAGAATCTCTGAGGGCAGTAGCTAAGAAACTGTAGCTCGTTTAACCATATTCTAAGGGATTGATAATATTACCTCATCTGAGAAGTTTAAATTAAAATTTTCCAAGTATTGGGGAAGGGTGATTGTCTAGTTCTGTTACATTTTGAAAGCTTCATTGCTGGTGTCTTTGTCTCCTAATAAACTGTGTATCCTTTTTCATGTATTCTTCTTATGTATAAATTGCCCAGATTTGTGGCCTCAAAAATCGATTGCATAAATAAATAGAAAAGAGGAAGGGAAAAGTGGACAAATTTGAATTACACTGTACTATAATGGACAGTGGTGGGTTGCCAATTTTTTTATTACTGGTTTGGGTGTGGTCCCGAATGCACAGAAGCATCCAGTGGGTGGGTAGAACCTCCGACCGCCACTACTGGCTTGCCCGATCCAGGCCAAACAGAGAGCAACCCATATCTGGATTGTTATCTTTTATGTACCAGTAATTTATATAGTTTTTTCTAGTTTATCATTTCAATTGTCTGTTGCTGCCCAAACATCAGTTGTCTTATGAGAAAAACTGGGAGTCCATTTTTAGTAAATGTTATCATTTTCATTTCTAGAAAAGCCATTGAGGAATAATAATTCTGTATTTGTGTGCAGATTCTGTTATGTTAAGACTATGCCCTCATGGTTTTCAAGCTATACTTTTTACCCAGAATTTATTTGTAGTATTGACCAAAACTCTTGATGAAAGCATAGCAGTATTTCACCAAACTGGTAACATTATACATTCCTGCAGATCACATTAAATATGATAATTAAATGATCATGTGATTATTTGGTATATTTGGGGGATAGTGTATTAGCATATATAACTAAATTTATAGGAAAATCTTAAAATGTTAATGTAATGTTTAACTATATGCCAAAGTTTTGGAATTTGACTGTTTATCAAAACATGTTACAATTATGATTGTAAGAAGTTTTGCATTTTAAGTCAGAAATTTTCTTTGGAGCATGTCTTGCTCAATGTATGGTTGAGAAGAAATACTGTCCAAGAGTCAAGAAAAATAGTGCAAGTCAAGATGGATAATATTGAAGAAGAAAAACCAATCTGATTTGGTATAAGATAGATTCTAATATTTTCCTACACAGAGAGTATAATTTGTGGTGAAGAAGCTAGCTAGTTTTAATAGAATAATAAGAAAACTTCCCTTTAATCATAAGTGCTTTATATTTCTCATCTCTATCAAATACATCTGTTGGGTTTTAAGACAAATTAAGATGGCTATAAAACAAACAACAATATTGGGGTATCTCACCATGACAGAATATCATGATCAAAACACATTTTTAGTATGGCTCCAACAGAGAAAAGAATTAGAATTTGCTTTATGGAACTCGCAAAATGCGGAAATAGATGGGGGATATTCTTCAAAATTGTGTTTAAAATATGTACTCTGTTTATATTCAGCCCTCCAACCTCTACAGATTATGTTGGCCTATAGCTCATTGAAATTCTGAAAGAAATTGCCTTTCTACGTAGTCCCTATTAAAACACTGTAAGACTGCTCATTCTCTTGATATTTTAGTAAAAATGAAATGACAGCAACATGAAGATTCTGTTTCTGGAAATGTAAAAGATTCTATTTAACTGATGTCTGGTCCTCCTGAAGGAATTCTACAGGATGATATTTATTTCTTCTGGGAGACATTCTATATGTGAATAGAAAGAGATTGGGCAATGGGCAATGATGCAGAAGCAGCTGTGAACACAAGTACCATATTTTATTGCAGTTGCTAAAGTAACAGCATTCTTCTCCCTTCCAGAATAATCAAGAGGAAACATATAAAGCTCATTCAACTTAAATATAGTGCACTATTTTGTTTCAGCATCATATTAATCATGTTCTTCATCTGAAAACTGAAACATATTTATTTCTGTATCAAAACAGGATGATATCTGCATTAAAAGACTAGAAATTTTGCTAAAGAAAACAAGGCCCTGGTATAATAGATTTGTCTGCTGATTATGAGCTGCAAACAAGCATTTCCAACATTCTTATATTGTATTTGTGCTGATAAATAAATAAAGGGAGACTAGTATGCATCCATTTCAAGCTATTTAGCTCTCATCAGCTAGCCATACCCTTACTGGGATTCGAACCAGGGCTGTATTACATGTTAGGCAGTTATTTTAGCCACTAAGCCACAGGCTTTCCTCCTTTATCAGCTAAGCCAGGGAAATAGGATCCATACTAGTCTCCCTTTATTTATTTATCAGCACAAATACAACACAAATATAAAAAGGCAACATTAAAAATAAAAATATGGGTTTCTGCCTGGATGGTTTTCTGTGATGAGCCGAATGACAGAAAGAGGGAGTAGTGAGCTCCCTCCCATATTTGGGCATACCAGGGGTAGTAACACAAATGCATATGTGTGTGGGGGGGGCATCTTTTTATTTAGATACCATACTACAAGAAATGACACACTCACATAAATGTAATGATTACTTGGTTGCTAGCAATGATTGGTGTCATGTATAAACCGAGTTCACTGTAAATTATTATCTTGGATAAATGTGAGCTAATATGAAAGTTCTATCTGCATTTCAGATGTCTAATGGATCATTCACACATATGATATAACTCAATGACACAAGCTATAATATCTTACAAACTATGGGATAGGTTTACAGAAGTAATAAAGTCATTATTAAATGAATATAGAGGAACTGGTTCTCTTTCTTGTGCTATGCTAGAAGAATTGCTTTCACGTGGCTCTCATCTGCACAGCCAGGTTGGTATAATAAACCTGAAGCTATGTACCAGGCACTGTAAAAACAAGGTGCTCTGTCGGTAATTCCTACAACAGATGCATCATTAAAAAAGAGATTCCTGGCTTTGTAAATCTTGCAGCCTTCACATATTTACAGATTAATGTGTGGGTTTTTTTAAAAAAAATGACTCAGTTTCTCAGAATTGTTCTGTTTCTAATTCTAATTCATCCTGATCTAGAATAAAAAATATGAGAGTCACAAGATAGCAGAGTTCTATCATACTTAAATATGAATAGGATTAAGTAGCAAAAACCTAGAAAATCCAGATTTTCCAAGCAGAAAAAAAGTGATGATGTGCTACATGTATATTTTACTTGACTGGGACCAGTGCTGGTAAAAAGAAAGGGAAGAGCATCAGCTCAACTTCTTTTCTCTATTAAAATTATTTTCTTGAACCATGAATATGGGGCCCAAAGTCCTTACTGAAAAATTAAAAATAGAAGATGAATGCCATCAGTGGCACTAACTCTCTTGCCAACAGACTAAAAATTCACCTGGAGAACAAACATATTATCAGCCCTGTGCTAATGTATTTCAACCAGTTTACAATGACTTATGTTTTCCTGTTGGTGTGATTAGTAAGATTCAAGCAAGTTAAAGAAAAAGTACAGTTTGAGCAGCACTATTCTTTCTCAGTTTACCTTATAGTGGGGAGGGGAACCAAAAGGAGACTCTGAGATCCAAAGAAAAAGCAGAATATAAATGTAACAATAAATAAATAACTATGAAAGTAGTTTTCAAATCAAGAAATATATTCAAATAATAAGATGTAAGAACTAATAAGCCTTGCCATTAATTTACCACCCATAAATTCAGAAGGAATACCACTAGAAAAAGTTGAAAGGATTATGTACCTCAGTTCTAATTTAGACGAAAGCTGGGACATGACCAATGTGGGTGACTTGGTAGGCATGGTAGGGGAAGGATACTGCAAAATCCCCATTCCCTCCCCACTCCTGGGGGAAGAATATTGCGAAATCTCCATTCCCACCCCACTTTGGGGCCAGCCAAAGGTGGCATTTGCCGGTTCTCCGGACTATTCAAGATTTCCACTACCAGTTCTCCAGAACCTGCTGAATTTCACCCCTGGACATGACCACTGAAGTAAAGAGAAGGATAGAGAAGGTCGAACAGCATTCTTCAAAATGAAAAAGGTCTTCCGAAGTCACAACATAAGCCTAAGATTGAAAATCAGGCTTGTCAGATGTTTCATCTTTTCTATCCTGCTCTATGGAGTAGAAAGTTGGTCTCTGACAAAAAAAAACCACTTGAAGAGACTAGAAGCATTTGAAATGTGGATTTACAGACAGCTGTTAACATATAAGCTAGGTTGACAAAATCAGAAATATGGAGGTGATAAACCGCCTGGAAAAACCAATGGTTTTGAAATCATTAAAACCATTAAAAATCAAAAGTTAGAATATTTCATACATGTGATATGACACCTGGAAAAATATGGCATACTTCACTTAATCATCTAGGGAAAGATTGAAAACAAATGAGGTCCAGGCAGAAGAAGAACATCATGGCTTCAAAATCTAAGGGACTGGTTTGGACAAAACTCGAAAAGTGCTGCTGTTGATAAAAATAGGATTGTCAACAGGATCGCTAACATCTGATAACAGATATGGCAGAATTATTATTATTATTATTATTATTATTATTATTATTATTATTATTATTATTATTATTATTATTATTATTATTAGCCCCTTGCTGAAATGTTGCATATGGAGCAGATTTTAGGATATACCTCAAGAGCCAATGATCATTCAGTGCACTTTTATTTCTTGAATGTACTGGCTTTAGATGTCACTATACATAGAAACTGTTTCTAAGATCTCTGTGTTTTGATTATGCTCCAGTGTTTCCTTCTTTTCTTCCCTAAGAAATGTCTAACCTTCCCAGGAAACCTGACAATGAAGAATAAGCAATACTTCACGAAAAAAGAAAACACAAAGTACTGTATCCAACAGCTGGTTCTGGCAGTTTGAACTAATGACAACCTGACTATCTTCATTTCTAGGTCCATTTCTAGGTAGAGCTGTTAAACAGTAGCTGAACATGAACTTTACACAATTTTTTTTTGGCAGCTCTGTTATAATGTATTAGGAAATTATTCTAAAGAATCTCAATTTATAGTTCTTTTTTGCCTATAGTAACAGATATAATTATTGCCAACAGTATTGAATGATTGGCAATGTTTGCTTCGCACAAATTAGCATAGTTTGGTAAAATTTCCTTGTTTCAGCATGCAACTAGGCAATTTCAAAAGATTCATCCACTGAAATATAGTTAAAATAATTAAATATATCACAGTCTCACTTCTAATTGCCAAAATCAACAGATAAGTAGCATCCAATTTCTTCTTACAGATGGATCTAAAGGACTTACCAGGATGCACAAGGGAGCATTCTTAGAAAGGTACGGATAGCCCAAGGAATTATCCAATTATAAATCAGGGTAAGTGTGATTAATACTGTATTTTGTTCAAACAATAATGCAGCATCTTTTATGACATTTACCAATCTGGAAAGAAAAAATATATAAAAGACCCATTGCAAAGAGATATTTTGGTCTTAGAGGGATCAATTTTCTTGAACCCTTCAGCATATAACATAGTGAGATACAAAATGACATTTAAGGTCATGTCAAATATTTAGGATCCTTTCAGGTGTGATCAGTGATGCTTAATCACTGAATTCCAGCAAGCCTAAGAACTTTTCTAACTGTATGTCAGAATGAAATGCTTTTTTAAAAAAAAATTCTTTACTGTTGGAACTTATTTCATAGAGATCTACAGAAAATTGGTAGATCAAAAGAGACAGTCTTTGCCCTATATCTTGCTCCTAGCTATGCTAAATGTGGAATCAACATCATATATTTTCTGTTCATTTTATTTCTTCTTTAGTAGCTTCAGAATTTCATTGTGCTTGCCAATCTTTTCTGAGGTATCATCTGACACAAAACACCTCTTTAGGCTGAATCCTAAATCTTAGTGATACAAAAGTAAAAAATAACAAGAAAAAGCTTCTTCCAACATGTTAAAAACAAGAAAAGAGTTAAGGAAACAATTGGTCCATTGCTGGGAAAAAGTGGCAAGAAGGTGACAAGCAACAGGGAGAAAGCAAAACTATTTAACTCATGTTTTGTATCTGTCTTTACACAAAGGGATAAAACAGTCCAACCTATCAAAAACAGCACCACAAAAATCAGATTAGGAACACAAGTTGAGATTGGGAAGAAAATGGTAAAGTGAGCACCTGTCTACCCTAGACAAGTTCAAATCACCAGGACCGGATGGATTACATCCCAGGGTTCTGAAGGAACTGGCAGATGAGATCTCAAAACCACTGAACTATATCTTTCAGAGATCCTGGAACACCGGGGAACTACCAGAGGACTGGAAAAGAGCTGATGTGTTTCCCATCTTCAAAAAAGGGAAAAAAACAGATCCAGGAAACTACAGACCTATCAGCCTGACCTCAATACCAGGAAAGATTCTGGAAAAGATAATCAAGCAACAAATTAGCAAACACCTAGAAGCAAACAAAGTAATAGCCAAAAGCCAACATGGGTTTGTCAAAAACAGATCATGCCAGACTAATCTTATTACATTCTTTGACAAAGTGACAAAATTAGTGGACCAGAGGAATGCCGTCGATATAGCTTACTTGGACTTCAGTAAGGCATTTGATAAGATAGACCATAACCTATTACTAGATAAAGTAGAGGAATGTGGGTTAGACAGCATCACCACCAGATGGATTCGTAACAGGCTGACCAACTGCACTCACTGTGTAGTCCTCAATGGAACTGCATCTACATGGAGGGAAGTATGCAGTGGAGTACCCCAAGGCTCTGTTTTGGGCCCAGTACTCTTCAACATCTTCATCAATGATTTGGATGAGGGAATAAATGGGGAACTCATCAAATTTGCAGATGACACCAAGCTGGTAGAAATAGCCAACACTCCAGAAGATAGGCTAAAGATACAGAAGGATCTTGACAAACTTGAACATTGGGCACTATCTAACAAAATGAAATTCAATGGTGAAAAAAGTAAGGTTCTACATTTAGGCAACAAAAACGAAATGCACAGGTACAGTATAGGTGGTACCTTTCTCAACAGTAGTAATTGTGAAAGGGATCTTGGAGTCCTAGTGGACAACCATTTAAATATGAGCCAGCAGTGTGCAGCAGCTGCCAAAAAAGCCAACACAGTTCTAGGCTGCATCAACAGAGGGATAGAATCAAGATCACGTGAAGTGTTAATACCACTTTATAATGCCTTGGTAAGGCCACACTTGGAATACTGCATTCAGTTTTGGTCACCACGATGTAGAAAAGATGTGGAGACTCTAGAAAGAGTGCAGAGAAGAGCAACAAAGATGATTAGGGGACTGGAGACTAAAACATATGAAGAACGGTTGCAAGAACTGGGTATGTCTAGTTTAATAGAAAGAAGGACTAGGGAAGCCATCCTAGCAGTGTCCCAATATCTCAGGGGTTGCCACAAAGAAGAGGAAGTCAAACTATTTTCCAAGGCACCTGAGCGTAGAACAAGAAGCAATGGGTGGAAACTAATCAAGGAGAGAAGCAACTTAGAACTGAGGAGAAACTTCCTGACAGTTAGAACAATTAATCAGTGGAACAGCTTGCCTCCAGAAGTTGTGAATGCCCCAACACTGGAAGTCTTTAAGAAGATGTTGGATAGCCATTTGCCTGAAATGGTATAGGGTTTCCTGCCTTGGCAGGGGGTTGGACTAGAAGACCTCCAAGGTCCCTTCCAACTCTGCTATTGTATTGTATTGTATTGTATTGTATTTTCAGTATATTTTGCAATATTTTCAGGAGTAGCATTTCCAGAACATGAATCCTAACTAAAACCTGACTAACTTCAAAGCTGAAAATTGAAAAGAAATCTTGTTAGAGTTGCTATCTGTACAGTGCACACTAAAATGTTTGTGTATCTTATTTTCATCACCTTAAAATTATGATTAATTTGCAAATTATTTGATGATAGAATTATTAATGGTTTAAATTAGAAACATTTTGATGGACACTGGCTTAACGAACTTCAGATTTAATGGCCTAAATCTTCTCAATCTAGAATAGTGTTTCTGTCCCAGCAATATTAAATCTATCCCGCAATGGATAAATTTCAACTGCCAGAATTCCCAGCCAGCATGCTGTCTGGCAGACTGAGGAATTCTGGGAGTCAAAGTCCACACATCATAAAGTTGCTGAGGTGAACAATTAAAAATGATCTCGAGGCTTGCCACAATTGGAGCCACATGGTGACTAATCCACTGTTCATGTCTGCCATTTCACTGTTTATGAAAACACCACTGGATCTTGAATCTGCCTGACTGCCCTGATTTTTGGGTCTTTCACGCCCTAATCCTCTGCCTCCGTTTGGCCTCTTTGTGGCCTCTAATCCTCAGACTCCATGTGGCTCATCTTTGACACAACAATTTGCCATGTTTGTGCTTGCTGAGTCACCTTCAATCACAGTTCAAGCTGTGGCACACAAAAGCCCAAGCTCACCCTGCCTCTTGCTCCTCAGCTGAAGCTAAAATTCCTTTTATTTCTTGAGGGGGAGGGTGCTCCTGGCCCATTCAGGATTTGATGAACATTCACATTTCACAGATGCCCTTCCTCCCATTCATCTGGTAATCCTCTTGGATGGTACCTATGTACCCAGTGTAGTGGATAATGTAACTGCCTTCTGTGCAGCTGCATGTACATTTTTTAGCCGTTTCACAGCTTACAAACAGTCTGCATACCAAGGGCAATTGTGTCGTGTGTATTTTTTAAAAAGTGAATCCTCATTTACGTACTCAGTATTCTATCACTGTGTTGTATATGTTGGACAAGAATTTCCCAACATATAGGAGTTTTTAAAAACATTAATCCTAAACTTTTTGGTGAGGGAAGGATGCTTTTGAGTCACTCTTGTTTCCCAGTGACTGTCTGATCTAGTCCTTATCACTGTAGTTTTCTTGCAAAACATTTCCTTAGGAATCCAATAGTTATTTTATATATAAGGGTAGCCCTTGATTTATGATCCCAATTGTGCTGACACATTTGTTAAGTGAGTTTTACCCCATTTTACAAACTTTCTTGCCACAGTTGTTAAATGAATCACTGCAGTTGTTAAGTTACTAACCGTTGTTAAGTGAATCACAGCAGTTAAATTAGTTGTTAAATTAATCTGGCTTCTCCACTGACTTTGCTTGTGGGAAGCTTGCCAAAGCTGGTCACATGACCCCAGGACACTGCAACCATTATAAATATGAGTCAGTTGATAAGCATCTCAGTCGCTCAGATCCGGAGCGGATGGGCCCCCCTCAGTGGACCGGACGGGTGGAACGGACGGGCCGCCAACAGCGAGTCTTGTGAGACCATCCTGGGAGGAGTTTGATTCTGTTGCCCCCGAGGATTTGGATAGGTTGCGTGGACGGCTGCGACCCACCACATGTTTAATGGACCCGTGTCCCTCCTGGTTGGTACTGGCATCTTGGGAGGTGACCGGAGGCTGGCTTCTGGGCCTGGTGAATGCCTCATTGGGTGAGGGATCCTTACCAACCGCCTTGAAGAAGGCGGTGGTGAGGCCCTTACTTAAGAGGCCTACACTCGACCCAATGGAGCTAGCTAACTATCGTCCAGTCTCCAACCTTCCGTTTTTAGCGAAGGTTGTCGAGAATGTGGTGGCGCAGCAGTTTCCACAACACCTTGACGAATCCGAGTATCTAGACTCACGCCAGTCCGGTTTCCGACCCAGGCACAGCACAGAGACAGCCTTGGTCGCGTTGGTTGATGATCTCTGGAGGGCCAGAGATAGAGGTTGTTCCTCTATCCTGGTCCTATTAGACCTCTCGGCGGCTTTTGATACCATTGACCATGGTATCCTATTGCGCTGGTTGGAGGGGATAGGAGTCGGAGGTACCGTTTTGCGGTGGTTCGGCTCCTACCTCTCCGACCGGAGGCAATGTGTGTTGACAGGGGGACAGAGGTCGACCCCGTGGCCACTCACTTGTGGAGTGCCACAGGGGTCGGTCCTCTCGCCTCTCCTGTTCAACACATATGTGAAGCCGCTGGGTGAGATCATCCGTGGTTTTGGGGTTGAGTATCACCTCTACGCTGATGATACTCAGCTGTATATTTCAACCCCAAACCACCCCAATGAGGCTGTCGAAGTGATGTCCCGGTGCTTGGAGGCCGTCGGGGTCTGGATGGGGGACAACAGACTTAAACTCAACCCCTCCAAGACCGAGTGGCTGTGGCTACCGGCACCTCGGTTCAGCCAGCTGATTCCATCGCTGGCCATAGGGGGCGAACAATTGCCCCCTGTGGAACGGGCGCACAATTTGGGCATCCTCCTTGATGCCCGGCTGTCAATGGATGACCATGTGGCAGCCGTGGCGAGGGGGGCGTTCCACCAGGTTTGCCTGGTGCGCCAATTGCGCCCCCCACCGGACCGGGATGCCCTACGCACGGTCACTCATGCGCTGGTGACGTCCCGCCTGGATTACTGCAACGCTCTCTACATGGGGCTGCCCTTGGGACGCGCCCGGAGACTGCAGTTGGTTCAGAACGCAGCCGCGCGGGCTGTGATGGGGAGTACGAGGTACTCCCACGTAACACCTCTCCTGCGCGAGCTGCACTGGCTACCTGTGGTTTTTCGGGTGCGTTTCAAGGTGCTGATTACCATCTTTAAAGCGCTCCATGGCACGGGACCTGGTTACTTGCGGGATCGCATCCTCCCACATACATCCCTGTGGCCAATTCGCTCACACAGGGAGGGACTTCTCCTGGTGCCGTCCACTAGGCAATGCCAACGGGCGACACCAAGGAGTAGGGCCTTCTCTGTGATGGGCCCAACCCTCTGGAATGACCTCCCCCCGACATTAGAACCACTTCTGACCTCCGCTCCTTCCGGCAAAAATTGAAGACTCACCTGTTCCGATTAGCAGGCCTGGCATAATTACAACTGTCCCTCCTGGCAAATGTATTATTATCTGGTGATCTTAGGGGTTTTTTAATCTGTTGTGTCTGTTTTAGGGATTTAAAAAAATTTATATTTATATTAGCTTTGTACAGTTCTTTTAATTGCATTTTAACCTCCTCCAAACTGTACATATTTAATTTTTTATTGTATTTTGTGATATTCTCTATGGACTGTACACCGCCCCGAGTCCCTTCTGGGAGACGGGGCGGTCTAGAAGCACCAAATATAAATAAATAAATAAATAAATAAATAAATAAATAAATAAATAAATAAATAAATAAATAAATAAATAAATAAATAAATAAATAAATAAATAAATAAATAAATAAATAAATAAATAAATAAATAAATAAATAAATAAATAAATAAATAAATAAATAAATAAATAAATAAATAAATAAATAAATAAATAAATAAATCTGAATTTTGATCAAGTGACTATGGGAGTGCTGCAACAGTCAAAAGTATGAAAACCAGTCATGTCGCTTTTTTCAGTGCTGATGTAGCTTTGAACGGGTCACTAAATGAACTGTTGTAACTAGGACTGTATTTCCTGCCTGATTTATTTCCATATGTGTGAGGATCTCTTATTCTTATAGTTTTGATTAGTAGAAAATCAGGACACAATCATAGAATACTTTCACATTTGAAATATGGTAGCTTTGCTTTAACTAAATGTTCTAAAATTAGTGTACATTTTTACTGGCTACTGAATAAGCAAAACCTATTCTTTGTTGTCAGAAGAATGTATATATGTAGATAGTTTTTGAGTCAGCCTTGATTCCTGACAACTGGTTCTTGAAGTTTTGCTGGCAACTTTTTAAAAGTAGTTTGCTATTTCCTTCTTCCTAGGACAGAAAAGGTGATTACCCCAAATTCACCAGCTGCCTAAAGCAGAAGTAGAACTGAACAGTCTGGCACTTTCTTACATGGTGCCTTTAACGGAGAGAGCGAAAGAGAGAGTCTCTGTATGTTTAAATAGAATTTAAAGAGGAAGGAAAGGAAGGAAATTGGTTGGTAGGTGGGTGGGTAGAACGGATGGAAGGAAGAAGGTTTTTTGCAGTGGTAGATGATGGTGGTGTTGTTGGAGCTGGGGGGGGGGAGAGAACAAGGTTTTAAGTAATGCTACCAAAACCATTTTGTTCAGATTTTAAGCATACTTCTATGACCTGTACAGTGTAATAAAATATCTATTTAAGAGATTATTAACAAGCTGTTTCCTGAGATAAGGTAACTGATTTGCTATCTGCAAACTGTGTGGAAGTTCTTCTCCTCCTTTTCCTGTTCACTGTCATTTACAATATGTTGCATCATGTGCTTATGGTTTTTAAAGTCTGTTTTGTAGTTTTTCCTTCACAGGCCTGCTAGCTTTTTCCTTTAATTATCTGCACATTGTTATTTTTTGGCCAGGAAGTACATTCCACCTTGAAATGTTTAACTTCCAAAGAAGCTTCTCTCTTTTTATCTTCATTGACTTGGCGATATTTTCTATTCCAACTATAATCTTCACCAATAAACAGTGTGGAGAGTTACCTCTTAGCCAACATATCTTCATCTTCACAAACATCTCCTGTCTTTTTATCATCCTTTTAGGTACCAAGCCATCCTTATTTCCTCTCTTAGCTAATGGTTAGGGAGCTGTAGCCCAAAAAACTCTAACATTAATTTTGGCAAAGCTAGTCTTGTGTTGCCAGTGGGCAGTTTTCCAGATGTGTTTATTTGCCTTGGCATTTGGGTCTGAATCTTGGGTAGTTATGGCTCCATAGATCATGTTGACTAGTTAGCTAGGCATCCTAGAATCATGGATATTGCTAAGATAATTGGTAGAATTTAATCATAATTTGTGAGGTGATATGCTCCATGGGTCTTACTTTTAACTCATGATATGTCTGTTTCAGTAAAATGTGAAATCTTTGTTTTCTTTCATACGCATAAAAAGTTCTTACTGACAAGCAAGGAAAAATGCTGATTCAATTATATTTTATTCAGCTACTACACATTTTCAGTTATTTTATGGTGTTCATGTCTTTAACAAGGTTAAATGTTGTCTGGAAACTACGGTAACTTACTATCCTTATCAAATGACAAAACTAGTTAACTTAGTGGGGAAAGTGAACGACTGAATTGTAAAACACAGATACATTTTAAGCCTCTGCCTGCTTATGCATAAGCAGATACAGCTGTGTTCTGTGAAGTTTATTCCTGAATAAGTGTGCAGTATCTAACAGCCATACTAAATTACCCTAAGCAATTCAATTCTGTCTCCAACATTATAACTGCATGCAAATATTACAATGTAGCCAAGTTATGCAGCTTAATGAGAACATTATCAACATATAGGATCATTCCACAGCCTTTTCAGCCTAATATCAAGCCAAGCTATAGAATATTTATATCCCTTTGTACCTTAGAGAACCCAACTATCTGTAATAGAATTTCGATCTATCTCTCTCATAGGTGCCCTTTTAGAGATGACCCTTTAGCTGTCACATTGTACTGTATGGCTTACTTTGCCTCACTAAGTTTGCAATAAAAATTACCTAGCTCTCCTGAGGTGTTACTATAATTATAATGTAATGACAAATTCAAAGGCATCCGTTCATATTGTGTGGAAGAAGACAATGGTAAACCACTTTTGTATTTTTACTGTAAGCCCACATGGATAGAAAATATAAAATGATTAACGATATAGTGCCAGATGATGGGTCCTTCAGATCAGATAGCACTCAATATGCTACTGAGGAAGAGCTGAGAATATTTCAGAATACTAATGGCATTTATGACCTGGTTAAATTAATGCCTTCAGGATATCTAGTTGCTGATGTTGACATGCAAGCACAGAAGGATCTGAAGGTGCTAAGACATAATTAGAGTGGAATTAGAACATGGAATGTAAGAAACATAAACACTAAAAAGCTTAACCATGAAAGATGGAATAAATTGACTAAACATTGACATCAGTAAATTGAGATAACAGGAATTAGACATTTTCAGTCAGAAGATCACACTATTTACTATTCAGGACATGAAAAACAAAAAAAGATACACCATTGCTTTCATAGTAGGGAAGAGTAAAGCAAGAACAATACTTGGCTATAAGGCTATAATAATCAAATAACATTAATTATACTTTGCAGACAACCCTTTAATTTGATGATTTCTAAGATTATGTTCCAATCACTCATGCATAACAAGAGGTATTTGATGAGTTTTATGATCAAATTATATTTGAAATTGTCAGAACATATAAACAAAATTGCTATTGGTGGTTAGAGACTAGAATGCCAAAATTAGATATTTTAAGGAGAAAAATAAAGCTGGCCTAGGACAGTGGTTCTCAACCTGTGGTCCACAGACCCCACCATGATGTCACAGGGGGACTCCAAAGGCTTGAAGAAATATTACTATTTACATCTTGAGTTGAGTCTTCAGGGTCTGTGACCATGTTCTGTGGTGACAAAAAGTATTTAAATGGTGCCTATGGTGAAGAAAAGGTTGAGAACCACTGACCTAGAACATTGAATGACCCAAGAGAATAACTACTAATGTCTGCCAATCCAATTATGTCTTCATTGCAATACAGGCTTCAAACAACCGGCATAGTGGTTGTATAAATGGCTATCACCAGATGGGTATACAGGAATCAAATTTGCTAGATTTATTGGTAGAAAGAGTGAGGTCAATTATAACAGCAAAGATGCAGTCAATCCTATTGCAGCATTGCTATGAACACTTTTATGCCTTTCAGTTCATCAAAGTTTGATCTTCAGGTAGCCTTCACTTAACTACAGTAATTGGGACTGTAACTTCTGTCACTAAATGACACAATCATAAAGTACAACATCAATCAACAGGACCAAATAGCAACAGCAATTCCAGCACTTCCAGTTGCCATCATTAAGCGAATCCTGTGATATCCTTAAGTGTGACATCATGTGCTCAACATCCTAAAGAGCCGTGGTGGTGCAGTGGTTAGAGTGCAGTACTGCAGGCTACTTCTGCTGATCACTGGCTGCCAGCAGTTTGGCAGTTCGAATCTCACCAGACTCAAGGTTGACTTGCCTTCCATCGTTCTGAGGTGATTAAAATGAGGATCCAGATTGTTGGGGGCAATATGTTGACTCTGTAAACTGCTTAGAAAGAGCTCTAAAGCACTGTGAAGTGGTATATAAGCCTGTGCTATTGCTCTCCTCCCAGCTTCACCATTGTCTTTGCTTGTCAGAAACTGGCAGTGGAGGTAGCAAATGACAACCACATGATTGTGGGATGCAGCAATGACATAATGGGAGCCGATCAGTGGTGGGTTGCAAATCCCGTTCCAACCTGTACAGTTTGAATGGGGCCAGTGGCATCCTCATGGACGCACAGCACACGCATGTGTTCAAGTGGCTCTGCAATGCTCCGTGACATTCCAGCTGCTCCATGGAACATCATGCAGGCACTGTACACTCCATGTGCCTGCGCAGAAGCACTGAAATCTTTAAACTCCGGTAAGGAGGTCGGGCGGGCGGGAGGGCCCTCCGGAACACCATACTGGAACAGTATCCGGTGCTCCGGGCTGGCTCCGGGACGCCCGTACCGGAGCATACTGCTTGCACCCCACCACTGGAGCCGATCAACAAGCACATGCATTGTGTTCATGTAACCTCAGGGACACTGCAAGGGCTACAACTATAAAAAGTGGTTATAAGTATCACACATTTTCAATACTGTCACAAGTTCTAATGATCACTGAAGCAAATGGTTGACTGCTCAAAGATGAGCAGCATCTAAAACTACAACAACTGTGAATGCATCAGCCTGAATATGGATGCACTAGTCACACATTAACTGAATTTTGGGTTGCATTAAATGCAACCTAGGATCAGTATACAATTATACTGAGATATACCATTAACTAATCACAATAAAGGATGCCAATGAACAGATAATAACTGTTGCAAAAAAGATCAAAGATGTCTTCATGTTAGCAAAGGAGTAATACAATGCTTTACTTCTGATGCTTATTCAACCTATATGTGAAATATATATTGAACTAAGTTAGATTGGGGAAATATGCATATTTTAAAAATTGGACAAGGAACATTAATAATGTGCACTATGCCAGTTAAAATACTTTTGTATCAATTGTCCAGCATGATCTGGTAATGAAAGTCAAGGAGCATGGTGAAAGCATGGGACTAAGTTTGAATACAAAGACGGAGATAATTTTGACAAGTACCACAACAAGCCTTACAACTGAAAATGAAGATAAAATGGTGGATAGTTTCTGACTTTTAGAATCAACCATTAATGTTTTTTTTAAAAAAAACAGCAGACAAGAAACACACTGCAGACTAGCACTTGATAGAACAACCATGAAGGCCTTGAAGAGATATTTAAAGACCATGAAGTGTCCACACCTACAAAGATCAGAATATGCAAACCAGGATATTAGTTGTGTCACTCTATGGAAGTGACAGTTGAATTTTGAAGAACCAGCTGATGTTTTTGGCCTTTAGTGTTAAAGAAAACTCTTGAGAATATCATGGATATCCAAGAAAACAAACACATAAATCATTAAATAAATGACTCTAGAGTACTCACAGGGTACAAATTATCCTATTTTGGACATACTACATGAAAGCCTGTAACTCTCTAGAGGAATCTTTAGTCCTGAAATTGAAAGAAAAAAGAAGAGGACAACTAGCTGCACGTTGGACAGACTCAATTACAGTCCTTGACAGTAAGTTTTCATACGTCTTTTTCAATCATTTTTGGAAATTGCTTCTCAATTACTTTTCAGCTATTAGAAACCTTTGGATGCACAAGCTTGAAAGTATCAGGTGCATTTGCCTTCAATCCTTGATGAAAAAAAAAGTTTTAAGGTCTTAAAAAAAACCTTGAAATAAACAATAACATGCTGATTAAATCTTTTATTTCAGAAAGCCACAAATGGGGCTTGTAAGAACTAGATAAATTTTAAATAAGATTTGGTAATTAATTATAAAGAATCATTCCCATGGGAAAATGCTTTTTGTTTTGATTTTTTTAAAATAAGATTTTAAACATTGGAAACTTATAGGAAGTAAATATTTCAATTAAAGAAGAACACATAACCTTGAATAAGGTATGGAATGGCACAAAATATTCTGACACTGGAAATATTGAAAGACACTTTTGAAAATGAAGTCAAAAGTTAATACTAACGTCAACAGTAATACCTGCCTCTATGGATAAACTATGTCTAAACAATGTTATGAAAGAAGAAGAGCTTTTATCTGACAACACAGGGACTCCACAGAAATTTGGATTTACAAAGGACAGATGTATTTATTTATTTATTTATTTATTTATTTATTTATTTATTTATTTATTTATTTATTTATTTATTTATTTATTTATTTATTTATTTATTTATTTATTTATTTATTTATTTATTTATTTATTTATTTATTTATTTATTTATTTATTTATTTATTTATTTATTTATTTATTTATTTATTTATTTATTTATTTATTTATTTATTTATTTATTATCAAACCTATATGCTGCTCCAAACAAAGATTGAATAAGATGCCATATAAATGTTAAAATAATAAAAGGATACAAGAATGACATAGAAGAAGAGGCACTGGATGTACAAAATAAACTGTATGCTGTTTTAATAATTAAAAGTGACATACAAATAATAAGCCAAGTGTCAGGCCTGGAAGCCATCTTTTGCATTGGGCCTTCAGGCCTGCCACATTTAATGATGTGGGGAAATGGGATAGGGGATTATATGGAGTATGGGAGATATATAGTTAAAACAGCATTCCTTTCTCAGAGAGTCAAGGACATCTTGCCCTGCACCTGGAGTGGTGTGACGGGGGAGGGGGGCAACTCCAGTTGAGATGGTGCCTGATTGGACCATGTGATGGACATGTAGACAGACATCTCCAGTTGGGATGGTGCCTGAATAGACCATGTTAGGGACTTGAACTTTCATTTGGGTGGGGAAAACCTGGAAGCTTTTGGGTTTTCCCAGATGTGCCAATATGACATCTCTAATAAAATGGAACTTTGACGAAATTCAAGCCTCAACGTCTTCTGTCATTAGGGGTGTTACTTGGAACCCTGACATTAAGAGAGTGACCTGGATAATCTTTCTATATTGGATTTACAAAAGAAACTTTGAAGAATCTTCTGAAAATCTATGATATTATTTTAATAAACTTGAAAAGATTAAGCTTGTTAGAAGTAAAAGGAAAAGATACAAAGTTGGTTTATTTGCTCAAAGATAAAATGAATAAAATCTGATAACCCTTAATGGACTTTTGCTGATACCAGCACTGAAATGACAATGTGTTATGGATATGTTTACAGATAAGAGAAGGGGTATGGAAATAAAATATCATTTATTGTAATTTAAAAGGAGGTGAAAAGGAGGTGAATACTAAAATTGTTTATACTGTTGTGATGAAGGTTGTAAGTCACTTCTTTATGTATTTTTTTTCTTTTTTCTAACCTTATTTAGTTTGTATTTTTACTATTGTAATTATAACCTTAGATTTTAAAAAATGTGGAGGGGAAAGGATATGCTCAATTATAGAAGCAGTGGTCAACCATTGAAGGATCAGGCTGGGAATTCTTAATGTGGTGGGTAAGAGTCAACATCAACCTGATGGTACAAAACCTGTCAAACAGAAAAATTGTACTAATTTCCTGATTTCCTGTTATAATCAGCAGGAGTTAAAGATATTCAAGTTCAGATTTGAACTAAATCACAGTCTCAAAATCAATCCAAAGTGAAGTGCCTGCTTTCTGATTACCAAATGATAATCTATACTAAAACACAAAAGCTTATTATATCATGAAGAGACATGAAAGGTTGAAATTTTCATCCCTTAAATATAAATTCAGAAGGAAAAAACCCATAACTGATCAATCACATGCACCCATATTTTAAGGTACAAAGGGATTTTTTCATTCATCCATATAAACAAGATTTATCAGTTCACAACACAGTTGGTTCTGTAGCCCATCCCTCAACCTGAAGGGAAAACACGTTTTGAAAATTTCAGACTATTTTCTGAGAAAGTACATTTGTTTTCCATGAGAAATACAATCTGTCTCATCCCAACCTGTATTTCTGGGTCACTCGAGACATTTAAACTGCACTTATAATTAACAGCTATTTTTAAACAGTGAAAAAATAGAGCACTGGTGAGGTACAAAAGCATTAAAATTGCCCCAGTTTTGCTTTTCAATAGGACACACTACTGCAATATGCTTCAAGATCAAAGAGTCCTCAGTAGAAAAAGACAAGCCGATCAGTGGGGATAAATAGTTCCCATTATGATGGTGTAAGAAAAGGGTTCTTTCAATTGAAACAATTTAATAACCACATTCATTACATTGGTGTCCACTTGGTTTTTATCTGAGCAATTTTTACATAACTGGGGAGCAAGTTCAATTGAATTTATTCTCTAGAAATTAAGATGTGCTGGGTCTGAATGCTCAAAAATTAAGCACTAATAGCCTGCAAAGCAGTTGTCTTGCGATTTTTTTGCCCCCTGGATATAGTAAGATCTGCCTGCCTCTAATTATGTCAAATGCTACATTCCCTAAAATATACCAAAATGTTCATTAGCTGTTTCAAAGCAGCTAAGATTACTTTAAGAGAGCTTCTGATTTTGAGCAACTTCATAAAATCATGTTATGAAAACCAGAGTTATGAGTCAACAATGCCATATATAAACTCCCCCATTAGGGGACTGGGGATGAGAAGAGTTAGAACTGGTGGGTTTTTTTAGCAGTCCTGCTATGCAAAACAACCAAGCAGTGTCACCAGGGTAACATTTCCAGCAACAATTTTTTAAAGAACAATAGAGTCATTGATATATTTCTTTCTTGTTCCAATGCTGACTTCAGCTGCGGACACCTAGGTATTAGAAATGAGCTGAATTCTCTAACAATCAGCCTGGTTCAAAATGATTTAAGTTTGTAAATTCTGCACCACACAGCAGAGCAATATACAAAATGAATTGCAAGGTTTCGGTTTCGTTTTTGTGTACAGTATATGTAAATAAGCTATAAAATATATAAAAATTTAGATCAGGCTATAAGAGTGAATGTACACAAACTTTTTTTAAGGAAAAACTGGATCAGACTTTTATTTTCAATCCAGCCAAATCTCCCTACCAGTTCCTTCTGCTTAGCAAACAAGAAAAAATTCTCAGAAACTGTTTTTAAAAAATGATTTGGCATTAAACATGTTTTTTTTATCTCTCTATACTGCAAAGCTAGATAGGAATAAAGAACTGTTGAAGCATCAGCTGCTTCACCAAGTCTTTCTTTTCAGGGTTTTTTTTTTTAGGACAAAATGTTGAAAAAATAAGCAAGTTATACTTCCCTTACAGAAAATGTGAAAATTGATACCTTTTCCAGAAGTGAAATTGCTTTTTTGTTTCCTTGTTTCTCACATGGGATTTGCTGGATAAAAACCAAACAGGAAAGGAAAAATGTGAACAGAAAAAGAGACTTCTTGGATAAAAGTCCTCTGAACTATCCCAGGAAAGAAATATAGTAATCATCCCTATTGATTATCTGTGGGGTGGGGGGGGTATGTACATTCTTTTTTCTGTGTTAACAGTGGTGGGATTCAAAAAAAATTATTACCAGTTCTGTGGGCATGGTGTGGCTTGGTAGGTGTGGCTGGGGAAGGATACTGTAAAATCTCCATTCCCTCCCCACTCCAGAGGAAGGTTACTGCAAAATCCCCATTTCCTCCCGATCAGCTGGGACTCAGGAGGCAGAGAATAGATGGGGGTGGGGCCAGTCAGCGGTGGTATTTACTGGTTCTCCGAACTACTCAAAATTTTCGCTACTGGTTCTCCAGAACTGGTCAGAACCTGCTGAATACCACCACTGGGTGTTAACAATAAAAATAAAACTCATAACACAATTAAACTGGTATGGAACACCAATTGAGAAAGTATGACTGAATAGGAATGTCTTGACTCCTTTTCTGAAAGAAAAAAAGAATTACTGCATTTCTCAAGGAGCTGTATTTCATGGGAGCAACATGGGAGAAGACCTTCTTCAGTGAGCTTCTTCATGAGTTTCACAAGTGGACCTCAGAGAATCTGGGGATCATTAAAAGGTTTTTGGAACCTCAAAGCTAAATTAGAAAGGGCTGTAAAGCACTGTGAAGTGGTATATAAGTCTAAGTGCTATTGTTATTACTGTCTGGTTTTGAAGCATAGTGCTTCAGACATATAGGTAGTACAGACACAGGTGAGGATGGCAGAAAAGATCATTGGTAGTTTACTTCCTTCTATCCAGGACATAGGAATCCAATGGATTCCAAAAAAAACCAATCACCCACCTAATCCAAAAGGAGACTCCCCCAAAAAACCAAGACACAGAACAGGACAATGGCATTGCCCTCCTCCCTTACATCAAAGGCACCACAGATAAAATCAGCAAAATTCTCCACAAGCACAATATCAGGACAGCCTTCACCACTGACCAAAAAATAGCCAACATCTTAAGAAACCCCAAAGACAAAATCCAGCTAGAAAACCAAGGAGTCTACGAAATACCATGCAAAATCTGCCCAGCAATATACATAGGACAAACAAACAGGAGGATAAATGCATGCATCACAGAACACAAGAACGCAGTAAGAAAAAAAAGAAAAAACTTCCTCCCTTTTCCAGCACCTTAAAGCTACAGGACATGAAATCAACTTTGAAGGAGCCAGGTTAATCTCCAAAACAGAACACCTCCACAAGAGAATAATCATGGAAGCCATCGAAATAGAGAAACACCCTCACAACATGAACAAACGTGATGATACCTCCCGCCTACCAAACATCTGGAAACCAGCCCTAGCCAACAAACGAATACCACCCACCACCCAAGCCGTTACAATACAAAACAACAATGCACACACAGCCTGCACCAATCAGCACCAATCTACCAATCATGATACAACCACACAACCAATCATTCCACTTACTGAAACAAAGCCAGCACCCCATCCCCTCCCACCAAGACTTACAGAAAGACGGCAGCTCCGTTCCCATTTTAAGCCCACGCTTGAAGATGGCAGGTGAGATCCTGCCAAAACGTTGCAAAGACAATCTCAACCTTACATGGGAAAAGACCCGAATACAACAAAACTAGCATACCTACACCCGTGAAAATCTACGAGAATATATATATATATATATATATATATATATATATATATATATATATATATATATATATATATATATATATATATATACATACATACACACACACACACACACACACACACACACACACATACACACTGTATGTGTATGTATGTGTGTATGTATATGTATATGTAATGGGTGTGTGCATAATGTATATACACATATACGTATACATATGGGTGTACATATATACAGTATATTTATGCATATAGAATGTGTATATATAGAGCATGAGTAGATATATACTCTATTTTGAGAGCAGGCAACAGAATTTCATTCATAACATGTACCAGTGTGCTCACAGTAAAAAATGACAATAAAGGTTATCTTTTATCTTATCTTATCTATCTTAGCCTATCCTATCCTATTATATTATAATCATCTTATCTTATCATATACTCTCAAAATAATGGACTTAATGGCAGCTTTCCCAATCTGGTACAGTATAAATGAACTGGATACACCTCCTGAGATTGATAACTAATTGACTATGCTGAGTATGTATTAGAAGGGATTCTAGCCCAGTGCATCTGACAGACCCTT
The DNA here is from genome assembly GCF_964273705.1 of Natrix helvetica. NCBI lineage: Eukaryota > Metazoa > Chordata > Lepidosauria > Squamata > Natricidae > Natrix > Natrix helvetica. The sequence continues at coordinate 44,240,346 of NC_138552.1, forward strand.
CTATGAGTCCAGCATATCTACAGATCACTGAGTTGCAGAAGGCTATGTCTGCAAGTATCTGAGGAGGGTAGAAAACATTTGCTACGTATGTGGTTTTTGTGTATGTGTGTGTGTGTATACAGACACAAACCTACATATACTAATTACAATAAGATATGCCAGCTTTATTTTTCAGTACATTGTTTCCTGCCTTGGAGCTCAAATAACAGTGCAACAGCAGCATGAAATGTGGTTATAATAGCCTGAGACCACATTTCCTGAAAGTAAAACATAGGAGATAATAGTGTGAAGGTACAAATTAAATGCAAATAAAACAGAATCTTTATTGTTGCTAATCTTTGGATTTGATTGCAGTGTGGAAATTAACTATCATGTTTAACCTCTTTGTATATAACCAACAAATTATTAAAAGTTCTCTGTGTGTATGTGTGTTTATGTGTATATGTACATTCATACACAAATTTAACTTTTTGCTTTTCCTTTTTCCTTTCTTTTTTTTTCACTTTGAGAAAGCCATCTCTCACTTTATAATGAGGTGATTAAAAAAGAATTTGGGCCCATGAACTTAAGTTCATCAATTTCACTTGAAAGGGTTTACAGTGTGTTAACCAGAACTGAGGTGAGAATATTGGAAGGAATGCAAGATGAGGAGAAAAAGCAGAAAGTGTATGCGAAGGTTAAAAAAAAAAAAGTATGGACATGTCTGCCTGGAAGAAAGAGAATTCAGCAAGTATTTTAGGCAGAGTTGTTTTCCACACTGGACAATAACCAATTCCCCCCAAAAATGTTATGCTGGTCTTTTAAAATAAGAAATAGCAAAGTACTTACTAATCAAGGCAACTTTTAAAAAGCTGAATCCAGCACCATCTATAAAACTGGGATCTCAAACTTTCCAATGTCGCAACCCCTAAACTTTTGAATAGGATTAACCTTTCTCATCATCTTGTTATCACAACTTCAAGAATCTGCTCTAAAAATATAATTTAACTAAACCTAAACTGAAACCTTTGAGAAATATAGTTACTTTCAAATATAAGACAGAGATAAGGGAGGGGTTGGAATCTTCCATCTAAAGAATTCCCTTGAGCTGGATGGCATTTTTCGATAATAAAAGGTAAGAAAACTTAGTCCTGGTTTCTTTACTCATAGAACTGAAAACATAAGGAGGAATAGCTTGAATATGGAGGAGGGGGGCATGAAAGTACAAGAGCTTAAAGTTCTCACTATTTAACTCTCGTACCCATTCCCTACTAATATTGCTAATATGGCATTTTAAAGTCTTCACTAGTAAGAACCATCTGCTGTAATCCAAACTCACTGGCCAAATTTCAGCTTGGAACTTCATTGATATGATACATTGTTGTGATCAATGATCTACATAGACATACATATGCACATGCAAAAATGTGGAGAGACTATTATTTGAAGTTAATAATATTAAAATAATTTAATGAAAATTAAATTCTTCATTAGAAGCTGAAATCCCAATATTTTCAATACCATAGGAGCAAAAAGCAGTTTCATTTTTCCTTCTCTTCTTGGATAGGCTGGCTGTGGGAAAGTCCAGAGTGTAATCCTTCAATTTTGCCAATACTTGACAAGCCCAATCCCTATCAGAGATAGTCTGTTTTTCTTTTGACTGCCTGGACAAACAGGAAAAAATGTGTCTGTTGGGCATAAATTGGGCATAATTCTGATAAGTGTAAAACTTTAATAACAGTTTTCCATGGACTAAGCCAAAAAAATAATCCCCTAAATTTGGGCAAGTGTAAATGGACTGCAGGAAATGTGGAACAAGGAGACAAATTTTGAGAAAATGATCCTGAAAGGCAGAAAGAATCATAGGTACAAATGGGTTACCTGCATCAACTTTGTGATGGTGTCTGTCATTCTTTATGAAAATTTCAAATGTGACTGCTCAAAACAATTAGAACCCTTTACTTGTGGTGAAGTTGACGCTGTTGTAGAAAAACTCTTCTTTCAACAATTAAATGAATAAATTCATAGTGATTCATACGTCAGGAAAGCTTTATAATTTACAATCCTGTTATCCAGCTTCTCTAAATCACAGCACATAACGGATGTTGTTGCTGTTTTCTTGCCAAAAAGCTAGTGAATGATGTATTTGGCTTCCATCAAAGTTTGGATGGGTTTTTTTTTTTTCAATTTACACCAAAACTTCATAAGATAATGGAGGATCATGTTTTTGGGGGAAGAAAGCACAGCACCACTATTAGAAAATGTTTCCTTGTGAGCCCTGTAAGGAGGGTGTTATTTGGACATTTGAAATGCAACAACAACAAAATGACAATGAAATTAAAACATAAAAATCTACTTCACATATATACCCATATTATGTTCTAACTATAAAATATTCCTCAGCCTAGCGTTTTCCATATGGAGTGCTCATTTTCCCTAGTTAGCAATGGCCGCTGGTCATTTTATCAGGATATATTATTATAAAATAATTGGAAGGAGATGGAAAACAATATACAGTAGTCTGAAATTTTAAACTTCATGTTTCTGGTGTAACATCTGAATTGAGAACTCATTCCATGCCTTTTCTTATAACAGGTCTCTCAGGGATGGTAACTCATCCGTTTTTTAGTCAGGAAAAGGCATAACCTTTTCTTTCTTGTGTTATTCTATAAGAGCATGGAAAGGATGTCTTGTCAACTCTTATGATACATGAAGCTTCAGGTAATTTTATCAAGAAAGGACAAACGAAGGGCTACCTAGCAAAGTCATGATAAACTATAGATAATGGGGGGAAATTAATATGGTTTGGCATTAAATGAACAAGCAGTCAAGGAGCTCTGAACTTGTGTATTCCCTGCTGAAATCATGTTTCTTTGTCAGTTTCTGGGAACTAAAACAATTGCTCAATTTATTTATATAATATGGTCAAAGATTTATAAACTGTAAGTGCTTTTATCATTTCTAAGCTATCTCATGTAAAGCAAAAAAAATGACTTGTGTTATTGACGCTTCTTTCTTTCTTTCTTTCTTTCTTTTCTTTCTTTACTTTTTCTTCAGGCTGCCCAATGTTAATGCAAATAGCAAGGAATCATTGCCTGCTAATATTAACCAGGATCTTGACCATGTAACAAGTCAGTCAGTCAATTTCTGTCTCAACCAATGGATCAACATTGAGTTTGTTTGTTTGTTTTAAAGTAGAAACCCTGCATTTGCCGGAAAAAAACAGAGGGGGGGGGAAATAAGACTCATAACCTATTCCTGGTAAAGGAGATTAGTTATTAAAAACTCAGAATAAATGTTGTTACTACTTATATCTTGCTTTGGACAGAGCATTTATAGCCATAATTCTAAAGGTAGAGTTTCTAGAAAAATCCATTATTTTTTATTTTACTTTATTTATATACCACCAACTCCATGCAGATTCATAACAGCTTACAACAGCTTACAACAAAATCAATCAATACTATCAACCACCAAAGACATCTGGAACAATTCAGTTTTAATGCTTATATGGAGATGAGCCTGATATTCAGAGGGAAGCCATTCCACATTGTTGGACCCATTACAGAAAAATGACTTTAGTTCTTCTAATCTTCCCAAGTATTTTCTCATGATGTACATATTAGATGCCAGTTATATCTGGAAATAGCTGTCTGGAGGTATCTAATATTAAATCATCGTTTAATTAATATCGGCATTTTGACTTGCAGTAAGAAGTCTGTTGGTAATCCACATAGGGTCTAAGCACAGTGTAATGTACTCCTAGAAGTTGATTTTGCCAGCACATGCTCCACTAACAACTACAGTTTCCAGATAGATTTCAAAAGTAATTCATCTAGACCATTTTACAGTAGCCCAATCATGTGAAGATGAGGGCATAAAATTGTGCCAGAGGTGATAGAAGCAAAGGCTTGAAGTATTCTTCAGGCAACTCCTGATACCTTCACAAATGTGTTTGTGTGATTTGGCAGCAGTATAGAAATGATTTGACTTTGCCTTCATCGAGGATATTTTTTTTCAACTTCTCAATTTAACCTAAAATCCTGGGATGTCTTGAACTTCCCATCCATGTGATTTTGCAGCACTGATTTTAACTACATCTGATCCTGCTTACTTTTTGCAGCATTTGTTTGTTTGTTTGTTTTGAGAAAAAGAAGGAGCAGCTAAAACCAATGACATGGAACAAATCTATACCAGCTCCAGGGCTGGCATAGATTACATGCTGATATAAGGCATCATGGTGAACAAGTTAAATTTGAAATCTTCTAACAGATTTTTGACCCTTCCTGACATTTCCTATGGCAACCGTGCCAAGTGTACTTTTTCCTCTTTCTGACTTCAAAATTGCCAAATGACAAATTGATGGAAATCTGAATAAATCTATGGACTCTGGGATGCTCCCCAAGGAATGCACAGTTGCAGTGTAAAACTACTCTGTATTTATGAAAAGGACCAATAAAGGTCATCTTGTCAAAGGATAATAAAACAAGAACTTGTATTCCAAAATCTAAAGGCTTTTATTGATATATTGTCTTTCTGAAATACACTTTTAAAATAGTTCCTTATAGCTTTTTTTATATTGCTAGTGTGGTTTTTACAACTATCAAGATATTTGGGTTATTTTGTGCCCTACCCATTGTGGACTTTTATAGTTAAACTAATTTGGTGCCATTGGCAGCTATAATTAATTTACAACATCTATTCCTTTTGATATTGGGGTCCAGAAATATCTCTTTATTCAATAAGTGCAATTTCATTTTATCTTCAGGGGCAGGGGGGCATTTAACCAAAGGATAGATTGATTACAAACTGTGTAACAGAATTGTTAAAAGGTATGGGAAATAATGTACAAGAGGCACCACATTAGCATAAGCCTTATGGTGGTTTAAAGGACCGGTCTTTTTCTTAGAGTTTTATATAGACAATGCTGCAAACAGAGCTCTGCCTTCCACTCTATAACCTTGGTAATAGTATGTGTTCAGTTAATCTGCCGAGTGTAAAGTCATCCTGTCGAAAAGTAATTCACTTTAAAAAAATGGGTGGAAAATAAATATGGTGCCATAAAATTGTGGAGTAGAGGAATCTATCTGGACATTTCACAAAACATTTCATTATGCTGATAATTCCCAGAAGGGCTCTTGAGAGTGCTTTAAGCTGAGGATTACTGCACTGGATCTGATGGACTTTTTTTTGTAGCCCCTTTAAAAGGCAGTGAACCGTTTTTCTATTTTATTTAAATAATGCCCCTTAAAATGGATTTTTAGAGGTATAATAACTCCTTAAGAGTCAGTTATGCTAAACAGTTTCTCTTGATAGAAGTGTTGTAAAACTCGTTAACTGCACAATTTCAGATGCCGGCTTGGTGAACACTAGCTGATATTTGAATGGTCAGAGTTTGTAAAATAAATTGAAATAGTAGTGGTATCACACAGCTAGCTGTGCACAAGCTGTAGGCCACAAGGGGCTTGAACCTGACAGAAAATTACTTCAAGATGAATGAAAAGTGCTTGTTTCTCTTTATTAGTTTTTGGAGAACAATGAAATTGTTGAATTGTTTACAGAAGAACTGATTAAAAATGGTCAACAGGGCTGGGTCCCTACTGCTAACTGTTCACCTCCCCAGCCCATCACCCCCACCTCCCTTTTCTCCACCACATGCATCTCTTCTAACAGCCATTATGGTCACACATCTGTGTGTGAAATGTGTTCATTCTGACATTCCGTGGCTGCTAGGAGTTGCTGAGGCCTTTGTTAGGGAAAGGGCTCTTGTCAAATCTAACAAGCTGGTCATGCAATTTACTGGACACCACAAGAGAGCATAACCCATGATGATTTGCTTCAGCCCCTAACAATGCTTGGTTCAATATTAAAATACAAAAGAATTCTTGGCTTTGTGCCATTCTTGTTCCTACAATACTCTGAAGCATTCTTTGCAATGTAAATATAATTTTGTTCTTGAGAAAGGCATATTTATAATCCAGGAAGGGCGTATCATGGCAATCTATATGTTATTTCCAATAAATGCTTTTAAATAACCAAAATATAATAGATGCAAGAGACATTCTGGTAATCAAAATTATCTCTCTCCCTCTCTCCCTCTCTCTCTCTCTCTCTTTCTCTCTCTCTCTCTCTCTGTGTGTGTGTGTGTGTGTGTGTGTGTGTGTCGTGTCCTGCTCCAGGCACAGCAGGATGCTTCAAACTGCTATCCAATATTCTGTCAAACTGTTTAGTCCAATTTCAGGGCAATTCAAGTCAAGACCTCTTTAGTACAGCTTTCTCTGTAATTTCTTTTACAAACACATATGGTATTGTTCAAGAAATTTTAAAAGTTTGGGAGTAATTAATATTCCCATGGGGTAAGAGAAGAGTGCAATCCCTTTGAAGCTTCAAAAACATTTCTCTTGATTCTTTGAAAAAGAAAGAGACAGCAAGAGAAAGGGAACTAGGAACAGCGAGGGAGAGGGGGAAATCACTTGTATTTACATGGTACTTCATAAAAAAGCCTTTTTTTTTTGCCTTCCCTCCCCTTTCATGCTCTAAATCCCTCCTCCCCCCTCCCGGGCCTTAAACACACACACACCAAGAGAAATCACCTATTAACATGCAGGGGTATGAATGCTATTTGTGGCATTCTGTCACTATACATTGTGTACCGCCCCAATCTGAAAGCAGGATTTTCTTTTTCTTTTTTCTATTTGCAGAACATGCATTCCAGACCTATTATGTGTATAAACAATAGCATATGTAATTACCTTTCCAGGGTGGCAATTACTCTTCAGATTCAATGGCGAGAGTTAAAGTAAAACTGCTCCTTTCCTATTGCTCGCAAAGCTGCCAACTTTTATGGATCAAATCTTGGTTATCAGTAGCAGAGGACTAGCTTATCAATTCAGTTCTTCTATGGTGCTTGGAAGGAGGAGCTGCGGACCACAGACTTCTAGATTTCCAACATGCTCATTTCAAGTTATGCCTATGCATCAGCTGTACCACATCATCCAATCTATGAAAAAGAAAAAAAGACAACTTTCACTAGAAAGACTGTTCTCAGCAATTATGGAACATGAGAATAGCATGCCAAATGGTATGGCAACTATATGAAGTGCTGAAAAGCATGTAAAATTGCTTGACTTTCTTCCTATTATCAGTTTGCTGAATCAGAGGGAAAGAAATCGAATTTCTTCTCCCAGATCTTTTTCATATTAGTCCATGTGGCCTGTATGGTTGTGCCAATGACGCTCCAGCTTTTATCAATTAATCAGCATAATTAATCAATCAATCCTTTAAAGACAATTTTAAAATGTGTGTACAGTTGATGAAATAAAGATCAGATGTCACCTAGAGTGAGGTCATATGCAATAGGATTGTAGGAAATGTTATATACCCGTGCTGGCGAACCTATGGCACGCATGCCACAGATGGCATGCAGAACCCTCTGTGGGTACGCCAGCTGTTGCCCCAGCCCAGCTCCACTGCACAGTGCATGTGCCTCCCATCTAGTCTTCAGGTCTCTGCTGCACATGCGCAGGGGTGGGTGCATGTGTGGATGCATGTGCGCATGGCAGGGGTGGGGTGCATATGGGGGGTGCTCGCATTGTATTTGGGGGACCTGTGCAGTGCCCCCGTACCCTATTTTGGCTTCCAGGTTGGTGCAGGGGGGATATGAGGTATACTTTTACATAAACCTTACTTTAGCTAAAGATCATCATACACAAGGCATGGTAATAGTAAGATAAACGGCTATATGGTAGCCTTTTCTTTGCAACATAGAAACATAGAGTATCCCTTCAGATAGAATCATTGAGGATGAGATGGAACATGCCTAGTTCTATGACTCATCAGCATTCATTGTAGCCTTTTTATGTCATTTCTTCAAGGAAACTGAAACATATTTGAGGATCAGCATTTTCAGAACTGGTAAGTACAAGGGAGACCTATTACATTGTACATCTTCTACAAGGCATGTCATAATCAATTATAACTCAATTACATTTGAATAAATGGTTTACATATTTATGCACATGACTTAATCACTCATCACTTGATTAGTCAAGATTTGATAACTACCAGAAGATGAAAACTATAACTGAGAAAAGCCATGTGTTTCAATTGACAGAACTAGATGATGTCCTTATTCTGTCAGAGATGATAAACCTATGATGGGTACATGTCATCATTTGAAACCCAGGCATATGAGAACTGGCTGATTTTAAAACATCATTATTTAGAAAGGGCCATTGGCCTAATTAGTCTCTGGCCATCTCTCTCTCTCTCTCTCTCTCTCTCTCTCTCTCTCTCTCTCTCTCTCTCTCTCTCTCTCTCTCTCTCTCTCTCTCTGTATGTATGTATGTATGTATGTATGTATGTATGTATGTGGCAAATACCACTCACTCATCACAAAATTTCCAGAACCGTAAAGTCTACAAATTGAAATTTGGCATTTTTGTTCCTCTTGGCTTCTAGGTGCTCACTAAGAAAGGATTTTTTGAAATAATTATCAGATACTTAGTATTTCTTAAACAGTAATTAACACGCTCTGATGCTGAGTTCTACTCCCCCTCCTCACCTGAAAAGAACTCTGTTTCAACTGCCAGTTGCTTCATATTAACACACTCTGATGTTAAAGAGTTAGGCATTCTACTCCCCCTCCACACCTGAAAAGAACTCTGTTCCAACTGCCAGTTGCCTCACATTCAGTTATCTCAGTTCAAACTTGCAGATGTTCCACTCCTTCACTCAGGAGTGGTCTGGGGCTCCTTACAGTACTAAAAATCAGCATCTCACCAAAATGTCTATGCCTTCCACCTATGGAACTGCTTCTGGACTCAAGGCATCAGGAGCAATATTCCCTTCTGTTTTTCAATCACCGACCACCACTGAGCCAATAGATTGTGAACCGAATTTCTCTTCCATAACCCGATCACATGGTTTCATTGCGAAGCACGGGTATCCAGCTAGTTCTGTACATTTGCTTGCTTGTTCTGGGGAAAGGTAGGGAGAACTGCTGCTGTTTTATTAAATATGTTTAATTTCACCTTAACTGTGATTTTGTTCATATGCTTCAGGTTTAAATTATTTAATTCTATTCTTACTGTTGTTATTTAAGCTTCCAGTTTCCATTTTGATAAAAGAGGGGTACATGTTTTAGAGTCATCTATTTTCTTCAGCAATTGCTGATAAGCTTTCAGAACAGGATATAGTCTAACTGAACAACACAGAAACATAGAAGTATACAGAAGCTTTGTTCTTCAAAATTTTTTACTTAAGCTATGTTTATCAAAAAATCTTACCATGACTCTTTATTTGTACTTTCTGTCTTGGAAGCCTGGATCCAAAGAAACTATGCAAAGCTGCTGGACAATTATCTGTCTGCCTTTAACAATTTTAATGATATAAATGGATAATTAAAATAAAGAATAAACCATCTTTATTGGTTTATTTTTCTGAACCATTGCTCAGAAAAGCAACATTAAAATCCCTCCTCAAGAGTAAAGTTGCTAGGTAGGTCATTCAAACTGTTCATCTACCCCAGAAGATTGTTCTGAGAATATAATGAGGTAGAAGGAAGGGGAAACTATTGATTCCTAGTGCTCCTTCGAGGAAATAATAAAAACGTAATAAATAAAATATTTACATGTGATTGAAGCATTGGATTAACTCACCAAAAGATGACAATTTCATGTACAATTTGTTGTGAAAATTGAACAGATAGGGTTTAAGTACATTCCCCCAAAAGATCAAAAAGATAGCTAGTAGAGAAAAAATTATTTCAATAAAGTAATCGGTTAGTTCATCCATCCAGATGAATTCAATAAACAAAAGGGGCATGAGTAACCAACCTTTCAGATTGAAACTTCAGTTTCTTTTATCTTGTCTGGGAAGTAGCATTGCTACTGAAGCTTGACTTTGTTTCTTTATCTACCAGCTTTCCCAAAATTAGTGGGAAGCTCCTACTTCAGTTCTGTTTCATGACTGCTGTTATACTTGAGCTGTACTTTGCTAAGTGTGGAGGCTTGCATGGTGCTGATTATCATGCAAATGAGTTTTCTCCGCTGGCTCCAAAGAGGCTCCCAGCTTTGCTCCTCATTGATCCTTTCATTGTCATAGAGATAAGGCTAACCCATCTCTTCTGACACCAAAAGCTACAAAAAATAGGTTCCCGTGACAGAGATTGGAGGGAGGAAATGAATCTTTCATGTACAGCAGAAATATAGTTTGATTTAAGAAAAGAAAATAACCATGTGTAATTGGGCTTCTGTCATTGTAAATTTTAATGGTAATCGTAATACTGTGGCTTCTGGAACCCTAAATTACAGCTTTCAGTGGCTTCCCACTGAATCTCTCTATTATTTGTCATAATGGCTTTCTCAAAGCATGTGCACCATGACATTGATATCACAATCCATGTCTACATTCCAAATGTAGGTATTGCCCTTACATGATTTGTATCCTGTCACCAAATATCAGAAGAACTAAAGGAAGGTTGTCATTTCTAGAGATGTAGCCACCTGCTTCTCAAAGCAATTCTGGTAGGTGAACTATTTTATGCTGATCCTCAAAAGAAACCAGAAAGATTTTGCTTTGGAATGGTTAACCTATGAAATTTAGCTGCACAAGTTTGGATAACAGCACTAGTTAGTTGACTTTAATTCATCATTAGCTTAAATTATTAAGTATACAGTTCCTTGTGATTACCAGCTATGGTCTCCCAATTCCAATTTCAGAAGCATATCTCACAATACAAGGTGCTGTAAAATAGTAGTGCAGCTCTCCTATTTTCCTTATTACCTCCTTGGTATTTTGTACACGTCTTGGCCATTGTGAAAACTACATATGTTTGAATTCATTCACATTGAAAAATTCCATCACTGATATCCAATTCTTAACTTTGCTCCAGATTAATTTGACTGGTGTAATAATGTATCATTTCACCAGTAAGATATTAATCATTAATTTGTAAAAGGCACATAGATATACACCCAAACCATATCTGTTTCCACATCATCCATACATCCCTACATCACTTGTCCATATATCAGTTGCTTGTAACTTATCATCCCTCTCTTTTTCAAGACTCATCAGAGCTATGTAACCAAAGCTCTTTCCTGTGGACCAGGAGTGTCAAACTCACGTCATCATGGTGGCATCACGTGACTTTTTTCCCCTTTGTTAAATTGGGCATGGGTGTGGCCAGCATGTGATGCATCTGGCCCGTGGGCTGGGAGTTTGACACAAAACATGTACAAAACATTTATCTTTTCTGCATAAATGTATTATGCAGTTTGATATCCATGCTTTCTTTCTCCATGATTAAACCAACTCAGTCTACTGGTTGAATAGAATAGAATAAAATAAATTTAATTTGTTAGCCGCTCCCTCTCCAAAAGGACTCGGGGCGGCGTACAATAAAAACCCATACAAATATACATATACATACAATACATATACACATACATATAAACACATACACGTACATGTACATGGAGGAGGTAACAAGCGTTAAAAGCATACAATAATTAAAATTAAAATTAACAATTAAAATACCCTCAGTTAAAATTACAAATTTAAAAAAGACTGTCAGGAGCAATGGGATAAAACTATGGTTGAGCCAGGCCAGCTAATTGGAAAAGGTGGGTCTTGAGCTTTACACGGAAGGAGCGGAGATCGGAGGTAATCCTGATGTCAAGGGGGAGGTCATTCCACAGGGCTGGGCCCATCACAGAGAAGGCTCTGCTCCTAGGCGTCGCCCCCCGACACTGTTTAGTGGACGGCACCTGGAGAAGTCCCTCTCTGTGCGAGCGGATTGGTCGCAGGGATGTATGGGGCAGGATGCGATCCCACAGATAACTAGGTCCTGTGCCATGGAGCGCTTTAAAGATCGTAATCAGAACCTTGAAATGCACCCGATAGACCACAGGAAGCCAGTGCAGCTCGCGCAGGAGAGGTGTTACATGGGAGTATCTAGTACACCCCATAATCACCCGTGCGGCCACATTCTGGACCAACTGCAGTCTCCGAGTGCATCTCAAGGGAAGCCCCATGTAGAGAGCATTGCAGTAGTCTAGGCGAGACGTCACCAGCGCATGAGTGACTGTGCGTAAGGCATCCCGGTCCAATAGGGGGTGCAATTGGCGCACCAGGCGGACCTGGTGGAACGCTCCCCTTGCCACGGCTGTCACATGGTCGTCCATGGACAGCCGGGCATCCAGGAGGACGCCCAAATTGCGCGCCCGCTCCATGGGGGCCAGTTGCATGCCCCCAATGGCCAGAGATGGAAACAACTGGTTGAACCGGGGGGGGCGGAAGCCACAGCCACTCCGTCTTGGAGGGGTTGAGTTTGAGTCGGTTGTCATCCATCCAGACCCGTACGGCTTCCAAGCACCGGGACATCATTTCGACGGCCTCGTTGGGGTGGTTCGGGGTGGAGATGTACAGCTGAGTATCATCAGTGTACAGATGATATCCCACCCCGAAACCACGAATGATCTCGCCCAGCGGCTTCATATATGTGTTGAACAGGAGTGGCGAGAGGACCGACCCCTGTGGCACCCCACAAGTGAGGGGGCTCAGGGCCGATCTCTGCTCCCCTGCCAACACACGTTGCGTCCGGCCGGAGAGGTAGGAGCCGAACCACCGTAAAACGGTGCCCCGAACCCCCAACCCCTCCAGCCGGTGCAACAGGATACCATGGTTGATGGTATCAAAAGCCGCCGAGAGGTCTAATAGGACCAGGATAGAGGAACAACCCCTATCTCTGGCCCTCCAGAGATCATCAACCAATGCGACCAAGGCCGTCTCCATGCTGTGCCCGGGTCAGAAGCCGGACTGGCGCAGGTCTAGATAATCATTTTCCTCCAGGTGTCGTGGAAACTGATAGGCCACCACACTCTCTACAACCTTCGCTAAAAAGGGAAGGTTGGAGACAGGACGATAATTGGCTAGCTCCGTTGGGTCCAGGGAAGGCTTCTTGAGTAAGGGCCTCACCACCGCCTCTTTCAAGGCAGCCGGCAGAGACCCCTCACCCAACGAAGCATTCACTAGGCCCAGGAGCCAGTCGCGTGTAACCTCCCAGGATGCCAGTACAAGCCAGGAGGGCCACGGGTCCAATAAACATGTGGTAGATCGCAGACGTCCACGTAACCTGTCCAAATCCTCGATGGCAACCGAGTCAAACTCCTCCCAGAGTGGTCTCTCAAGACTCGCCTCGGACGTCTCCACTAGACCACTGAAAGGGACCCATTTCCTCCGGATTTGAGCGATTTTATCCTGCAGATATTTCCCAAATTCCTCTGCCCTGCCCTGTAAAGGGGCTTCCCGCGGCCTCTGAAACAGAAGGGAGCGGGTCACCCGGAACAGGGCGGCAGGGCGGTTCTCTGCGGATGCAATGAGAGCGGCACAATGTCGACGTTTGGCCGCTCTCAATGCCACAAGGTACGTCCTTAAGTGGGTTCGTACCTGTGCTCGGTCAAATTCGGAGCGGGAGGATCTCCAACGACTCTCTAGGCGTCTCTTGTGGCGTTTCATCACCCTTAGCTCCTCGGTAAACCAAGGGGCCAGGGTGGTTCATTGCCGCAGGAGAGGCCGCAAAGGCGCCACTCGGTCTAGGGCCCCGGCAGTCGCATTATTCCATGCGGCTACCAGGTCCTCTACCTGGGAGTGGGTCAGGTCTACAGGAGGTGGCCCAAGCTCCATCTGGAACTTATCTGGTTCCATCAGGCGCTTGGGGCGGAACCATCTAATATCTTCCGGCTCCGCCTCCCCGCAGCGGGGGGTAGCACCAGGGAAGTCAAGTCAGAGAAGTGAGTGATCTGACCATGACAGGGGAGTGATAGTTAAATCCCCTACTCCCAGATCACTCATCCACTGGCCAGAGACAAAAATGAGGTCCAGCGTGTGGCCTCCCTCGTATGTAGGGCCCTGAATCAATTGAGTCAGGTCCATGGCTGTCATGGAAGCCATGAACTCCCGAACCCCCTCGGACGCTTCTCCCACTTCTCCCACTGCTCACTTTTATATTCCGTCCACATTCACATTATATGTAGTGCCAATCTAGACCATTACTCTAGACCCGTGATGGCGAACCTATGGCACGCGTGCCACAGGTGGCACACTGAGCCATTTGTCAGGTACGTGAGGCATTGCCCTGTCAGTTCCAGCGAGCATGCGTGTGCTGGACAGCTGACTTCAGCCTTCTTTTGAGGCCATTTTCTGCCCTCCAGAGACTTCCCTGAAGCATGATGCCCTATGGCCAAACCAGAAGTTTGAGAACAGACTTCCGGTTTGGCCATAGTGCCATTTTTTGTCTTCTGGAGCCTCCAGGAGGCTGCCCTGGCCCTATGAGCAAACAGAAAGTGACTTCCGGTTTGGCCGTAGGGGTGTTTTTCGCCCTCCGGAGCCTTCAGTGAAGCGTCCTGGAGGCTCCGGAGGGCAAAAAATGGCCCTATGAGCAAACCGAAAGTCCACTCCTGAATTTCTGGTTTGTCCATAGGGCTGGTTTTTCATGCTCTGGAGGCTTTAGGGAAGCTCCTAAAGCCTCTGGAGGACCTTCGGTGGGCAGGGGGCTATTTTTGCCTTCCCCAAGCTCCTAGAAAGCCTCTGGAGCCTGGAGAAGTGTGCCAAATAAAGTGTGCCAAAAGTGGAGGGAGCACTGGTCGCACACGCATGTATGCAAAGGGTGGAAGAATGCGCATGTGTGGCAGGTCTGTGCACGATCCCCCTGTGCTCCCCCCACTTTTGGCATGGAAGCTATAAAAGATTCACCATTACTGCTCTAGAAAATGAACAATAATCAGTGCTCAGTCACCATAAAAAAGTGTAATTTACTAGACTGTTACACTTTTCTACATGTTTGTTTGTTTGTTTGTTTGGATTTATATGCCGCCCTTCTCCAAAAGGACTCAGGGCGGCATACAACATTAAAAAAAAACACGTCCCAAAAGTTAAAAAAAAATTAAATCCATATCCAAAAAAAACAAACCGAATTTATAGGACAATACATTTAAAAATGAGTTAAAATTAACAGGCCAGGCCGGCTTGCTGGAAAAGCCAACTTTTTAGGGCGCGTCGGAAGGACCGGAAGTCAGGAATTATGCGAAGCTCCGGGGGCAGCTCATTCCAGAGGGAAGGCGCTCCCACAGAGAAGGCTCTCCCCCTGGGGGTCACCAGCTGACACTGTCTGGCCGTCCACTGTCTGGCCGTCCATGTAAGAAGTATTATGTGTACTCATAAAAGGAACATGGTTATGTACCGCATTTTGTATTTTAACTATGTATTATATAATGTCATATACACACTATGCATTTTAAGACATAATAAGTTTGTCTGTGTGAAATGTATAATATGGTCCAATATCCAGTTAAAAGGCAATAAAATCAAGAAGTTAATTTTTCTTAAACTATCTTATGTACATAAGTTTAAAACACATGTCCAGGCTAAATGTAGAGTATTCTTCACATTTAAAAAAAGAAAAAGTCCTCATATTGTCACAGCCACAGCTTCTTTCTTTCTAATATGTTGGGAAGGGATATATTTCATATATCCAATAATTCTTCTGTTCAACTCTGTAGAGAATGCAACTGTCTATTAGTATGCTACAAAATAGATCTCTGTACTAAGAGTATGGTCCAACACCGACTCTGTGGTACAAATACTACAGTTATGGCATTCCATGGTCATACGGAGGAAGGCATTTTCCACTTTTATATCTTTCCTACATATAAATAGATATTACTGGATGCAAACCAATACCAGTGTGATAGCATAAATTTTGTCATATTATTGTGTAAGGATTGTTAGCACATTTCATTACAAAATCCGAATCAATAGTTGAATTTTGTTGATAGAACTTTTTCATCAGCAGAAGTGAAAGGAACAGTTTCTTCTTCCCCTTAAATATATGTCAATTACTAACTTATTTTCTTACGCTTGTAGTTTGCTTCAGTTTCAACGTATTCTAAATCACCCTTAACATCTGCTATAGGGATGTCCTCTGGAATAGATTGAGCAATGGATAGCACAATTTCATACAGACTGGCTCAAAGTAAGATATAATCATGCAAATGGTACTCACTTTTATGTTATGAGCTGTAGAACTAAAATATTAATTTGCATCCAACTTGTAGTTCTGAGCAAATAGTCATATTCAAAAGTTCAGAACTAAATACAGTAATTTTAATACATTTCAAGGAATGTTGAGAGTTTCTTGCCTTTTCTTTCCTTTGCACCTTTTTGCAGTGCAAAATAATTACAAGTTTTATGAGGTAAAAATACCGTAATTGTTTCCAACCCTAAACCACAACCAATTTTATTTAAAAATATGACAGACTTATAGTAAATAAAATACCAAAAGGGACAGAAGAGTGTGCTTGTTCCAAATTACATCTGTATATTGCTACTATCCCTGCTTTTTACAAACAGCTGTTTCACATTGCAGTAAAGTTAGAACTTCATATTTTGAACCCGTACCAATTCAACCAAATTCTCAGGAAAAAGAGTGTCTTTTAAATGTATCTTTTATGAATCACAGATACTCATTCCTTGGACAGTTATAGCTTTGCACATAGATATTTTTAACACATCACTATCTAGAAGAAATGTTATTTTTTTTTCATGTTATTTAAAATGACTAAAGTCCCTACAAAAGCAGATAGAGAAACTGGTGCTTTAATACTAGAAAGCTATGAACTAATCATTTTTCTCTTTCTTAAATCGGATTTTACAATATTCTTTGAAAACAAGAAACACCAACTTATATCCAGATAATCGTTCCATAAATACTATGGGTTTTCATAGCAGTCATGAGGTCTGGAATGTATGTGCTAATTACAGATCCCAAATCATCTATACCCAGTTTGCAATTAAAACTGAAATATTGTCATATAATACAATTCTAGGGTTCATTACAATATCTACCAGGCATGCTGGTTGTTATTTACATACCATAGTCGATTTTGTTTCAAAATAATTGTTTCACTTTTAGTTTTCTTATACTTGCTGTTTTTACAGCTGGGAGTAGTTAAGATTTCATAGTAGTATAATTAAAGAAAAAGTCCAGGAACCAAATATTTTTACATGGATATTCACATGTGCTAGACATCAGCAGAAAGCAGTGATAATTAGAAGATACATAGGTTATGAAAAATCACATGTTATTGTCTCCTTACTATCACAGGATATGGTGTATATTTTAATCCATATAGTTTTAAAAGTATGGGCTAATACACAAAAAAAGAATGCAAATTTAGGAAGAATATTGAATTATTCAGTAGCATGTTATGTGATTAGATCTGATTGGTTCCTTACTAAGATAATGCCCATAAAAATTATTTCCCATGGTAATTTCGGTCTCAGGATGAAAATGGGGATGAGGGAGGTTTTGATGTCCATTAAATGGCAAGAACAAGGCTTACTTGAGCTAATAATATCATGGTTGCACAGAATGATTGATGGACTTTAAAAAGGCCCTGATTGGTTTCATCTTTCTCCAGATTTTATTACTTACTTGTTCATAGTCATGTACAATCACTGAAGCCAAGAGACAGAGGAAACAAGTATTTGATGTATGACATATTTGTCACAGCTGTGTTTATTCTTAAAATGCATGTATAAAGCACACACACACACACACACACACACACCCCGATTAAGTGGTTTGAGAGCTAAGCAAATACGTTGCTGTCTGCTATCCCACAAATAAATCAAAATTAACAATTCCTTCTACAAATATGACTCTTTTCATTACAAATTAAATGTATAACGAAGCTTCTCAAACTTTTGATCTCCTATTTGTTCCTTCTTAGAACTTACCATTTTATAATTGCAGTCTGTCAGTTTATGAGGTTGATTTTAAAAAAGGGATACAGTGAAGAATTTAATTTATCTCACAGTCATATATGTGAGAGTGTTTTGAAGCTTCTTGTATGCTTTATATCGAAGAGGATATCTTAACCAGTTTGCTGGAAACATTTTCATCATTATGCATGCAGGCACAACAAAAAGTTGGGCTGATCTAGATTAAAAAGTGTTGGACAGAATCTTGAAAGGGTCACCAAATAATTCTGTGCTATGAGTAGTTATTGTATGCAGATTCATCGTCTCTCTTTTTTTATGTGAAAAAGTCAAACTAGAAATCAGATACCCGCAGCTTGAATTCAGCTCCTGTTGTCAATTTCATGCTTGGGAAGGCATGGATGGAGGAAAAAGACCATGTCTCCACATTCCTGTGCTGATGGTGAGCAAAGTTCTTGTCCAGAGGTCTCCTCCGTTGTGTTGCATTTATCTCCTGTAGAGCTATATGCTTTCTGTTTTGACAGTTTAAACACTATTTCGAGATTTTTTTACAGTTCTTGGCAATTAATTTCTGCATTTCTGCAATAGTATTCTTAAACTGGGCAACTCCCTTGGAACTAGGAGAAACAACAGAAAAGGGCTGTGCAAGTGAACAAGCAAGACAATTCATTAGACAATTCTGCAGCAGCTCTAAGGAGGGGGGGAAGGATGTCAGCCCCTGCTCCTATGTTTCAATACTAATGAGAGTCATTGCATATTCATAACCCTAAATACAGTCAGCTGCTTATAAAAACTTTTGTCATTGAGGCTTCATCACAAGAGCAAAGCATTGCACTCTTCGTGTTGTGGCACTTCCACCAAGAGAGTGCGAGAGCAAGATTGATTGTTTTGCAACGCTCCTTGACAGGGAACTAAGAGATACTGCCCCCAGGGTCCAGGAACTAAGCTTAGTTTGATTACAAGGCTCAAAGTAATCAAAGAAACAAAAGAGGATGAAAAAGTGGATTTTTTAAAAAAGATAAAGGAAGACTCTAAAGATATAGAGTGTTCAGAGTAATTATCTGCCAGCAGTTTAAAACAGTTCATATCAATTTTTATCACAGAGGAAGAAGAGCAGTGATCTCCAACAAACTTGTTCCCATGTTATCCGTGCAGTGCAGCATGTCTTCACCGATACAATCTCTAAAAGCAGATGAAACTTCCCATCAATATCAATAGCAAAGATTAGGAAACTTAACCTGTCAGATATTAAAATCACTTCTGCCAGTACTGTGCTGCCCAGAACTCTTTCGTGGCAAGTTTATTATCCTTCCTTGTCAATTCCTTCTTTTGTGATGTGTCTGAATCTTCATTATTTTTTTAAAAAAATCTTTACCCACATTCTAGTAAAATCCTGAATGTTTTTGTAAATACTTTGGCACATTCACTTACACACACAATCACACACACACAGAAAATTACTGACCTTATGATACCTGTCTGCTAGAGCAGCTCTTAGCATCCCCTGGAGTTAAAGAAAGAAAGCATCTCTTTCAGCGCCCACTTTGAAAAAAGGCCTTGAGCATTTTCTCACTCATAATGATGTCTTCAGCTGGAATGCCAGCACATTTCCACATCTCCTTGACAGGCGAGCAGACTACAGGGTATCTACAAAATTAAAATAGAAGGGAATGTTAAAAGCAAGGTTTGCAGTTCTGATTATATGCTGGCTTTTTGTAATTTTTGTATTTAAAAAAGGTCATTTCCAAATGAAACCACTAATACATGCAAATCAAAGTTCTCTGTTACTCAATAAAATATATTTTAATATAAAATATTAAAGGAGGGAAGGACAAAATCTTAGTTATTAAATATCTTAAAGGTATTTTACTTTTAAAATGTCTTACATGTTTGACTAATTATCTGTAGATATTATATGTGGCAAGATTTTAAATTATCTGTGATATCGGTCTGATTGCAGTAAAACATGAAAACCTTGACTTTTGCCAAGTTAGATAAATTTATTTTCCATGAATGACATGCTTTTAAGTAGGAACCAGGCAGGCTGCCAGCTTTCCAACTCCACAATGTTTGCAAAGGCCATGTTTTCAACAATTTGTCTGAGATCAATGAGTGGCACTTCAGAAATTTAGAAAGGTTTCCCAGTAAATATCTTTCTCTGCAGATGCTGCATCAGACTGTTGATATTCTCTACAAAACAGCATAGGCAAGTTTAAAACCCATGACTTTTCAAAACGATTGGCAGTGGCATTCTATATATTAAATCTCATCACATATGAAACAGTTCTATAAAAAAATAGTAAATCTCTTTTGAACATAAATTCATGCAGTAGTTTAAGATTTTTAACAGGACTGAAATAAATGTTTCCCACAAAGCTATCGGAATTGAATAGATTTCAAAAATGCTTTTTGTTCCCAAAGGTTTGTACTAACTTAAGGAAGGTCATGGTCAGATCCTGCTACATGAGAAGTGTAAAATATCAAGGCCTTTTCTCAGAAATCTTTAAGTCCTGCAGAAAACCTATTGTCCAGTTCTGCCCTAAACTCTATATCTTATCCTCTTTAAAATATACTGTGATGACTATCCAAATAAGCCTCTTTTCTGCAGACCATGACATGCATCTCTCATCCTGATGCATGGAAGTCATCAATGCAACAAAGAGTGATTGTCTTGAACAGCACTAAAATTTTATTTTATTTATTCTTTTGTGCCCTTGTCTGTATTACTACTGGTGACTGCCTGGACAGGTTTCCTGCAGTTTACTTGGCAAGATTTTCAATAAAGGCTTGCTATCACTTTATCCTTAAGACTAAGAAGGAGCAACCATCCCAAGTCACCAAGTTAGTTTTATGTCCAAGCTGATCTATAGGTCACAGTCTTCTGGTTTTTAACCACTACATTACACTGGCTCTCACTAAAAACAAGCAAAATATAACCCAATATAAAAGGGGGTTTATTTTTATACTGACTAAAAAGGCTGCATTGTATTGGATGAATCCATCCAGTTTTCTGGGCAACATTTTCAGAAGATGTTTACAATTGCCTCCTCCTACAACCATGTTGCAGATGGCTTATATTGGTGACAACTCAGAGTGTCTTCCTCTCTTTCTTATGCTTTTCCTATGGTATGGATCTGATTAAGTGTAACATGCAATTTGCTTCTATGAAAAATAAAGCAAATCAGATTTAACAAAAACAGTTATTGAATTATAGGCAAACTGAAGATATAAATTTCATTATTAAAATGAGATTTAAAATTCTAAGAAAGGGCATTTCCACATTGCCAACATTCCTACACCTCAATTCCTTAATAGCAACTAAGAAATTGTGAGCCAATCAGTGCTCCCTCCAGCTGTCAAGAGTGCAGAAAATAGCATTCAAAAATGTTCTCCTCCTTTTCAAGTTTCATACTTTAATGAAAATAAGGACTAGGGGTGACATGATGGCAGTGTTCCAATATCTAAGTGGTTTCCACAAAGAAGAAGGAGTCAACCTATTCGCTGAAGCACGTGAAGACAGGATAAGAAGCAATGAATGGAAACTAATCAAGGAGAACCAACCTAGAACTAAGGAGAAATTTCCTGACAGTTAAAACAATTAATCAGTAGAACAACTTGCCACCAGAAGTTGTGAATGCTCCAACACTGAAAGTTTAAGAAGGGATTGAACAACCATTTGTCTAAAATGATACAGGGCTTCCTCCCTGGGCAGAAGGTTGGATAGAAGACTTCCAAGGTCCCTGTTATTGTAAGCTAAAGTTAAACGCTATATGATATTGCATAACATTTCTATCCATATATCTATCTATATCTATTGCTATATCATCTATATCTATGCACAACAGATTCAATAGTTGTAATAACGGAAAACATTACTTTTTTTACTTCTTTTTCAACTATTTACTATAAACTTAATAGTATATGACACTCTTATAAGTATGGGGGAGGTAGAAAATTGCAATGATACCCAATGTGCATAAAAACCATGAAAATCTCAGTGGCGACCAAAATTATTCTTCCTCTTTCCTTTACAATGCCCTTTGTATTTACTTTAGGATATATTAGAAGGTTCTCATAAAACTACAATAAAATAGATATAGTCAATGTACTCAAATAGAACTTAGGATTCAAAGCAAAAGCCCCTCAATTATCTTTTGCCTCACATAAGGAAATACCATTCCAATCACTATCATTTTGTTTATTAAAAGCAGCTAAACACCAATGATTTAGAAACTGTTAATCAAGAATTATACATCAGGTTTTTCAGAGGTAGTTTACACCGGACACTCCTGCTACATGAGCAGCAAACATGTTTTTGCTACATGTTTCTTTGTTATATGTTGCATGTTCTCTGTTTCTATGTAAAATTGACATTTCAATAAAATTTCAATAAAATGTGTGTAATCAATTTAAAAGAAAATGGACATATATGCACTGTACTTCCCCATCAGATGCTATGATGATTATTTATTTATTTATTTTATTTATTACTTGAACTTATTAGTCGCCCCCTCTCCCCACAGGGACTCGGGGCGACGTACAAAAGTATTATATAGCGTACAGAGGAGGTAAGAATAAATAAATAAGTTACAATACCTAAAAAAGTTAAAACCCCAGTGAAATTAACCCTTAAAAACTAAAATTACCAATTAAAAATGCCCTGGGCTGGAGAGATTGTAGTATTATGCCAGGTCAGCTAGTCGAAACAGGTAGGTTTTCAGCTTCATACGGAAGGAGCGAAGGTCGGTTGTTGTCCTGATGTCTGGGGGGAGGTCATTCCAAAGGGTGGGGCCCACTACAGAGAAGGCCCTACTCCTGGGCGTCGCCCTCTGGCACTCTCTGGAGGACGGCACCCGGAGTAGTCCCTCTCTGTGTGAGCGGACGGGTCGCAGGGATGTATGGGGCAGGACGCGATCCCGCAGGTAACTAGGCCCTGTGCCATGGAGCGCTTTGAAGGTGGTAACCAGCACCTTGAAGCGCACCCGGTAGGCCACAGGAAGCCAGTGCAGCTCGCGCAGGATGGGTGTTATATGGGAGAACCTCGATTGTTTATTTTTATGCCCTTGTCATAATGTGTCAAATTGTAAACTTAAAAGACATGCTTCATGTATAAATGAGATCACCCAATTATACATGAAAGATTGTTTCATTGATTTACAGTCAGTGCTGAATTTTTGATCACTAATTATACAAAGACAATTGTGTGATCCAAGAGTTCAATAGCAACTTTTCAAAACCTAGGTGCAATTTTCAAAAATATTTATACAAAAAGAAATGCATATACATTTGGCATCCATATGTATGTTTGAAAAGCATGAATATAATATTGCCTATCATATATAAGTAGTTATTGCAATCCAATAGAGAACCCCATATAAGTTTTTGCAGGCTATTGTTTATGTTTAGTACTCAAATCCCTCACAGTAGACACCAAAATATGATGAGACATTTCCATTCTTCTTCAATATTTTGGGCCAGCATCACAAAGTGATAGCAGAGAAGTATTTTTCAAACAACTCTTTCATGAGAAATTTGGCATATGGAATTGCCTTGACATTCTACTTGTATAGATTCTGTATGCTAAACCATTCATATAGCACCTGGATTAGCAATGCAACAGTCTCAGATACTCATAGCAATTGAATAGCACGCTTCCATGATTGTGCACTTGGAAAAGATTACCTACTGTCCTCTCAATTATCAAGCACCTCCTGGTTTTGGAAACTTGCATCCCATTATCAATATAGTATCTTGGTAGACATGACTCCCTCTTTCAAGGACAGAGGACATGGTGATCATGGTGATAACTGTCAAGAGTACATTGCTAGCTCTCATCCTCTTTGTGCTTCTAAAGAACATTCATTAGCTTCGTACTGAAGAAGCTTTGAAGGTGGTTCTGCTGGCTATGACAGTGCCATCTTTGCTTGTCATCATCCAAGAATAGGATTAGGAAGGCCAGCAACAGAATTAGCAATAGAATTTAGACGTCTATACTACTTTATAGTGCTTTACAGCCCTCACTAAGCGGTTTTACAGAGTCAGCATATTGCCTCCGACAATCTGGGTCCTCATTTTACCCACCTCAGAAGGATGGAAGGCTGAGTCAACCAGCATGGCCTTTTTCATCCTGTTCATAATTATATAAAATAATGTATATTATTATTTTGTAATTAATATAATAATTCATAATTATATAAAAGTATACATATTTATATTATAAAATTTATATTAAGAATATACAAGAATGTGATTGTAAATGTGTACCATTTTTTTTTCATTTGGGTTGCTTAAATTACTACACTATTAAGTTCCAGATGCCAAATATGAATATGTAACTAAAAAACTCATATGGGAACGGGGTCTGGAAAACTAAATCAAGTAACAAAAAGTGATTTAATAAGGAAGATTCTTTTCAAATAAAATTTCACCAAGCTTTCTGTAGCTCTGTTGTTGGGATAAAAAATATTGGAAATCATAGAACCAGTAATTTAAATAATCTGTTAAAAAGTTCCCTAATGTCTAGTGTTTTTTAAATGGCTTTCAAACTGATTCATGAACAATATATAAACAGTTTGTGATTCATGTCATCAATCGCTTGGAAAAAATGCAAATTTTATTAAGAGCCTTTTCAAGGAACTGATATAAATTTGGGCAAAATCCATTTTAGCTTGTAGCATTTCAGCACAATTTTTAAATGGGTATGCCTCAATGCGTATGCCTCAAACTTTCCACAAACCAAAGCTAGCAGAAAACTTATAATTGGTAGTGAAGATCAAGAAGCCAAAAAGCGGTGGAAGATACTGCATGGTTAATTGTAAGAATTATGCTTCAATTGAAGTGCTATTGAAGGTCTATGATGACTTGGAGCCATTAATGCATGTCAGATTTTACTACAATCAGAGTTTATTGCATAGTTAGAAGGAGTGCACACATCTAATGGGCAGTACCTTACTTATATTTAGAATCAATGAGAAAAATACAACCTAGTGCTTCTCATAGTGTATCTTTTTCACGCTTAGTCTGTTGGATAAACTGAAACTGCCACATTGACCATATACCGGTAATCATATCAATTATATCAATGTGTATGCTACTAAGCATAAGTTTGGAATTAGTTTATAAAATTTAGAGAATTATAATACAAGTGAAAGTTAATGTAATTAAAAGAGCCAAGGCTTAAATGTTATACCTTTTATGATCTCATTGATCTCCCATGCAAGGCATCTGTATATGAATTTCTGAGGACTTAGAGAAAGTTCTATATCAATGCTTAACTATTATATTAGTGAGTTGCCTAAGTCTAACTAAGGCTCCAGTTGATCATATTTAACCAATTATTATTTAACTCCCAATGGCCGTTTTTCTATTTTTCTCAGATCTCAGGCTAACTGCTGACATATTTTCAGTCCAGACTTAAAAACTAGTTCCACATGAGAAAATGGCTTTGGTTTTCTCTGTGGGGCACTCAACTGATGACACTCTTAATTTCATCATGCTCTAATCAACTTCTAGTACATTTTCCGCTGCTCCTCGGAGATTACCAGTATATGAGAATGTATGAAACATCGGTGAGAGATGCATAGCTTTTGGGTTAGTGTTATCATTGTGAATAATAACCAGAGAATGTACAATGTGCAATCAAGATACACACATTCCCCAAGGCCTGTTGGAGATTATATATATTGGCCAAGAAATATGCATTAACTCTCTCCGTGGATAATTTGCGTGCACTTTTACCACGGGATCCAATGAATATTCACACGCCTACTTGATATGCACGTTATCTATTAAAATCATATTAATTTACTGTTTTGGATATTTTAATCACTTTTCAAAAAATGCAGTTTTCACAAGTTTATTTATTTAGGAATGAAAATATTGTATAACTAAGGCATAACAGATGTTGAATTGTGCGGTTCAGCATATTAATATACTCAAAAATGTTACAGTATGTCAAGTATCTCAACTGACAAGGAGGTTAACAGTATGATTACTGTATTCTAATTTTGCAATAATAAGTAATATTTTAAAACTGCACTGGAAACTTAACAAAATTCAGAATAAATTTCCTTAACTCCCAAAGGCTTGTTCTCTCATTACAGAGTTTAATATTTACATTGCATATACATTATGCTTAATGTAATAATATCTACAATCTGAAGTATACTTACTTTGAAAATTCTTATTGCAATCAAATGGGTATTTATTAAACGTCGTTAAATTATTATATCCCTAGCATCGAAACAATGCAGTACTGTTAAGCATAAGTATCTCTAATGATACTTAAAAACTTGTTTCAGTTTATCATTTGGGCTTTTCACAAGTTGTTTTAACATGGCTCAATCATTCAGATACCATAGTTCAGAGGGAGAACTGCTGCATTACACACAGATCTCAGGGTCAACATCTTTTCAAAGCCTGGAAACCAGTGCCATGGAACAATACCTGGCTAGCTGAACTAAGGATCTGATTTAGTAGAAGACAGCAGCATATATAAAACTAGTGTCATATCAAAATGCTTGGTCAGTGAAGCAAATACAGAGTGTGGAGTAAGCTATTCAAATATCCATTTAGACATTAACATTATGGATTTCTATTACATTCTTGTTAAAGGATAAGTCACAGTCATCTGCAGCATTTAACCATTCCTAAATAAATCTTGGATAGCCTGACCTCTCCTTAAACTGCCTAGGCATTCGTTATTCAATCATTGGTTTCATATCATGTTGAACAATGTGCTAATCCTCTTTTCAATCAACTAATACATTATCCTCTCTAATTCTTGCTTGATAAAAGTCACTTAAAATAGTAGCCAAATTTGAGATTAAAAACTAAATTGAATTTTTCATTCATTTTTCTACATATTTGAATTTTCTTGGAATAGCCTGATTAAAGTTTTGCATATTTACATCTCCTTCGTATAAATAGGGGAAAGATGTAAACATGTGCTGAAATATGAACTTCAAAAAAACCTAATTTTTGTATACAAATTGAGTTTATTTACAAAGAGAATTATAACTTAGTTTACTAGCAGTGGTTCTCGACTAGAGTCAGTACCTAGCTCTCCCTGGTTAATCTTGAAAAACTGAGCAAGTTTAGACTAATTTAGAACTTGGATAGAAAATAACTGGCAAATACCAGAAAATTACAATGGGTAGTTTGAAAAAAAAATTCAAGAAAAAAAATCAAACCACTATCATATTGGTAAAGAGCTACAACTACTTATTTAATAGTACACCATCCACTTGACTCTTACTGTGGAAGAAAAGTAGAATATAAATGTTACAAATTAAGAAACTTCCACCACACCATCATAGAATTTATATTGTAATTGTTTATATATGACAGTTCAAGAACCAATCAAACTCCTTGTTTAGTGGGAGTTTTAAATGCCCCTTTAGAAAGAGAGAGATTCAGAAGATTGAAATGGGCAATAGTTCATTGGAGCAATAAAATATTAAGATAAAAGCCCAACCCGGAACAGCAGCCAAAGGAGACAGTTAGTTAAATAAAGAGGAAAAGGAGTGAGATTGAAAGATTCTGAAAATGTATTTTGCAAAGACAAAGTTTGAATTATTATAACAGTAGCACAGAATTAGGTTTGCAGATGAATGTGGATCAAATTGGATATTCTCGGTGAATTCCAGACAAATTTTTAAATGTTTAAGGCCCATTATTTCCGTGGAAGGGAGGAAGTTGTTAATGCTTTTCCACAAAAATCAATGAGACAAGTGTTTAACTTTGTACAGAACATACTTGTGTTTGCATCAGTGCTACAAGTAAAAAGGATACAGATGATGCTGAAGCCTGGAAATTGGGGAGAAGTGTGTGTGAAAATCATTTCGTCCTTATACTAACTTCCTTTGTTTTGAAAAGCTTGACTACAAGACCATCATTGTAATGATACTTCTAGTCTCAAAGGGACAGGAAATGCAACATTACTTTATCAGAATTTTCAAACTACAGTGCATAATAGCATGAGTTGTTACAATTTCACACTCTACTAATACTATCATTTTTGCCTTTAAAAAAGATGTCAGGACTGTTTCCTTTCTTGATCGGAGTTTAGTCTGTGTCTGGACAATCTCCTTTGTGGCTGTTTGAAAGTAAAATAAGTTTGACTGAACTTAGTTATTTCAGCACTCATGTCAAGCATAAATTTGAACCTATTTGTCAAATATCTTTCCCTGATATCCTTCAGCTATCTTGTGCTTCAGCTCTAGAATCTTCGCCTCACAATGTTCAAAGTGTAACAGGTGAAGATACTGTGAAAAAAATAAAAGATACTGTTGCTGCAATAATCATATATTTCACAATTGTCTTTAAAACAGAAGGGCTACAAGATCTGGGCAACAAAACTCTGGATATCCATTAGACGTCAACAAAGAGTTTCCTGTATTTCTCTGCTCCCATCTGGTGGTAGTCTGGATTTTTGCAACCCAGACACGGCTACCCTAAATAAAGCCTTGTTTCAAGCTTTCTTTCTTTCCCCACTGTCATTGTGAAAGCTCCAATTTGTACTTGACAACAATGACTGCATTACACTGCTGTCCATATGGATTCTAATAATAGTTAAGAGATTGCATTTGTATTATATATCTTAGAGACTTTTAAAATCTTGATATGGAAAGGCTGGTTTCATTGGCCCCATAGTTAAAGGAAAGCAGACCCTAATTAAAAGAATTCTGTTCTGAATTAACTTGTTTGACATGTGCTAATTGACAGTTCCTGTGAAATGGTTCTAATTAAAGTCAATATGTCTTTTTCAATTAAAAGGAAATTAAGAATATACTAATATACATTAACAACTTAATCTGCCTTAAATATCCCATATATCAGCTGCCGGAATGTTACTGGTGAGCCATCTGACATATATCTTCCCTTGTTTGGCTGTGAAGACTTTTTATTCCAAAAGAGCAATAACCAGCTGTTATGTCCTACACTCAGCAAAGAGAAAACCAAATTTGTGTAAGTTCTAAATGCAGAGATGGTTGAAGAGAAACCTGTTATATTTAACAACTGATGCCTTCTTAACAAACTGGCGATAATATTGATAGATAGGAAAGTGGTTGCCTTGGGTTCAAGATTTGCCCTGCTATAAACAATTAACTATGTGAATAGACAGCAAACAGTATTTTTTATTATTATATTTATCAGGTAGATGGGGTTTCTCTTTCTCATAAAAGTCATTTTCATTGTATATGAAACATGAAGAAGATAGTTGCCTGCTAAGAGCTGAAAGTCACCCCCTTTATTATCTGTGGGAATATGGAAGAGCCATTTATAAACCACAAGGTTAATTCAAATGTTTAATACCAACATTTTAATATTACTAGTTTTGCTGACACAGCAAGGAATATTAAAAAACAGTAATATCACAGTGATATCAACATAGCAGTTGCATCTGCTTTACATGGTATGCTAAAGTAATTTAAAGTGGTTTCCTCATATATAATTTGTTTCAGTCTGGTTTTAAGAATTAGAATGAAGTTAGATTTGGAAATAAATACAGCAACATACCGTTTAACTCAGGGGTGTCCAAACTTGAGAACTTTAAGACTTGTGGACTTCAACTCCAACTGTGGACTTCAACTTGTGGAGTTGAAGTCCACAAGTTGTAAAGTTCCCAAGTTTGGACACCCCTGGTTTAACCGAACATAACAAGAAACTTTTGAATATTGGGTGAAACCGATATCTCACAGGACCTGATTTGTCTTCCATCTACAATATATAAGCTCACTCTTAAAAGAAGATATAATACAGTATCTATACAGAAGGGGGCAGAAAGTACATTGAAATATAACTAGTAAACCTCTGCAAGATTTTTAGTAGATTAAGAAGGATTTCTGATTTCCATTTGTTAACAAGAGCGGCAGAAAATACCTTATTTATTCCCCCAATTATGCTGCTGAAACGAAGAAAGTTTGACAGATAACAAGGATTTTTGCATGAAAGGATTGTTTGCTTGTTTTGCTAACACAAGATTTTCCCACACAACATTGTTGCTGCTTCTGTGAGCAATATTCCTCATACTCCAATTATAAATGTTTTAAGATAAAAGTGAAAGAATGCAAACCAAGAATACAATTATGCAGGTGGTGGATCACCCTGCCTGCAGTCAGCACAGCACCATCAACATTAAGCATGTTCTGAAAATCTACCTGTCATTCTGTCTTTACAGAGCTGATGTGCATCTGCAAAACATCTTTTTCTTGGACCTCACTTTCACTTTGCCTGGAGTATCAGATTCTGGCTAGCTGGTCAGCTCAAGCCAAATTATAGCCTAAAAAAACACTGATTTCTTTGTAGATTTATACCTGTGGATATGTAAGACATACTTCTCCATAAGTCAATGTATATGGATGTACAGGATATTTGCATGTATAGATGGCATAATGTTATGTGGTTTACAACAAGTGTGATACAAACTCATATGAGTGCTATATAAGTTCATCCCAGATTGCACCTATCTTTGTCTTTAAGCAAATAATTAACTAAGCATCCTGTCTGTTTATACCCTGGCTAACAAAAACAGAACTGTTTGTGTGGGGAAGAAACTGCTGTGTTGGCAAGACAAGCGGATCCCATAAACTCTAGAGTCCAAAGAAAATTTATTTTGGCAGCAAGTCTGTTCAAGTAATCAGCATGTGAGACATGGTACGTTATAACCCAGGCAAGACCTCCTGTTACTAAAGCATGTTTTTGCTCAAGTATCAGCCCAAATCTTCTCTCCTCCAAAGTCCACCCCCATCTTTATTCATATTTGTCTTACTCTAAGTGCTGTGAAACAACTATACATCCTCTCTTAATGTATACATGCTGGAAACTCTTTGCACTGCTAAAAAGAAACAGATAAACATTTTTTCCATATTTATTTGTTCAGGAGATAGAATATAGTCCTATTGGGTGGTTTGGATATCTTATTGGCTTTACTATCCAGAGCTCTTGGCCTCAAGCAGTCTTCCTTTATACACCAGACCCTGCTTCCCTTCCCCCTTGTTTGTTTTTCAGTTGCGTATATCATACCTTGGGTCAGCTGATTGCTGACCCTTTTGTATTTTCCATGGTCCAATGTGAGTACCAGTTTCATTTTTTAAAATTTTTGTTGTTATTATGGAAAAAATGAAACTTTATCCAAGTGCCTGGGAAAAGATTATGGAACTCCTTTTAGTAACAGCTGCTATAATGTAAACAAAAGGAAGAAAATGAGCAGATATTAACCATATGAATTCATCAGCATTTTCTTAAAACCAATTTAACTTTTCAGAACATCGCAATGCTTTCCAAACTATGTTAAAAAGAACACAGTGATCTACCTATGTTTCAGAATACAGTCCCTGAATATTGGGTCACCTAACATCTTGAGACCATGCTACCAAAGGCCTCTGCAACGTGCCTAGATTTTGTCAACATAATCTCATCCCATTTCTTTTATTGCTAGATAATTACAAGAGTAAAAGAGGGCAGCTATTCCTCTGAGGGGCCTTAAAATGTCCCCCAAAAGCAACTAAGCATTTTTTTAATCCCACCTCACTGAGTGATATCACTTCAGGGCTTCCTGTGACCCTTCAAAACATCAGGAGGCTGGGTTTGAATCCCCCATTCTTCAAACATTATCTGAATCTGACCTAGGACTTCTCTTGTCCAGTGGACATATTTGAAATTTTAGGAGCATCTCAAAGGCACTACACAAAAGGGCTGCTATGAATAACCTGTCCATTTCCCAAGGTTTTTTCTTCTTTAATTAAAAGAACCTAGCAACAGTGTTGGGTGGCAAGAAGCCCCAGGGGCCACAAATGGAGCTGCCTCTGTCATAAATTTGCTACAATACATAAATCTAGTATAAAAGAAAAGGGGGAGTCATCCCCAGGCAATATAGTTGGGGCACTATTTCAAAATTCAAGTATCACAACAAGTAATAATATTTAAAGATGCATCCCATTAAAGAATATTATTTAAAACAATGTTAAACTGAAGGTATGCACTCCTTTATGGAGAAATAGAAAGCACACCCAACTAGGAACATGCATTCACAAGAAATACTATGCCAAAGTGTACCTTGTAATTTCTCAATATTTTTATTCTTCTGTAAATCAAGCTTCTGGTTTTCTAACATATTTTTAGGATCCCTAATTCCTTTCAGATTTCTTCTGAGTTCTCAAAACTTTTGGAACTTTTTTATTGTTGTGAGAAGCACTGCCTGTTGTTGCTGGCATTTCTGCTTTCTATCACCCATCATTCTATCATTCTGAAATCTTCCTGCTGACTGCTTTCAGATCTGAAAAAGTCCAATGGAAGGAGTTCATCACAATGTGTTGGACTTACAGGAAGTGAAGTCAGGGAAGCTGCATAATGCTAGCCAGATGATAGTCTGCTAAAAGATTATTCCTGCACTGCCTTTGACAGTAAATCAAATATATGAAAGTCCACCCATGTTAAAGTTCCATGAATTCTCCTCTGAAACAAATTTTGAAAACAAAATATCTTTCATGAAGTAGAATTAGAACTAGCAAAAAAAAAATCAGAAGATAGCAGGGCGAGGGGACTCAATTCTGAAAAGTTATTTTCTGGTATCATCCTTCAAAATCAGGTCAAAAATCACTTGGACTAGTTGCAATGATAGATTGAAAGCAAAAAAGGGGGGGAGGTTAAACTTACAATATTTGTGAGTTATAGTTTGTGTTATATTGGCTATTTTAATATGGCATACATAAATATTTTGTGTATCTTTAAAAAAATATTAGAAGCAAAATAATAAAGAATAATATTATTATTTCAAAATAACATCTGCAATTCATCCTCTGCTTGCTTTTACTGCTTGGCTCTTCTTCTGTCCTTAGGGTAACAATGCATCAAATTCACTGATATCAGGCATTTTATTTATTTTATTTTATTATTAATTAATTAATTAATTATTCATTCATTCAATTTCTACAGCCGCCCAACTTAACCAAGTGACTCAGGTCTATCATTGTTAGAATCAGGAAATGGTTTCTCCATTGGTAACACTCTGGATTCCAGAGCTCATTCTTACGTGCCAAACAGGAAGCTTGTGGAGATGAGCTAGATTTTTTTCTGTCTGGTACAGATATAGTGACAGTCATGTCTGAGAACTGACAGAGATCTGGAGTAACCTGAATAGCACAATGACATATATATTAAGATCTTCAAGACTATCCAGATTATAAAGCTAACAAATTTTTTTTTCCTTGCTTACTTCATTACTTCTGTTCCTCTGATTTACAAGGGTTCTTTTTTTAAAAAAAAACAAGTTTTTGTTCTAATCAAACGGACACATTTATTTTTCATCCACTAACTGTACTGAAGGTCTCCCAACAGCTTTTTTTATCAAGAAACTAAAAGGTTTGTGAGCATTCCATTCCAGTTCTATGTTTGTTATTGTCACTTTATTAAGTATAATACAATAAATATTACTACTGGGTACTAAAATTACAGGAGACTGGCCTTCTGTCTTTCATGATAACATTAACTCTCTGCCCAATATTGCATCCCATTGAGCACTCTGTGCCTGGTACTGTTTCGTTCGCTTATGATATATGTACACATTTATTAATTTTATTTCTTTTGTTCACAAAAAGTAATCTGGCACTTCATCTTATATGATAAATTTTAGTGCCTGGTTTAGAAAGTTACAAGAGGCACAATCTGATTAAATTCATAAGAAATCAGAGATGGGGTTTTGGATTATATACAGGGACTTCAATCTTTTTTCTACAAAATTAAGGAATATGTTCCCTCCCAAATCTTTGGAATAAGAGGCACGCATAATTAAACATTGTCTTCTCTGCTAAAAAGAGATCAACCACCCATCCATATAGAGTTTGAGCATTTCCAGCATGATAGTCAGGTTTGGATAAGTTCAGCTTCCAACATAAGAGCTACATTCTCGTGCTAAGTTGTGGCTTATTTTAGTCATAACTTTTTATCAAAGTATTTGCATGATAGAACCACGATTTATAGTGCACAGAGAACAAGTTAATACAACACACAAAGCCAATATGAAACAAATATTACAGCCTAGAATTGTTTGTGATCCCAGCCAGTGCATCAACTGAAGCTGTTTACAATCTAACTGCTGAAACTAATGTCAAAGTATATGTGAATCAACTCTATATTTTGATTTTTCGATGTCATATAATCTGTAGTTTTCTATCTATTTTTAATTGCTACCCAGTTATTCAAGGTGTTTATCAATATTTAGCATCCCCATGATATGAGGCTCAGACAGTAATTATCTGACCCTGTAAAAATGCTTTTAATGAAGTGCCAAGTTATGATGAACCATTGCCTGTCTCCAGCAAAGCTGATGAGATGGGCAGAACATTGGTATAATAAGTAATTATTCAGTAATGGATGATAACGCTTGTTCACATTCTGATTTTTGATGTCTGAATAATATATATTGCAGTTTTGAAATGCAGTATAATTTTACTGAAAAGCATCTGATAGGCAGCAAATGGGCACAATTTTCGCACGATTCTCATAAGCCTTCAATTATTTTCTACCCTGATTATGTAGAAAGAGATACAGATGTATTCTATGGCACATATGCTTTTACAGCCATAAAAGAATGTGCAATAAATGGATCCAATTTTCAGAGAATAAATCTAGATACTGTAGATAGATGATAATGATAGATGATAATGATAGATAGACAAACAAAATATCTTGCTATTTTTCCAAATATAGCAACCTGACCTTGATACTGTATGTGACTATAATTGAATATATGGACTTTTAATTTTTCATTGTGTCAATTTTTTTCAACCCACCAAATAAATATACTCAGTCAAACACTTATAATTCACTAGCTGAAAAAGTCTCTACACTGAAAGAGATTACTGTTGGTTCCAATGTCCATTTTTTAAGAATTGGTAATCGAAAATGTCAGAAGAATTGGGGGAATGATTCTGTCTAGAACCAAGCATGCAGTGCGTTAGGCTCACATTGTAACATCATTCCTCCCTGGGATTTCTTTTTTCCTTTAAACTAGTTTCTTTTTTAAAAAAAATCTTCCAGCACTTCCATCAATCACATCACCAAAGAAAAGAATTCTCCATCTTCATCTTGTTTATTTTTGCAGGTTTTATAAGAGGTAGCAGAAGAAATGCCCAACTAAATCAGATGTGGCCAACTCTTCAACAGCCAAAGCCTACTTGCTTTTTATTAAATGTTATCAGCAATCAAAAGGGGCATTAGCTATGGCAGTGATACATTACTCTCATAAACTTAAGCAGTGCAAGGATTTTCACATAGTTCTGAGATCTGAAAAGGATTCTTTTTGTGATACTGTTATTTTGGAGGAGTTGGAGTATCTGAAGAGGGGACAGCCAAAACGCTCAAGATACAATAGTGGCTTCGAACACACAATCGAAGCCTTATTATCTGTGATAAATATATGACACATTAAAAAAGAGTTTGGGCTTTGATCTTATAATCACAGTCATCACAATTTTTAAATATAACAGGCATCCCTCAATGGGATGCATTGAGTCTATTTTGGAAGTTCTACACCCACTTTTTCTTTGCTTCATTTTTTAAAAAATGAAATCCACATCAATATTAAATGAATATTTGTTTTTCCATTCACCTTTGCCATTTTTTTTTCTAATCTGCACTAGGAATTTCTAGAGGACTTCAAAGCTCCAGATCACATTTTGGATATTGAATCTGAAATCCTACCAGTCCTATTATGTTCTCTGACACCTTAAAAATGAAGCACCATATAGGCCATCTTTAGATTGGGAACTGTTACTTAGAAAATAAAATTAACATAATGTTTCTGCCTTACTTTCACTTGTAATACTAGTACTTAAAATGGGATTCTTAATCAACCACCTCTGGAACATTTTCAGAACTTCCATACTTACACATTTCGGTTCACCACTTCAATTATTCTTAGATCACAGTAGATAGTGGACAGTCTTAAGCAATGCCAGCCTTGAGGCATCCTGTCTGTGATGCTTGAGACCTTTGGTTTTTTTCTGAACCAAACTCCAGCAGTGCCATTTTTAGAATCTTCCATATTGCTACTGAATAGACAAAATGACAAAAGAAGGCAGTTTTAAGGAAGCTTTTTTGGAAGGTTTTCCAAGTCTATTATTTATGTACTTTATGTGCCTTACATTTTTAATTCACCTTTGTTCCTGGACTCTCAGCAGGTGCAGCATCTGGCCAACTTTGTCTGGGATCAAAAGATAAGCAGAACAGGGCCTGCTTAATATTTGGAAAGGAGAATGCCATTGAATCCCAGGACTTTAAACAAGAGTAGAAAGTCAGAAACTATGTCAAAAGGAGGTCACGCTCTTGTTGCCAACAAAACAACATGAATTTCCCCATGAAGTTTAAAGTGAAGTTCAACTTAAGGGAGTCTTTACCATAATCTCCTCCTTGCAGCAGCCATAATTAACACCTGCAATTTATCAGACGTTTTATGTGCATTCCTCAAGTCTCACTTCCCTTGTTAAAATAAATTAGTAAAGCAGCCAGAAATGTACAGTTAATGAAAAAAAAAATCTTGTAACATCTTGCATGTACATATAATTAAGAATGAATGGCTGCTCGTGTTCTTTTCTTGAGTTCACATGTCACTGTGGAATATTCAGCTTGTATTGATAAACTCACATTGTCATTAAAGATGATTTCACCCATGAACCATAGACTGATCTTTAGCTTATCTGTAATGCAAATATAAAAATTAAATTGAACAGAGTGTGTGTTTGATTTTAAGGCTACAATTCTACACCGTTTTATTTTAGGGGAGAAATCCAGCATTACATAAATGGGCATAAGACCCATTAAACTCCAAGGCATTTCTTCCCAGATATGCATGGTTCTGCATTGGTATAGCGGTGTGGGAGAAAATATTAACAACTTTCACACTTAGCGTAAGTAGCTAAAATGAAGGCTAAAAAGCTAATAGATGTGAAAGTGCCCATGGCACTTGGGATATTTGTGAATTAACTTGGATAGTTAGAATGCATTCCTATAAGATAGAATGAGATGAATCTCAATTCAATCATACTTAGAGATAAGCTAGATATTGAATCTGAAATCCTGGCAGTCTATTTTAGAAGCATAATGAAATTTGGATCCAATCCAGCTGTAGATTAGGATCCAAACATCTAATCCAAACTTTTAATTGAGGTTATCCTGCCAGCATTGCTCATCTACAGAATATGATATTTCCAATTAAATGCAGGTATGCATTTTCTTTCTGCATTTGTTGACTTTACTTATTGTCTTTGATTTTTTTCATTCCTTAAATCTTAGATCCGTAACATAAAATCACAGACTTGGATCTAAAGTGGAATAAGTAATTGCTTGATAGTTCCTTGCTAACTTTTGAAAGTGGTCTGCAGCTGCTGATGTATGTTTGTGCTGGCACTGCAGAGTGGAGTCCTGGGAATAAGGAATCTGACTTCAGAGAAACAAGAGCTAGCTTCAAAGACAAGAACAACTCTCCCCAGCTGATAGAACTTCTACTGAAAGAAAAACAACAATGAAGTAAAAAAAAAACCAGTATTAGCTCCTGTTACTGCCCTGCAATCCTATTCCAAGCATTCTTATCATTTGTTTGATTGCACACTTCCATTTCCACAATCTTCTGTCTATTTTATATTTTGTATTCTTGAAATTCTTGTTTTTTATGATATTTTAATTTTGTTTACCAGTCATAATTACTTGTTGAGATGGGACAAGAAGAAAGAAAGAAAGAAAGAAAGAAAGAAAGAAAGAAAGAAAGAAAGAAAGAAAGAAAGAAAGAAAGAAAGAAAGAAGGAAGGAAGGAAGGAAGGAAGGAAGGAAGGAAGGAAGGAAGGAAGGAAGGAAGGAATCTTCATTAGATTAATAGTATCTTTTGGTTCATTTAGGTGTTTGCTGGTAATGAGTCTATATTACTTCAAATGTCTTATACTAATAAGAGCCAAAAATGACTGTCATCATTTTGATAAACCTTGGAAATTTCCACAAGTTTAAGGCATATAAATTGCATGCTTTATACAACAACATAACAAATAATTTTACATTTATGGTAATATATTTGATCAAAGTTATTATAGATTACAACATACATTTCAAGTGTTGTAATTACTGTTGAATCATTAATTGCTTTCATTGCATTTTTATTATTTAAAAAGCACATACAAAGCATGTGGGCAGGTATTGTTCACTTTGTATGATTTTCAGAATTGAATTTCAGTGAAATTTTAAGCATTATTGTGCTATCAAAACATTCTAATATA
This sequence comes from Natrix helvetica, assembly GCF_964273705.1. Taxonomy (NCBI): domain Eukaryota; kingdom Metazoa; phylum Chordata; class Lepidosauria; order Squamata; family Natricidae; genus Natrix; species Natrix helvetica. The sequence goes on from NC_138552.1 coordinate 44,278,373, forward strand.
GCATTATCTTTTGAGATAAATAGGGTTTTAACCATTGTAATTAGAAAGAATTGGCATATTTCTGCCTGAAAATATGAAAATATTTCATGAAAGTAAATTAGTATGACCATTTCAGTCATTCTTTTTACATTCAGTAAAGAAGCTGTTTGATTGCTTTAAAAGCCTCCATTTTTACTATACAATGTATTTTTTAAATTTGACACGTGAACATGAAAAAATTTGGCTGTAGAAACGATGAAAGATACTTTGGGAAAATGGTCCTAATACTGCTAATCAAAATTACACTGCAACTATTCTTTTTTTTCTCTCCTAAACTAATAGACATGGGAGTATGTTAGAAATGGAACACAACAATATCTCGACACTACATAAAATTATATAAATGAAGCAAACATTTGAATGTTTTGTCCAAATACTTCTAAGCAAGGAAGATCACACATGATGTATCAAAAACTGTATACCCAAATTTAATATAGGAAAATTAAAAATTGACTTTAATAAATTAATAAATGTATTTAAAAAAAATTAAAACTGGAATCTTATGCTTACTTTAGCTGGGAATAAGCGCCACTGAACTTAGTTTTACATACTTTCAAATAAATATTTTTTAAAAAATTGAAAAGCCGAGTTCAAAGTCAAGAAAAATGGTATTTAATTGTATTTAGACTGGCACATGGAAACTTTTGAGATGGGGTGGGTGGGATGATGCTTTTCTTTCCTTTTCCTATTTATCTACACATTCAGCAGAGTTTGAAGATTTACTACAACATTCTATTCTCTATGTAGAAAAACTGAGTTTTATTTCACAAGAGTAAAACAATATCTAAACGTTATTGTGTTCACTTAATTGTACATAGTAAACAATGTATTTTTTATAGAGCACCTTATAAAATATGTGAATAGTCCAAAATGAATGACATCAGGTCATCCTGTTATTTATTTATTCATCCCACTTAGATAGTTAACAACTAGGCTTACCTGAATTAATATTACACAGAAGTTTTTGATAAACCAAAGGGAGGATGCAGGTGATTTCCTGCTGGCCATTTTATGGGTTCCCTGCCAATGATCAGTGGGAACAGGAAACTGGCAAAGCACAGCCTGAAAATCAAAATGAAGGTCCATTGTTCAGCTGAAACAAAGGGGACAGGGGGATACATAGTTATGCCAAACTTTTAACTTTTCAACCTTGATACTGTCTTACAGTACAAAGCTATTATGAACAATTGATATACAAAAGTGTTTAGGGTATCCTGACTTTTCACATTTATTTAATCTTTACCGTAACCTTGAGAGGTTAAACAAGAATTAACTAAGTAATGATATGTGACCCCATGATCTTTGATATGGCTGGAGGATTTTAACTGATTGAAACCCTTGTCTTATCATTTTATTATTACTGCATAGAAAAGAACTAGGAAGAAGAAATGCTGATGAAAGAATGTAATTTTTAAAAGTAAGAAATATCCACTCTAGAACTACAAAAATATCCATCAGCTGAGGTCCAATCATTAGGTAATTATACTCAATAGTATTTTGAGTATATAATTTTACTCTCTTAGTCTCTTTGGGAAATTTGTAGCGTAAAGCTAGGTTACAAGGATATTTGACAGGGGAGAGGGATTAAAAAGTCAAGATGACAGCCACAACATGTTTGAAGATGACTTTTTGAGCCCCCTCCCTCCCAGCAAAAGTAGAAGGTAAAGTATATGGTTTGTTCTATTTGACTGAAAAAGATAATGGAGCTAAGACTTGGAAGTCCACCTTGAGTTTTCAATGCTAATATAAATAGGACGTAATATTTTGATGTCATGCTGATCTATGTAAGAGGATGGGAAAGCGTAGGAGATAAATAGTGCTGATTAAAGCTGCACTTCTTTCATGTTTACCATTTGAAGAGGCACTTCTATTTATTCCTGCTGGGTAGTGGCTGAAATGCTCATATTGCAAATATTAGAACCGTTTTGGATTTAGATTGACATGATTTTTGTATTTATTTAGATTTAGATGATTCATGCACATCAAAATAATATTTCATGAAATATTTCTGGAGATATTAATTTGTGCTTTCCCCAAAGAGTATTTAAAATATATTAGGGGTGTCGGGATGTTTTGCAATTCATCAAAAGAATAAAGAGATTTTTTTTGTAATAAAATCCTGTTGCAGTCGGAATTTGTCCAGTAATAAACCTCCTGGCAGGAAACCTGTCAGTCGTCTGTTTCCAAGTTTTTGGGATAAACAGCAATATGAAGTGGTTCAGAAGAAGAGGCCCAAGATGGTGTCTGACCTCTGACTTCTAACATTTCATCCTCCTCTTAGTTCATGCTTATTTGAAAGTCTGACAGAATACTGGGTTGTCCTGTTTATGAACAACCTATTTATTTTTCAGAAACAGTTTGGAGGGAAATATCCAGATCACAATCTCTGAGATATAATTAAGCCATATGGATACTCTGGATGGGTGGGGAAACTTCAGCACCAGGGCCTGTTTAGATTTTTTTTTCCCCCAGAAAGGTGACTTCCTCCAACTTGGGCCAAGGATAAAATAAAGTCTGGGGAGAGCAGAATACATGTCCGTTGGATTTACCACTATTGGTTGGATTCCTGTAATAAACCACAATAAATGTGGTTTCCATAGTAAGCCAAGACCAAACACATTGGATTATGTCTTACATAGTGAGTGAGCCCAGTCTTAGGGATAGGAGATCTATAAAGCAAGAGCTCCAATCTTTCTTGGTCAATAAACACATTTGAAATTCTGTTGACAGTAGTAGACTTTTCCACAAAATAGGTATCATGATGTTCATGGCCAGGCACAAGATAAAAGGCACATGTTCTATCAAAAGGCAAACTAGTGCAATTTCTTCCTAACCCTCTTTCAGCCTTGAGTTTAGACTACATTGGAGGTCTCCAATGTCCCTTCCAACTTTTCTATTCTGTTAGAACAAACAAGAGAGTAAAGTAAGAAAATGACAGAACAAGCAAAGAAGTACGAGCAACAGATAGCAAAAGACAGAATCTTGAACCAACTGCAGGATGAGGATAGGCTTTATATCACCTCAATGATAGCTAGGTGACTAGAAATCCATCATAGGAAAATGATATAAATCATATAATTTCAGATAAAATATTTTTCTCTTTCAATTTGAAAGTCCCAGAACTAATAAAGTACTAAAATTAGTGCTAGTAACAGTGAGGGAAAAACCAGTCTATACTGATCTTCAGGAAAAAGACATTTGTGCATTAGATGTAACGTCATTTTGCTTCACAATGAACATTGCATGTTCTCAAATTGAAATATCTGGATGGGATTGAATCAGAGGTGGTATTCAGCAGGTTCTGACCAGTTCTGGAGAACCGGTAGCGGAAATTTTGAGTAGTTTGGAGAACTGGTAAATACCACCTCTGACTGGCCACCCCCATCTGGCTCTGGCTCCCGAGTCCCAGCTGACTGAGAGGAAATGGGGATTTTGCAGTAACTTTCCTCTGGAGTGAGGAGGGAATGGAGATTTTACAATATCCTTCCCCTGCCATGCCCACCAAGCCATACCCCCAGAACCAGTAGTAAAAAAATTTGAATCCCACCACTGGATCGAATCCTTCACTATATATCAGAATAACAAAAATCAAGTTTTCATTCAGTTTGAAATAGATATATAGTATTAAAGGGAAAGTCAACAACACAGCAAGTTACTTCATTTATTGCAAATCTTACCTATTTCTCTGTAGAACCACAATCTTGAACTCAGGCAGAATTGTTTCTTGTAGTACCATATACACTTCAAATACTGTGGAGAAAAAACACAGGGCTATGTAATCAGAATGAAAAAATAGAAAAATCCCACAGAATAAGGAATATGCTATAGGGAAAAGACCATACTTTTCTTTAATACACGTTAATCTGTGAATTTAGATGCTCCCTTCAGTGAAATACATATATTTTTAAAAAGTGATGTATAAATGTTTTACCAACTACTGATGCATTTGAGATACTCAAAATAGTTCAAATGAACAAGTAAAACAGGTATAATTAGATAGTTACCAGAGGAAGATATGCCATAGTGCCACACACACACACACACACACACACACACACACACACACAGCTCACACTCAAAAGTTCTCAAAGTGAAAGCTATATCCCTCTTGAGTGATTCAGACAATAGAAATTTAGACTTTTTCCTGATCTCCTATCTACCTGCTATGTCTCTCTTGGCCCAGGAAACAAAGTAAACTCCTCTCCTTCCAGAACAACAGAACAGGAGAAGCAGATCTTATTCGCTAGATAATATTCAATTGGCTATATCTAGCAACTAATCATAAACTACATTTGTGCAAGATTTTCTAGCTATTTAAACTTTTATTCTATGTACGTTTGAAAGATTGTTAGTAGTGTTAGTTAACAAAGCACCATTTTGCCATTCTAACAAGACTGTTCCCATAAAACAATTTATTGAAGCCAAAGAAAATCACTAGCATCAGCTTTTTTTAAAAATGGCCACTGGAAACATAAAGAAGTTGTCTATGTGACTCTTGGAGGCAAGTTATACCATTTTATCACAGTTAAGATTTTCTCAGGTTGGCTAGATTCTACAAACCCCGCAAATTAGAAGCAAAGACTTTTGCATTTACTCTCATGCCTGAGATAGAATATATGTCAGCCTGAGTACGTTTTGTGTCAAAATTTAACTATGTTTTTCTATTTTTTGCTTATTTTTTTCTTTTCATTTGAATTTTGTGAACTCTCCAAAATTATTTTGGAATTGGATAGCCTTGTAAATCAAAATATTAAATAAAAAAAGAAATATTTTCTTCCCTGTTCAAAGGGAAGAAAGACAAATTATGAAGCACTGAATTGAATTCATGATTGAGCCCAAAGTACCGTAAGTGTTGTCCTACTCACTGAGAATTGCAACTTTTGTTATACTATCATACACCTTCTCTTCTGAACATTATGAAAAGCTAAAATTTTCATAAGAATTTTTGACTTGAATTTAAAAAGAATACAGAGCAATTTGGTGCATCATAACTTCACAATATTCTGGGGGATTTTTTGCCATATCTGAGAAAGTATGTAAGTATGCACATATTTCCCATTAGATTTACTTTTTTGCAATAAAGTATATTTTTTGTTTTTAAAATATTAAACTACTGATTGACTTTTACAAGTATAATTACTTTGATTTCAATTTTTAATCTAAGCCTCTCAATGGTATTCTAATGTGTGAGGTTTGTTACACATGGCAAAGTTTACTTCTCTGATATAATAATAGCTCCAAAAGTATAAGGAGTTTTTTTCTCTAAACAGTAATATACTTTTAAAATACTAGCTGGGCAAAGTTAATGAAATTATAATTATATTTTTGTTATTTCTTAGTGCGAACTCCATCCAATTTGGTTTATTTCATTCATGGTAGGTGTTTTGATAAAAGACTCCAAGGGAATACAAGAAGACAAGTAATGTAAAAAATAATAATAAAATCTTGTTAAAATGCAACATCAGTACTTATAAAGAAAATTGTATGGCAGACCTGCCTTTTTATATGAGGATTAACAGTATGATAAGGAGATCCTTTTTTGAAATACTTACTTTGTAACTGCTGCCAAAACAGGCATATACATTACAACATTATTAGCACTACCAGTATCAACATTTTACAATGGCAGTACAGTAATTAGAAATATCATTTAAAAAAACTTATGAGACAGGAATTGGACAACAATCTGACAGCTAGTGGCACACAGGCCACCATGTTCAGCAAGCTAGAATCCTATACACAAATCTATGTATGTTTGTTCAGAAGGAAGGCCAATTGATTTTAATGTGACTTACACTCAGATCTGTACAGAGTACAGTCTGAGGCCAAAACTCTACTCACTTAGGAGAAAGTCCTATGGAAATCAATGTGCCTACTTCTGCAAGCTAATATAATATTGTGTTACAAATATGTGGTCTGAGTCAGCCATTTTGCTCCTCTTCTGCCTGGAGAAAATACTTTGAGGCTCTGATATTTGAGTCTTTTAAAAATGAAATAGGTGAAGCAAAATAACCCCAATTTAATAATTAAAATAGCTCTCTTGAAGATAAAACACAACATAAAAGCTCACTATGTGCAATTTTATTAACACAAATGTTATTGTACTAAACTAGTTTCCATTCTTAGAAAATGATAGAACAAACCACTTGTTCTAAATTCTAAGGAGTGTCATGTTTTGGTTTGGAAAGTCTGGAGAACCTACATAGGTATCTTTGGTGGTGGTCAAGTTTGGGTGACTAGTAATGAAACATGCATTACAAAATTCTGATGCACAGTCCACCCTTTGCATATTTATGTGCAGCATTGTAATGTCAGTAAAAAAAGGAGAAAGCTTGTGTCATAATATCACAATGCATGTTTTGCTATTTGGTGACCTCATGATTAGGAATGGATACCTAGGAGAACAGTGAACATCTGGATCCACTAAAATATTGTTCTTTCACTTCAGATCTTGCCTATTGTATTCTCTGTTTTCTTTAAATAATGTTATCCTAGCCCTGAGTACTAAAGATAAGTCGACAGTTTTATTCTGACATAATAATTTGAACTCTCAATTCAAGAATATGATCTGGATTTTTTTCCCTACATAATAGCAACAGCACTTAAACTTATATACCGCTTTACAGAAGTTTACAGAGTCAGCATATTGGTCCCAACAATCTGGGTCCTCATTTTATCCACCTCGGAAGGATGGAAGGCTCAGTCAACCTTGAGCCTGGTGAGATTTGAACTGCCAAATTGCAGGCAGCCGGCAGGCAGCAGAAGTAGTCTGCAGTACTGCACTCTAACCACTGCACCACTGTGGTTCATGATCCTATAAAAGATATTTAGCATTATCTATTTATCTGTTTAAACATGTTGGCTCCAAAATCCAGTGAACTCCAGTTTTGATCACAATTGTAACCTCTTTGGCTCTCTTGTGTCCATAGTAGTCAGAGATAACAATTATAGAGCTTGTAGAGTTTACACTAAGGAGTAAGGACTTGTAGGAAATGTACAGATTGTGCTTGCAAGTTTATCAGAGGAAAACAAAATGTTTCTGAGCACCATATGAGAAGTAAAAAAAATTCTATGGGAATACTGTAGAAAATTCATTTTGCGTTTCCAGTCCTTATACAGTGCAACAAAACTGCTACCCTCCATTTATATGAAATGGCTTTCTGTCAGCTCAGGAGAAAACCAAAACAGTTAATTTTTAATTACTTAAAAGAAACAATATTTAAGGGGAAAAGATAAAATTTGGGAGGGGAAACAAAACAACCCATCAACTAAAGATCATACTGTGTCCACAAAATAATGAATGACTATTAAGGAAGAACTAGGAAATCAGCATAAGATGACTAACATGTCTTGGTAGAAAACAAAACTTGGCCACTTGGCTGGAATCCAGAAGAAACCCCTTTATATTATACTATTTTGTGGCAGGACCCACCTGTCATTTTTGAATGTCTTACAAATAATTGTCACTAGTCCAGATCAAAGCATATTGCACTATTTTAGATTTTAGGGTCAGGTATACAAAAATTGTGAGATCCCCTCGTTAATCAAGAATGCAAAAACAATTCTGCAATTTCATTTCTGACCCTTGTGTTTACCTTCCTTTAGTTACCTTGGAGCAGAAGAATTGCTTGCATTTTTTAAGAACCTTGGAGAGCAAATACAATATTACTTGACATTGTAACCTGCAATCATTCTAGACAATCATAAATTATGATGGATAGATAGCAATAGCACTTAGACTTATATACGGCTTTATAGTGCTTTACAGTCCTCCCTAAGTGGTTTACAGAGTCAGCATATTACCCCCAACAATCTGGACCTCATTTTACCCACTTCGGAAGGATGGAAGGCTGAGTCAACCTTGAGATTTGAACTGCTGAACTGCAGCTAGCAGTCAGCTGAAATAGCCTGCAGTACTGCACACTAACCACTATGCCATCTTTATTATTATAAATTAATATAAGAGATTATATTGTAATATGTTATATTATGTGGTATTGTATTGTGTTGTGTTATATGTTACGTTATGTTATGTTATGTTATGCTATGCTATGCTATGCTATGCTATGCTATGCTATGCTATGCTATGTTATGTTATATGTTATGTTATGTTATGTTAGATATTAATATAAGAAACAGTGACTTGAATATATGAGCATACTACACTGAAATTTACTGAAACTTCTTGGAATATTTTCACAAAATGGATCAGGCAGATACATTCTCTGCTCCAAGAAATTTTATATTGGCTAAATACAGTGACAGTTTATGGCTGGTGAGGCTGGTGATGTCATCAGGAAGGCGGAGAATGGGACCACGTGTGCAGGAGGCTGAGGCTGCCTCAGCCTCCTGCACACATGGTCTCATTCCCCGCCTTCCTGAGTCAAGATAAAGGGGACCGGCGGAGCGTGTTCCGCGGTCCCCTTCATGTTGACTCAGGAAGGCAGGGAATCGGACCACGTGTGCCTTTTCCCTTTTCCCTTTTTTTTTCTTTTCATGATGAGAGCGGTGAGGCTCTTGCCTCCCCTGCCTCCCCTGACCGCACGTCCCTGGCTAAATAGCAGCCAAGCATGGTTGATCATAAACCTTACTTCGAAAGGACTGCTATGAAATAGCATAGGCTGCAACACTCAGAATCAGTTCTGACTTTGTGAAAATACAATAATAATGTTAAATAAAAAATTACATAATAGGTTTTTAAAATTATATTCAAAGTATATTCTATGCATTAATACCTATATTTCCATATTTTTTTGTAACTATATATTCAGTTTTTTGGACAAATATATAATAGATAAACTGATAAATAGGACAATTAATTTAAAATTGTTATTTTAACATGGGCCATTATCTCAAAATTGACATTGTCATTCAGATATGTTGTCATCCAAAGACTTTCTACATGCTTCCCTATAAAAAGCACAGTGTTTTTTTCAGATTGTTTTAATCTTTTAACAGAAAAGAGTCACCTAGTCTCTTTATCTATATTGAATATTTCCATAAATCTCTGTGACAGTGGTACATATGGACTGAAAATATAATATTCAGCAAATAATTTCAGATGATTCCGATAAAATACTTAAAGCTATTTTGTTACATTAGCTTCCACAATGGAATAGCAGGCAAGAATTACATTGCTGCCCTGTTAAAATGTTAACAACCACATTTCTTTTCTCTTTTTTTTGAAAAGGCAATTTATTTGCCCTGAAATAAAGAGTTGATTATATCTCTTATTACTGTTACAAGAACTTGATATATCATGAGAAAGAGTTACAACATGTAGCAACTATCAGCCAGAAAAAATGAACCTGATTCATAATTCACTTTGAGAATGTCTAGTTAGTCAATCAAGTGATTTGTAATCATAAAGGCTGCCAGGAACTGAATGAATAATGGGCCATACTAAAATCCTTGGATTTTCTATTATTTTTATTTCGTTATGAGACTTCTACTGCTATTTCTGGTAGTTGTCTCTACTTCAGTAGAACCAACTAATCACCAAAGAGTTTGTTTGCATAAATCTATCTGTCTATTTAACATATATTCGAAGAGAAATGATCATTCAACTAAGACAAAAAGGTAGATTTTTCTCTATGAAAACTGCAGTGTTTTAATGATGCAAAACCAATGGAGAAGCAGACTATCTTCAACTTGGCTCCATTTTCTTTCCTGCAAGTATTTTGTAGGGAATAAATCTTAGCATAGATCATATTGCTGCAGTACATTTTCTCAAGTTTTAAGTATAGAAATGTGGTAATTTGTATAGCATGCCATCTGTTTAACAGCAGCATTCCTTCCCATGCCTCTTTAGCTTTACAGATCATCAACTTATTCTCTTAGTTAAAAATCAACAATTCTATTATAATATGCTATACAGCATGTATCCTCCAAATGTAAATTTCTATAAAAACAATATTCCAACTAGGATAAAGACAGAGAGAAAGCTTAGCTCCATTACCACATGTTGCCCCCTCATATATTTTCAAGAACATTTTGCTTTCATTTGATTTCTTTTCATACAAAAGTAAAATATTTTGTTAGTTATGATTCTGACTGCTGACAGGAAAATCTTAGCAAAATATTATTTAAATATTATTTATTACCTACAATTTTCTAGAGCATTATGTAGCATCTTAAAATATTCCTATTTTGCAATTATTAGTTTAACTGTTTTGAAATTATTTAGGTTCCCCATGTTTGGACTGAATGCAATTGATTTAAATATAATCAGATAAGAGTGAATATCTTTTACGGTGTGCTCTCTCCAAGCATATCTACAAAATCTTATTTTTCCTTTTGTTTTTTTAAAGTCTTTAAAATAACATGGCTGACATAATATATTTTACAATTGCACCACTGATCTTTTACACAGGAACATTATAAATTCTACAATTGCAAGGCGGGGCCTGACGTCACTACGACACGACATGCAATCTTGGGGCTCCAGGATTGCTGTCGATATCTCTGTTGCTGGATGATCCTTTTGGATCTAAAACATTCTGAAGGAACAGTGATAGAGAAGGGCACGTCCTGCTGATCTAAGGGGCATTGCAAAGCCTCTGATCAATCCAGGAAAAAGCTCTTTTTGCTGGCTACAAGAGAAGCAGCCAAAATAGCTGAAGAAGGTTGGGACAGACCCCTGAAATGGAAGCAGAATAGGAGAGACAGTGGGTCAAAATGGTGAGAAAAATCATTATTAGAGAAGAGAAAACCCAAAAGACTTAGAGTTAAAATAAAATTGAAGACAGAAGGACGTAAGTGGTGAATTAACACTGGTTTAAAACTATTGTGTTATCTTTTTCACTTTAATTGTGTTTGTTTTCTATGGATGGACTTTTTACAAATGCCTCTTACTTTTAAACTGGACTGGGTTTTTTTCCCTTCTTCCTCTCTACTTTTTCCATTTTTTGTATTTGTGGATTAAAAGTTTCTTTCCTTGCAAGGATCAGCCAGATCGTAATCTTTAAACTTTTTTTTTCTTCTCTTTCGGAGTTCGGGGCTTAGAAAGAGAGGCACAAACAGAGGGAAAGTATGTAACACTGCCATCTAGAGGCTAGAGGCTTGGCAACATCTGATAATACAAAGCTATTGGCTTTGTTTACTGAAAGGGTCAGTGGAAAACATCTTGTTTATACAGGTGTTTCATTGAACGAAAGAGAAAGAGAAAGAGAATTTGTTTGAAACCTAGCAAAGGCCTTGGATGTTTTAGTGGCAGTGTTTATAATCTGGAAAAATGGCCCAATATGAAGAAGAAAAGGGACTAACACTGCAAAGAATTATGCTAGAAATTCAAAAAGTCTTAATAATCACAGAGAGAGTTGAAAAGAAACTTGAAATTATAGATCAAAATACAGAAAGTACGGAGGGAAGAGTTGAGAATACTTATAAAATAATGATGAAATTTGAGGACAGAGTTCAAAAAACCACAGAGACATATGAAAGTGATAAGAAAATTGTTGACAGTGACAGCAAATCGAAAGTGGAGGGAAATGATAAGTGCGAAATATGGAAAGGAGAGATTGATGAACTGGAATTTGTCTCAGATGTCAAAATATAGATGAAGAAAGGGGAGAAAGTTTGGCAGAAACAATGAGAGTAATTTCGGCAGAAGCACCAGCGATAACAAAAGTCAAGCTGATGAAAGGAACAGATAGAGGGTTTCGAACCTTTATAAGATATGCAATGAATAACAAGTTGTCAAGAGAAGTCCACATAAGACTTATCAAGAAAACACTTAGAATACAGATTCTACAAATGGCAAGAGATATTGGACTGCACTATTTCTGGAAAGATACAGGATGATGAAATAAAATGTTACAATAAAATTTAGTTAAATGTAGTTAAATTTTGAGTACTATGTATAAGACAAAGTAATAATAGATGTAGTCAAATAAATGATCAATAATGATAATAAAGCATTTATATATACTATATTGATATGAAATTTTATACAAACTGCAAGTGAGGATGATAGAGATGATGTTGAAAAATCTTTTTATAAAAGATAAATAATTCTATATAGAATAGAATATAAAGATGTAATATCATTGGATGATTTCAGGATGATGTAATGAAATGCCATAATATAAATTTACTTCAAATTTAATATGTTTCATATAAAAAGGATGTAATAATAGCTATGCTTAATGGATGTTTAACAATTATAACAATTTGTATACATGTATATTAGATTGATGATACTAATAATGGAAAAAACATGGAATTGAAAATTATTAGAGACTGTTATCAATGCTAAAATAATAGAATGACAGAATAGGATATAAAAAATTCTTTATTATTATTGAAGATGATATAATGAATCATTATAATATAAATGTATACATATTTAGAATACCTTGTTTAAAATCGAGAAACAATAGTGATAATCAAACAAATGAAGTATAATAATGTGTACAAAGATATTTGATTGACAATATGTGATTTTTGATAAAGCTCAAGTGATGACTATGGAAAGGATGCAGAAAGACCTTGTAACCAATTGACACACTGTATGCAGTTGAAGAGGTTTTTATGTTATATGTTTTGTGTGTTTGTGTTTGTGTTTGTTTGAAAATAAAAAATTTAATAACAAAAATAAAATAAAAATCTACAATTGCCTTATCAGCTATCTCTGCGTGTGAACCAGACTCTATTAAAATTAAGTACAGGTTCTATAAAAATTGATCCAAAATATTGTTAACTCCAGCAATAATATGTGAAATACACTATTAACATTATAAAAAACAATGCATCGCATTTCAAAACAGAACATGATTGTTTTTCTCCAAAATATATACTTAGAATATAAATAAATTACATTCTATTTTAATTAAATGTTTTGGGCTTTTATTTTCTCTGTTCATAGACATTTATGGATTGCAATTCTTGTCAAGATTTTTGCTTTTTTTCAAAAAATTGCGATTACTTTTGAAACAATAATTTACAGTTTCATCTTTAAAAGCACTTTTGTGACTCAATTTATTTTTATTAGAAATATGCATTTTCCCAGTGAGATCTTTGTGCTAAGAAATCAGTACAGTGGCTACATTATGAACAGACAGTGACAAATATATTGTATTTTCAATAAAAGGAAATGACAGGAAAGTAACAAAAAATAATCAGAAGGAATATTTATTGACTGTAGAAGTCTATTACTCTGAAACTGATATTTAGTTTTAGTTACATAAATGGTTATCAAATATTCTGATATTTGTTGGCTATAAACAAAAATAAACCATAATAAATACACTTATAATACATCCTGATCATAAACTAGATGTTTTAAATTGAAACACAGTGAGTGTGAAAGAACAGGAAAACTCAAAGCCAGAATGATCTGCAGACCTCTGCCATCACACATTGGCAAGGAATGTATGTATATTACAGTGAGAGTTTTGATGTATTGTGAATTTAAATGGCTGTGTTATTGGATGTTTGTTTCCCAAATGCTCTTGCATCCCACTGACGTCTGTGACTGACACATTCAAGTGTTTTACCAAATAGGAATAAAACAAAGAATTTATTTAAGTATCTTCCTGATTCCATTTGCTTACAAGTCCACCCCATCAAAATCAATGAGATGTACTTCCAAGAAAAACAGTTTAGTGTAAAGTGTTCACTATGATTGATGCTCTGATCCTAAGCACTTGAAGCAAATTCTGCAGAAAACGGTGGAACTGGGCTTTCATATCAATGTCCTTAGAACTGAAGTATAATATTTGAAGGCTGACTCCTTTAACATTCAGGTACAACGCAATAGAGGCAGCTTACATAAATTTCAGTTGCCAGCTGGATCCCAGGCCTCTCAACCTGTTCCCCATCTTACTCAAGGGGGGGGGGAGGAAAAAGACATGAAAAGACTTCTAAGAAACGCAATGTATGAACAGCAATGGGATGGGATACTTCCCTATCTGTCTGGAACAAATTGAAAGTAACATGTTTAAGTCTCTACACAACACATTAAGATTCCTGACATCCCCATAACTCTTCAGAGCCACTTTCATTCATGGTATCTATTTTCTCAGCATCGTCAAATTCAGTAAAACTAAAAAGCTGCTAAGATGTTTAATGCAGTTAGAGTTAGAGCTACAGATACAATTGGATATAGAAAATTCTCAGTTTGGTCAAATATATAAATATACATTTTCAAGATCCCATCACTTGAACAACAGGGAGTATGGAGAACAAAGTGTTGCTAGAGTAACTTTTTAGCACTCTGTCAAATGCATTTTTCATAAAACAGATGCCTATAATAAAACTAAACATTTCCTCATCCTCCTCTCCCTCTCCCAGAACGTGGCATCTGTTCAGCATGGATGAGTAGAAATGTATTGTTTGGGATGGTTGTAACCCTACACCTTTTTTCATCAGAGTAAAACCAATATAGGCAATGAAATTTACATCTGAATATATTTTCAGTCTATATCTATAGAGATAGATATAGAGAGATATAGAGAGAGAAACTAACGAGGGATTTTTTCCAAACAGAACCTAAACAAATTGACTGAATTATGTGCCCATCATGCACTTTGGCATACTACAACAATTCAGTCTTTGTAGTAGTACAGCAACCTACATAATAGGAAAATGGATTTTTCTACCATTACCATAAAAGCATTGCAATGGCAGAGGTTAAAAGTCAGTCACAAAACCATAGATCCTCTCTCGGCATAATTCAAAAGTGTTTGCATATTGGCCGCATGACGATTCATTTATCTAAATCAAATCCATTAAAGTTCTGGGTTAATGGTAAATATTACGCCATCCCCCTAAAAATGAAAACCCATCAGAGCATTAGATTTTCAAGATACATTTTAATAAGAGCATTCTTGTGGTTTTGGCTTATAGATTATTGCAGGTAAATTGAAATCCAGATAATTTGGGAGGAAATAACTTGTGATATCAGCATCTTATATTAAACTGGCACAGCCCTATCAAAAGGAATAGCATAACAGTGTTTTTTCCTGTTTCTGTGCAGCAGAAAGCAGTAAAAATTATATTAAGAATGTTACAAATGCTATTTGTCTTTACAGGTTGGTTTATAATGGGAAAATATCTGCTGAAATATACATTTATGTTTCATGGCTATTGACATACAATATACTGTAACTGCAATGAGTTACGCCCATTAAATAAAAACTCCAAATTCTGTTCCTTCTTTTTATAACAATTAAAATCAAGAGACTAAAGGCTCAAACGCAACCCATTGGAAAATATTAGTTGGTTCCCAGATACCAATTCAAAAAGAAGCTGTAAAATTATGCAGAGAATATTTAGGACCAAATTAACAATGATTCTGGCCAGGGGTGGGTTCCAGAAGTCACTACTGCCAATTCGCTCGTGGGTGTGCCTCACGTGTGCATTTTATGCACACTGTGCATGCATGTCGCTGCCAGTTCCAGTGATCCAGGATGCCAAACACTACCAGTTCAGCTGAACCGGTCCAAATTGATAGGAACCCGGCTCTGATTCTGACCAATAGCTCACTTTGAGGGAAATGGGAGAAGTTTCACCATTGTCACATCAAAGTAACTTTCCATATACAAATTGCTCAACTGGTCAATAGTTCTCTTCCTCCCTTACTAATTGTTAGTAATAGTTCTCAAATTATATCAGCATAAACTCTTAATTCTATTTCAGCTGCATTTATACACACATACACACACACACACACACACTCAAAAATAATAGGGGAGGATTTAAGCCTTATTTTGTCAAAACAAGCCATACTGCTCTGTTTTGTGCATAATTGTAAACCAACACGGCTTTGTGTCGCATGCAAATCATGCTAGTGTGTGTTGAGAGTTACTCAATGCCTGCTATGATAGTTTACAATTCCAGAAGACACTGTTTCTCCCAATTATAGATAGTAGCAACATACTTAAATCTATTCCTTTCATGGCTCCTCAAGTGCCCAGTTTCTGAAACCAAGAAGAATGCTAAAGGTGTAATCCCCCTTCCCACTCTGAAGAGCCGTTTTCTCTCTACTGGGAATGGTGATTCTCATTTAAATGACATGGAATGTCATAGAACCATAATGAACCTTCTTATGGACAACCTACTTTTTAATGAGTTTTTTTTAATGGGTATTCATGCAAAAGGATTCCAGAGGTAAAAATTGAAGTTCTAGACTTGGACTCTCCATGTAATTGGAAAGTACTGAGTGATACACAGTATTTTAAAATATTGATGTCAGAGTTTATCCAATGGTTCTTCTAAATCTAGATCAGAAGCTGTGTCTTGCTGAGAACATAAGCTCCTAAGAACTTTTCTTCTTCAAGCTGATAGCAGTGAACATCTGTGCTTATATATTGTTCCTTTCTTTTCAATTGAATTGGCTGAGGAAACAGTTCCAAATACCCTTTAAGGATAATACCAGAGTACAGCAAAGTCCACAAGGAAAAACTACAACCTATCAAAGATACCCCTTGTGGGCTTATCATACTCAGCAGAACTATTGAAGTAGCCTGATGATCAGTCTCCCTGGTTGGCTTTGAACACAATATATTTCCCACAGTCGTGTCTGATTCAAGTACATGCTGGTCATTGGTCTGTGTCTGTTGAACAAGCTCATCCATGCCTGGGGTTAGACTGCTTGGTTTGGTTCAATAGAGCCACTATTTTCACTGCACATCATGGATCTGTCTTTATTAGCGGTCAAGAGATCAACAGGCCTTTCAAACGGTTCTTTATGTTCACATAAAAAGTAAAGCAATGCTTTTATTCATTTACTTAAATGAATATAAATAGAATTGTCTTTCTTTTAAAAAATTCTCAGTGGGGCTGCTCTTGGCTTTAACTCATTTAACCAGACTCAAAATAATATGATTTTTGTTTTGAACATTGAAAGTATCTTTTATGTCACAGAAAGGAGGGTTTTTTAAAAATATTTTTGCATCGTTGTAGTACTGGAGAGTTTCACATATGTAACTTCAAAGGCAGTGTTTTCAGGAGGGAATCCTTAAGGAAGTCTTACCAGATGAAAGGTAAATTTCTCATACAATAAAGCTGATGCCTTATTGTTGGTATAATATAAAGAAATCTATACAATCTCAAGACACCATATGAGTAAAAACAATGTGCAGACTCTACACAGACATGTGGAAAGAGAAGGTCAATTTCTTTCAAAGACAAGCTGATCCTAAAATCACAGCTGGCATGGTGATATGTGTAGTCTCGTGTTCTATTAGACTTTGGGCTAAATATTAAAGTTACGTACATTTTCTATGAAATATGGAAGAAGTTTCCTAATTAATTAATAGAAAGCAGATTGTAATCTGACATGTAGCTTTTTCCTAGCATAGGTGGAATGCTTTTATAAGCAACTCTTTAAACTGACTTTTTTTAAAGTATAGTAAATTTTACTTCATGAGGGTTGTATATTATATTAATATTTGCTAATCTTCTTCTCTACCAATTAGATTTTCCAGTTTGGAATTTACTGCAATTACTCTCATCTTACTGGTTTATTGTATGTAGCGGAAAAATGGGGTGCAGAACATATATTAAATATTTAATTTGGATTCATGGATTGGATTTACTATGATAGAAAAAAGAAAAATAAACATAAGAAATTACGGTAAGTTGACTATAAAGAGCACCGAAGCTAGAGCAATTTTGGAAATGAGTTTATTTCACCAATATTCTCATCTATTACACTGAACCTTGTCTATCAAAAAGTCTTGCCTTCAAATATTTATGTTAAAAACATGCATTATTCCAGGTAATACTGAATTATTTTCTAAGTTGCTTTTCTGGGAACACCAAATGTGGAACCTTTTTCTTAAACTCCTTTCCACTGTACAGAATCAAAATGGTTTATAATGAGAATATAATTGTTTAAAATATACAATTCTGAATCAAACATCCAGACTCAAAAACACTATCATTCATTATTACAACTGCAGACTTTTGAGTTTATTCTCACTGCCTGTTTGTATTCATTCCTTGCTCAAGATGCAACCTGATACAAAGTTCTAAAGAAGATCCTGCATCAATATTGTTCTAACAAAAATCGTGATCGATTGAAGATATATGGACTTCAGCTCCCAGAATTCCTTAGCCAGCATGAGTTGAAATTCACATATCTTCAAGATGCCACGGTTGAGAAACACCGCTCTATTCAAATCAAATCAATTTATTACAGCCATAAAGGTAGATATGACTGCTCTATTCTGAAATGAGCATCATCCCTTTAAACTTTCCCAAGGAATATTCCTTCTTGCCTGAAATCAAGGCACCATCACATCTTTCCTCTTCTGCCAAGTTTATCCTCAGGGTGTGCTTCAAAGTCAAGATGTCAGCAGCAACAATGCAATCAATGCTATGCACATTTTTATGTGTGTAAACAGATAAACACAACCATAGTTGTCTCCACTTGTTGGGCCTTCAACCAGCCATTCCTTTCCTTGCTAGAGAAGACAAGAAAGCTTGGAAGGAACAATCTGGTCTCTTTCCCTGGATTAGTTCACCTTTTTTTCCATACCACAACATTACCGAATTTAGGTCATTTGTTTTTAGCTCAACTGTAGTACAGTTGAAACCACTACAAATCAAATTTATCACAGTGTGGGAGCCTGTTTTTAATCCCATTGCTTGGTGGGAATTCTTGGTTCAACTCTCCTCTATTTCCTGATTTCAGGAAAAAATGCAAAGGAATGAAATTGAGAAAAAGTTTTACAAGTTTATCCTTCCTCTTCAACGCCCAAAGAGACTGCAAAATAGTTTATTAGAAGAGAGTATTTTCCTTTTTTCCTGCTTTGTGTGAAGTGGCAGCTGATGGGGTAAGAACAACTTTCAGCATCTCAAGTCATCAAAAATGATGAGACTCAAGGATGCCTCCATGCTGCTTATAAAAGTCTGAAGATTGAAATGTGGCAGAGTGGAGATATTGTAGCTGGTTTCTTGCTTGGATGAAATCCAAGCCAGGGATCCAAAATGGTCTTGCTGACTTGGACCTTCATTACAGGAGTTAGTGTCTGAAATACATTAGGACAATTCACAATTTATGCCAAAGGAACAGTGTGGGTTTAAAAAAAAAAAAGCTTAGGTCACTGAAGTAGACTACAGACCAGGAGTATTTAGCCTGTGAATTACAGTAGGTACAGCCCTCAATTAATTATAACCTGAAGAGGTCATGTGCTTTCCTAATACTTTAGTCAGAAAATATTTCTTTGGATTATTTTATTCTCTCCAATACACATTTTTTGATTCCATCAACTTGGAGGCGATATTTTTTTCCCAACTCACAAAATGTACTTTCCTTAATTGTCTGCTAACTGCCTCCAAAATACAGGCAGTAAAGTTCACTGCTATGTCAATTAAGAGCTAGGCAGCAACTTTCCACCTTTTTAAAAACAGGCTGACAACCAAACTAATGCCATACAGTTTGCGGAAGCTGTTAAATTTACGCAGTTCAAAAACTTAGGAACGCGCGGCTTCTGGAAAACTTCTGTGGGGCGAATGGGCTAGTTGAGGCCGATGATCAGTTTAGCGATCTCCTTAGATAACGTTCACGACTCTCCCGCGGGGCACATTCGCCACATAAGCTCGCCAGACGCTCTCGGCCCGCCCCGGCACGGGTTCCTCTTAACGCTCCCAGACAAATCGACCCGACGGGCTCGCTGGCTGCGACGCGCTCAGGAAGGAAAGCCGAAGCCCGACCCAACCTATCAATACCGTCGCCCACCGACGGGGAGACGGATCGACAATAGATTAGCTCTAGGCCGGCGCGTAGTACAAAAAAAGCGAGTTACCGCTTTCCTTTGTTTCCTTTTGTCTCCTGGAGTTCTGCAGAGAGCCTTTGGATCGTGTTTCTAAAGCCGAGATCAACCAGCCCGAGGGGAGAGAGCTTTAATTTGGACTGGACTTGCCCAACTCCTGGGGGAACCGCAGGACTGGCCCCCACCGTGGCAGGGTCGATAGAGCTGTTGTTTTTTGCTTTGTCCCCTGAAAGCGTCTCCGCCAAATACCTCTCTTTCGAGCTCCCCTGTGGGGAAAAAGAAAGGCATTCTGCACATGCTCGGGTGTCCTTTGTGAACTCTCATTTCATCTGTACGCTCATTTCCGTTGTACGCTCAAGATAGGGAAGGAGGCCGCGCTTTGAAAATCCTCACCGAAATGAGTCCTTCTTATTTCTCAGTCACTACAGGAAATATACAGGCCTCTTGTTTCCTTTTCGCGATTTTTTTTCTTATTGTTTATTTACTTATTTAACGACCCTCTTCAAAATATTCCCGGACCTATTACTTTCCCCAGACTGAATCGCTCTTACCTAAAGAACAGTGGAGTTCTGTCTTTCTATTTTTACACAAATACTGGCTTATTTGTCTTAGGCTGTTACTGTCTATTACTGCTGGAAGTCTGGGGAAAGGTGGGAAGCGGCTGATTCTGGCAATCTGCCTAAAGAGAAATCAATGAAACAAATTAATCCTTTGCAGGCTGCAATGACACTGTAATCCATCATTCAGGACTGCTTTTATACACCAAATCAGAGAGCAGAGGGAAAAGCCCAGGGGAGCATCGCAGACAACAACTTACAGCAACCCTGGGAAAATACAGAGGAATCCGTTTATTTAAAAAGGATAGATTTCACTTGATGGCCTGTTTCATCCTATCAAGATCTTTCTTTTCTTCTTTTCTGGCCTGGATGAGAAACCATGAAGAAATGACTATATTTTCAGAGCCCTGCTCACCCCTTTCTGCTTGATCCCAGCCAGTGGACTATCCTCCTTTTTAGAATCTGACAAGAGGCGTTGCCAACTGAGGCCAAACATCAGTGAGGTTTCAATGTCATCTACACAAGATCAACCCTCCTGCCCTCCCTCCCATTAATCCTTTTAGAATAACTGTGCCTCCTGCCCCCTTCTGCATCCACAAACATATAGTCTTCAATCTTACACCCATTCCCTGGGGAGTAAACCCCAATGAACTAGGTGACCCTACCTTCTCAATAGTATTTGCTTTGCTGGACCTCTTTCGCTGATGTCTCAGGAGTCCCCAACATACATTGAATTGTTATCTCTCATACAAGACGCCCACACATTCCAGAGGTTGGAATTCATTGCTGCTGGAAGCTGACACTGGATTGTGAGGATTCCTCAATTGGTAGGAGACAGTTTTAAGTATCAATCAATTGGGGACATGACCACTCCAAGAATTCCCTCCGAGTTTAATGAAATGTAATCACAAATCAAGGAGTTTAGGCTCAGCCTAAGATGGGCTAATTTGGGATAGGGCTCAATAGCAAGAAAGACTCAAATTCAAGCAATGTCCTGTTTTATTTTAAAAATAATCTCACTCTCACTAATATTTTCTTTGCCTCTGTATATTGTCTTTGGTTTATTATGGCCTATTTTAAGGGATATATTTTAAGGGATATAAATGGTTTGGGCACCTCTGTACAAAAGGACATCTTTACAAGTGAGCAGCTTAGCTATCAAAATTACCAATAAATCTCTGAGAAAGCTTGCCTACCTGTTCTAAGCTGATATACTCAGAATTGGAATCTTTTCACTTTTTCTGTCTATTAAATCTACATCTTCTTTTTGCTCCTTCATGCATCTGGAATAACTGTATTAAGTGAAACCAAAAGGTGACTTACTTGCTGCCATTCTGGGTTTTTACAGCCCAGATCTAGTAACTCAGGGGTTGGATAGCTAAAGAATATAGGAAAAAGAGAAATAACCTTGCATTTGCCATCCTAATTTCACTCAGTATAATTAACAACATGACGGATGGTTATGGAATGTCAGCTTCCAGTCAATGCTATGATTTGGTTTGGTTTGGTTTGGTTTTTAATTTGGAAATTAATTGCACAGTATTCCCCTAGGCTTACTCAGAGACAAGAAGGCATGCAGTCACAACCTAGCATGTTTTTAAAAAACAAAGGTGAAAGGCTGGAGAAGGTTAAGATATGTTCGAAGTCCAGAAGCATTATCTCATCTGGCTCCATCAACAGGGGATGCAGAATAACATTTACTGAGTGCCAGTATTTTCTTCCTCCCATTCTTATTAAAACTTCCTGCTCCCTCTCTCTCTCTCTCTCTCCTCTCTCTCTCTCTCTCTCTCTCTCTCTCTCTCTCTCTCTCTCTCTCTCTCTGTCTCTCTCTGTCTCTCTGTGTCTCTGTGTCTCTGTGTGTGTCTCTCTCTCTCTCTCTCTCTCTCTCTCTCTCTCTCTCTCTCTCTCTCTCTCTCTCTCTTTCTCTCTCTGTGTGTGTGTGTGTGTGTGTTTAATTTGCTTGGAACTAATGGCAGAGAACCTTGCACCTGACACCCACTCATACATTCTTTGCAGTGGCATCAAGCTAATTCTAACCTCCAAAGGCCCCGTCTTCATTTGCAGGTTATATCCATGCCATCAACACCATCATCCTTGATCAGAATATGCTGGCTTTTAACTCAGAATTTCAAGCCTTCCTATATCTGAAGACATGTTCTCTGGCCTGTGCTGATAGAGTCTGAGTATGGCAACAAAATGTGGAATTACCCATAACTATAGTCACGTGGGATGTATTTTAAGTCATGGAAAGGTATAGCTAGCCTGCTTCCCTTTGCTTCCCTTTGGTTTCTGGCTGATAAGATATTCCACCCTGCCATACTATCGATCCGACCTGGCCAAGCACTATGAATTCAAAGTGGAGATTGCAGTCCAGACAGTCCAGTTATTGAGGTAGTTCTTTTTGCCAGTTCAGCAAAGGTTGGGAATTGCATTAAACCACTAGTGGGGACAGGCCCAAAGACCAGCCTGTCTCAAGAAGAACTTGGTGATAGCATAAAGGGTGACAACACTTTCGGAGACACAATCTTCGGGGAGGATTCTTTATGATCTCTGAGTCAATTGGATCCTCCTTTGAAGAAAGAAATTAAAACCAAAATACTTTTAATGTATTTTTGAAAGCAGTCCTTTCTAGCAGCTGGCTTATCTTCTGGCTACAAATAAACAAAAACCTTGTGCCCAATAACCTACCTCAGAAGATAAGTACCTAAGCTCATAGTACCTTGCTGTTTTACACACTTTGTGTAAAAGGGATTGTGAAGAGCTCAGGAAGAATGCTTGCAAAGTTAGGAAAAGCAATCTCACCCAGCCACTGACAAATGCTCAACAGGTTTCCTTTGAGCTGCAAGCGAGGATTATCAAAACAATCACAACTATATTTCCTGACATACAGAATTGGATCTTTCTTGGAACACGAGACTAGAAGAAGAGCTTTTTCCAATTAGGGTTGTTTGAAGAACACATGGAGTTCTTTTTGCTATCTTTGGTTTCAGCCAAGTAGGTGATTAAATCCGGCATTGTCAACTACAACCCTACAGACTTCCTCAATGCTTTTCCAGGCCTAAAGTCTTAAGTTGTTTCCTCAGTAGTGATTTATAGCATTGTACAATCATTGCCGTGTTGCTATAACAATAACAAGACAGGCTTTATATTGCCACAGCAATGGTTGAATGTCATTTAAGATGGAGTAAATCATTCATGAGGAAGTGACCTAAGTTTGAGATTTGGTGCTCCTGTGTAGGGTATTTAGATTGCAATAACTCATTCAAACGATATGGCAACATTCCCAACTCAATTTTCTCCAGGTGGATGGACTATGACCTCTGTAATTCCATAGCTTGCTTAAGCTTTGGTCATGCTGATTCAGGCTTAAGGGAAACCCTGTGTAGGGAAAGGCTAAAGTAGGGGGAAATGCTGGATATAGCTCCCTTCCCCACCTGATGAATTAGTTTGAAAGTTTCCCCACCTCGTGTGCGGGTTGATTAGATCCACCGCTAGTCACAGTCACTGCAAGAATAGGTTTTTGGTTGCATGCAGAAGGGGATTTTTTTATGGGTTGAGAAATTATTAAACCTCACATGTCCTGAATTGTAGACAAATGGTGTACAAGGTATTTAATCTGGCTTGGGGACACTTCAAGAACAAAATTATTCTTTGCATGGTCCAGCATGTGGATCCATAAGCCATCATTTTTCATAGGGCGACCCTGCTACAGAAAAAGTATGTCCTAATGAAATAATTGTTTAAATTGTTGTATGATGAATGGTAGTAAACCACTGGGTGGGTTCCAGATTGCAACCAGCACGGTGCAATGGGGCGAGGCGTTTACCATGTGTACGTGCACAGCGCATGTGTGTGTACTTACCGCCCATGATGCTCCAGCTGCTCGGTGGAGCATCGCGCAGGCGCCGTACGCTCCGTACACATGTGCGAAAGCCCCGATTAGCTCAAATACAGGTAAGGAGGGAGGGTGGGCCCTCCGGAGCACAGTATCGGAATGGTACCTGATGCTCCCAGCCGGCACTGGTATGCCCATACCAGGGCATACCAATCATATCCCACCACTGTAGTAAAATTATATTCTGTGCATGATAGCCATAGGCCTAGTTAGTTTTGCATCCTTAGTGATGAATCCTCCAAGCCAGACTCAAGAACAAAAAACTTTCCTGCTGTTGCTCCCAGCAACTATAATGGAAAGAGTGATTGCTAACTGGGAGGGAGGAAACAGCCCTTGATATGACTAGTCCGGAGGACCACTTAGGATGGGTGATAACAGTGATCCCATTTTAAGGATTGTTTGGTCAAGTAGTTAAGTCACCAGACTAAAAACCAGAAAAAGAGTTCTAATCTTGCCTTAGGCATAAATGGCCGCTGGGTGACTTTGGGCCATGCTTCTTTCCACTACTTATGCTTGAAAAAATTGGTTAGTCAATTGGACAGTTAATTCCTGGTCACAACTAATAGATCAACACTTGGTTGATCTGAAAAAAGACAGACCCTGACTTGCAGGAAAACACTAGGATGAAGACCTTGGTAAGGCCACGCTTAGAATATTGCATCCCATTTTGGTCACCACAATGTTTTTAAAAATGTGGGGAAAGAGTGCAGAGAAGAACAATAAAGATGATTAGGGGACTGGAGGCTAAAACGCATGAATAACTATTGTAGGAATTGGGTATGGCTAATCTAGAGAAAAGAGGGTGACATGATAACAGTGTTCCAATAGTTGAGGGGCTGTCGCAAAGAACAGGGAGTCAACCTATTCTACAAAGCACCTGAGGGCAGAACAAAGAGTCCTGGATAGAAGCTAATCAAAAAGAGAACCTATCTAGAAATAAGGGGAAATTTCCTGACAGACCAACAAAGAGCTTGTCTTCAGAAGTTGTAGGTGCTTCATCATTGGAGGTTTCTAAAAAGAGACTGGATAGCCATTTGTCCAAAATGGTATAGGTCAGCGATGGCGAACCTTTTTTGGCTCGCGTGCCATAAGTGGGGGGAGCGCAGGGGGATAGTGTGCGGGCATGCTGCACCCATAATGCAATGTGCCCCCCCCAGTGTGCATGCACGCACTACAGGTGCCCCCATTTTTTGCATGCTTTTTTTGCCCTCCCCAGGCTCCAGAGGCTTTATAGGAGCATGGGGAGGGCGAAAACAGCTTCCCCGGCTCCCTCTGAAGCCCTCCGGAGGCTTGAGGGACCTTCAGGATGCTTCCCTGAAGCCTCCGGAGCAGTCAAAACGAACCTCCGAGCAAACCGGAAGTCTGTTCCTGAATTTCCAGTTTGCCCGTAGGGCCAGTATTTTGCACTCCGGAGCTTTCAGGGAAGCTCATGAAGCCTCCGGAGGGCCTCCGGGGGGCAGGGGAGGCTCTTTTTGCCCTCCCCAGGCTCCTATAAAGCCTCTGGAGCCTGGGAAGGGTGAAAAATGGCTTTAAAAAGGGTGAACTCAGCTGGCCAGTGCGCACATGCGCACTGGCCAGCTGATAGGGCAGCGCCTCGCGTGCCCTGACAAATGGCTCCGCGTGCCACCTGTGGCACGCGTGCCATAGTTTCGCCATCACTGGTATAGGTTCTCAAGCTTGAGCAGAGGGTTGGACTGGAAGATGTCCAAGGACCCTTCCAACTCTGTTATTCTAAAGAAGATCCTGTTGGGGGACATAATTAAGTATTGTGATAGAAAACTCTGTCGTGTTAAAAAAAATGTTTCCTTTTACATTAAATCATCTACCATTTAGCATTACTGAATGACTTTGAAATCAAGTATTATGTGTGAAGGACAAACCCAATTACTTTCTCTACATCATGAATATACTTTTACAGTATTCTCCCATGTTTATACTAATATTTTAAAAGGCCATTGTTACAATCCTTTGAAGAATTCTTTATTTAAGTTCTTTTTTCTGGAACTTTTCCAGCTTGATAATATTCTTTTTGAAATATAACAACCTATTTTAAATATGGCCATGCCATAAATTTCTTTAAGCTTATTGTGATATAAACCTTCTTGATTCACTTGTGAAGAACCCCATGAATGCTTCATGTAGCCTAACTACACAATCACCCTCTCCATATTTTTGATGATACCCTTGAAGAATATAAAACTGTAAGACAGAACTTTTGACTACAAAAGGAAGATTGGTTCTCCTCAACAAGGACATATTTTATTACAGCTTGATACTTTTATGTTTTGCAATACTTTCTGGTATTTTATCTGGAACAAATATTGAATTAACTACCCTATAACTTCCTGTATCTCCTCCAGATGAACTGTTAAACTACACATTTTAAAGGATGTATTTTTAAAAAAAAATCAAATACAGATGTTGGGTTTAGGAATAACCTATGTAACTTTGTTAGAATATTTGCAATTTTGCATTGAGGCAATGCAATAATTGTTCATTAATGTATTAGACCCAGAATTTAATATATTATCACCTCTGCTTGCCTTTTCCTTTCATACTTTCTCCCTAGAAAAGTCACCATCTCTATGCCTTTTAAGATAATTTCCTCTCTTTTATAGTAAAAATAAATAGGAAGAATTCATTCAGCTTCTGTGCAATCTTCATATTATCTTTTAGTATTCCTTTAAGTGGTATTGTCTAATGATCCATTGCTGGTAACCTGTTTCTAAAAAGGCTAATGCTTTTATTATTGCATTTGTTTTGCCAACATTTATATTCTATTGTCTTTCACAATGGCATTTTTGTAGACTAAAAGCGGTTTGACTGTTCATGAACTTGGTGGTACTTTTCCCAATCTGTGCTATACAGTCTAATTGAGCTTCCACAGTAGTGGTTTTGAATCAACTTCAAGCATTCCAGAGAGATTTGACCCTCTGATTTTTCCCTTAAATATGACTGCACTGGGCTTTCATACATATAAATCATATATGTGAGTGACAGTGAACATAACGCTTCAATGATTTTATTCCCATGTCAAGAAGATCTTGAACATTTTGATTAGAAGAGGCATAGTATCCTCTAATTCCAGATAATAGGTTTCCAACACTAAATTATTTTTGGAGCTTATTATTGTCACACAAGTATTTCTGTGTAGGCACCTACCTTCTTGTTTAGCTCAGTGCTTGTTTAGCTCAGTGCTCACACTATTATGTGACTGACCATCTGACTAATTGAATATTCCACTTAAAAAGCAAATACCATAGCTTAATTGACTGCGAGAATCACCCTAATTCTCGTTTTTCTGCAGATTGGATCCTTTGGGTGCAATAACTGCTAGATCGTTTAAAAGTTGTGTATTTTTATTCCAGAAGTCTTTATTCCTAATATGTTTTGGATTTTTCATCCTAATTTACCTACATTCTTATTTCCAACTATAGTAGATCCTGGTCTATGACCATAATAAAGATTTTATTTGATAAAGAAGAACTGAAAAAATAAGTCTTAGATTCTCTTTCTGACATCCTTCTTAGATTGCCATTTTTCTCCACCTCTCAATTTCTCTATTGTCTCTATTAATGATCAATAGTGGGCATTCTTTTAAAGGCAATCTGTGTGGGAAGCTAAAGGAGTGGGACCAGAGCCAAAAAATGAATGGGACCCCCCATATTTTAATGATTTTAAATCTTCCTGACACCTTCATCTTTCTCTTTCCCAAGCAACAATCTCCCGGACATAACAGATAGCATTTCCACAAGATCTGAACTGCATAAACATTTAAAATAGCTTGAGGAATGCATGCTGTCTCTAAGTAAATAATTTTCCACCACTGAAGAGGCAGAGATCTTTTCCTCTTTAAAGGTTTACTAAGTAGAGTTTGACAACTTTTTCAACTTTGCTGTTTATAGCCTAATAGAATTCCAAGGCACACACACCTTTTTTTCCTTTCCATCATCCAGCTGATCATATTGCAACTGTGTGAAGAAATAGATTCCTTGTCTCATTGATGAGTCATCATCATCATCATTTGCAGAGAGAGAGAGAGAGAGAGAGAGAGAGAGAGAGAGAGAGAGAGAGAGAGAGAGAGAGAAGATAACAATCAAAGTCCTTTAAATTTACAAATGTGGCAGTTGAAACATGCATGGTCTCTTACCATTGGTCAAGCAGGGAAAGATGTTCAGAACATGCAGGGGTACCAGGCTTCCCCTTCCTATTTTGAAGGGTGAATGTCCAGATGTAGAGAATATGGTAGCTGAAAGCAAGAGTTAGATTCCCTCTAGAAGTGACTACTTTAGCTAAATCATATTAAGATGCTATCTGATAACCCATAGGGTCCAGCACTACTAACTGCTCACACACAGTCGCCCCCCCTTCCCATTGCTGTTGTCT
This sequence comes from Natrix helvetica, assembly GCF_964273705.1. Classification (NCBI taxonomy): domain Eukaryota; kingdom Metazoa; phylum Chordata; class Lepidosauria; order Squamata; family Natricidae; genus Natrix; species Natrix helvetica. The sequence continues at coordinate 44,306,971 of NC_138552.1, forward strand.
TTAGATTGATGCCTAGCTGGCTTCTCCATAAAAAAGTGACTGTAGCCAGAATTTATATTATTATAATAAAGGATCATCCTCCATATTGTCCTTTGTGTAGGGATGTTTTACCTATGGTTTTCTTTTGAAACTTTGGCTCAGTTTACATATTTTGTATAATGTTATTAAACTTTTAATAGTTCTTATGCACAGTTTTTTTCAGTTAGTTACAATGGCATTGGCATCTCCCCCCCCCACACACACACAAACAAACAAACACACGTTGTTGTTGTTGTTGTTGTTGTTTTAAGTGAAGCAAACAAGCCAGGCTGTCTTTCAGAGGCCTAAATTAAAGCAATGGGCTTCACAATAAGTTTTACAGAATTTGAAAGTCTGACATAAAATAAAATCCATTTGTGGTTAAGCAGATAACTTTGTCTTGGGAGGTTTCACCAGTTTGGGTGCAAAGTTAGTGTGAATATCCATTTCCCTAGAGAGGACAGAACACATTTTCCAGCGCGAGCAGGGGTGTGCAATGGACTTCACACTATGCTAAGCATTAAAACACTCCCTTCAGTATCTGAACCAGTCTGTCAAAATCCTCAGGAGACCCCTCCTTTGCAGCAGTCCCAGCTTGGGAAATGAGGGGAGGTCATTCTCTGGCCACACAGGAGGAAAAATGTAAGGGTCAAAAGGCATAGAAGTAATGCCTCTATCTGAACTTCCTCCGTCTGTTGGGGCTCTTATCACATCTTCAGTTCATGGACCAAAATGCTTCAAAGGATGGATTCCTTTTTTAAAAGAGAGAGAGAGAATGCAAAATTATCTAGAAGTGACACATCTGTTCGGAAAGTACTTTTTTTTCATACCAGGGGTATGCTGTGGGTCTTATATATCTTTGTTAGAGAGTTTTAAAAAAACACTGCATATGTTCAAAGGCATTCCTTTACTAATTGCTTCACATGTTGCAATGCTGAGTTGTGGAATTCAAAATTGACTGCATAGCTGCCTCAGAGCTCCACTGGAAAAAAAAACAGCTAAGATTCTACATTGTATACTTACAACTTATTTATAAAACTATTGTGCATTAACATTAATTCACCCGTGGAGCACATACTTTATATGGGGAAAAAAAGTTTCAGGTTCAATCTGCTCCTAATCAGATTGACAGACAGTTTCTAGGCTAGATGGATCAATGGTTTGATTTAGTAGAAGAAACCTTCCTAGATCCCAATACTGAACCGGAAGAATTGTTGACAGAATAATTTGAGACATGTTTTCAAATATTAGCCCCACTCCGTTCGGTGAGACTTTCCTCATAACAGACGTACTTTAGGATGGCATCCTTAGGAATGCAAAATGAAGACGGAATCAGAATTAGCTCAACAATGCTTATTCATTATTAATCTGTCATGAAAAACATAGGACAATAGTTACATTCTGATAAAGCTTAACATTAAATGTAGCATAAAATTGCTACTAACTTAGCCTTGCTCTTATTTAGCAACCTCCTCCATCTTGTTCTACTCTGTGCAACATCACCTCGCGCTATGTTCACATAAATATTTTCAATCAAATAAATACTTAAAAAGAGTAAAACTCAACCAGCATAATGTTCAGCAACAAACACAGACTAAATCAAGTTCTCTACACTTTGATAAATCTCCCTAGAAAGCAGTGGTGGGTTTCAATTTTTTTTTAGATTTTTCTGTAGCTGTAGATGTTTTAGATTCTTCTGTAGGTGTTCTTCTGTAGGTGTGGCTTGCTTTGTGGGAGTGGCTTGCCAGCCATGTGCCAGCCATGTGACTGGGTGGGAGTGGGTTGGCAGTCATGTGACTGGGTGGGAGTGGCCAACTTGTAAAATGTGGTGAAACTCACTTAACAACGCTCTTGCTTAGCAACCAAAATGTTGGCTCAGAAACTCTGGCATTTGAAGCACGCAAGTCTTAAAGCTGTCAAGTTACAAGACCCTTGCACCCCTAACCCTTTAGAAAAAAAAACCAGGGGTGTTCAAACTTGACAGCTTTAAGACTTGTGGACTTCAATTCCCAGAATTCCTCCTCCAGTCATGTTGGCTCAGGAACTCTGGCATTGAAGTGTGTAAGTCTTAAAGCTGTCATGTTACAAGACCCTTGCACCCCTAACCCTATAGAAAAAAAACTCCAAGGGTGTTCAAACTGGCAGCTTTAAGACTTTAAGGTTTAGATAGGACTCTTAGAGGCATGCAGAGCGATTGGTGAGCCAGCCAATCAGTGAGCAGTGGGCAGGGCAAGCAAGGTGCGGATGGGCGTCGGAGGGAGCTGGAATCGGTTCTAAACGGCATAGTAGATTTCTGGAACCTCTTCTATAGAAGAGGTTAGAACTGGCAGGAACCCACCCCCGCTAGAAAAAGAATCCAAAGTGATTCTTTGGAAACTTGTCTATGAATGCAAGATTCTCACTGGATGGAAGCCCACAGTTTAAGAGACAATTTCAAAGACATTAGAGTGGCAGATTGGAGCAGTTAGCATGTTAACGATATAATTTTATATATGTCTGTTCAGAAATAAATCTGTTAAGTTTTCAACAGGTTTATAGAACTTCCTCTTACGATTTTTAAAAAAATCTTTTAAAACAGTGGAGCATTTAACTCTAGCTAAATTTTATTGGTGTCTGGGATAAAGTGGTATTATTATTGCCTTATTACTGTTTTTAGGGTTTTCTGAATTTGTAACTTTAATTACTGGTAGTACTAGTCCACCGAAAGTTTTTTTTGTAAAAAAAATAATAAATAATAAATAAAATGGTTACTTCCCTGTGTAATATTACAGGACTGTAATCTATAAGTAAAAATAAGTCAACGTTTGTCTTGAGCATTATAGAAGTACAATATTGGCATTGAAATCTTGGTATATGATCCTAGTTTTTTGGCCGAACTCATTACAACAACTATCTCCAGCATGGATGTTCTCCAGATGAACATATTTCTAGAATATACTAAATAGCATAGACATTGCTAAGCATCCTGGAGTTAAATTCTATACATATAAAGTATGCTCAGGTCAAGAATATGCAAATTGAAAAATAGTCCTTAACCATTTCTAATACTATGTGCAGAGATACATATGCAAAATTTTATAAATTGAGAACTAGCTCTATTATTAGGCAAATTAAAAGTAACCAAGTCTCCATTGACAGACATTCTATGTTATAGAAGGTATAAATTGGGAACTGATTAGAGGAACAAGGTGTGTGTGAGAGAGGCGGGGAGGGAGGGAGGGGAAGAAAGAGATTTTTTTTAGTTCTGCTTACTACTGTTTATTACTGTCGTAATTATGAATGGTTGCTATCTAAGGGTGTTGCTTAAGGATTCCATTATGAGCAAAACAAGCCAGCTCCAGTTCTTCAACCACCTTCTTTATTCCTAGATATGTTGCTGCGTAGACCTTCCGAGCATGCCAGGCTAAGGAAAGCTGCTAGAGATATATTCCATTCAGCTATTAGTCAGGAATGTACAAGGATATAGCCAGAGGCGAACACAAATCAGTACAGATTCTATGCTTAATTACAGTATCTTTCAGGAGGAAATCATATAAACTTACATAATAGGGTCTTTCCATAAAAATCCTGTCTTGGCCCTCATAAGCAATGTAGGTCTATTGAATTTTATAAAACTCAAACTTTTATAAAAACTCTGCTGCAGCCCCCAAAACAAGGTTTATCGTTTAAAAGAATCAACACTGAAATAAAAAGAAATAAGAGCAAAGTAAGAAATATGTGCCCTATCCCCATGTATATTTTATTGTATTGCCTCCCTTGCTATAGTCTTCAACGCCAGAAAAAATATGAACTCCCAATTCTCTACCATTAAAATGTGGCCAACTTTTATTGTCAGAACAGAGAAATCAGGGGCCCTGTAACTACCATTCACTCTAACCCTTCATCCTGCCCTCAGGTGCTGACTTGGCTGGATATAGGCTCACTGCACCAGGTCCCAGCTGTATTCAAATTTTCCCCTTTCTTGAAAGAGCTGCCTAATGCCAAGACCTGGAGAAGTTATTGAGGTTAGAAGAAGTATGCTAATTGGGAAGGGCTAATTGTTTCAAGAAGCTGGGGGGGGGAGCTGCCTTGATGGTCTTGGCCTGTTCCTAATAAAATGAAGAAGCAGCACTGACTTCAATCCCAAAATCAAGGAACTCCTGGAGTTTCCACAGGCTAACAAAATGACTTTACCTAGCCCTTTATCCCCCATGGATGACATCTGGAGGGAAACCAGACCCTCTTCTGTCTCCTGTCATAAATTGGTTGTGCCAAGGCCAGTAAATCTGGATTGATTTAAGAAAGTTTTTTTTTTCATCCTCACAATCAAATGAAGTCATTGTTAATTAGATGTTTTCTGTTAACAGTGTCACTCCTGCCTATATTACCTCCTCACACATCAGCTGCACTTATTGCAATATCTTGTTCAGCATTCTGATTTTAATATGAGAAGGGGATAAGCCATCCAGTAATTCAGAATAAAGGAGAAAGTTATGGTTCTAATCTAAAAAAAAAATCCCCCTCCAAAAAAATCCCCACTTGTAAAACAGCTAGAATCTACTAAACAATGTCACAGATATAATTTAACTTCAGGTTAAATTATGCCATTCCAGGTAGATTGTTCTGCCCCAATTTCTAAAGGGTGATGGGGTAGGATTTTAAGAATAATTAAACCAATCAGCTTAGAGTAGGAGTACCTATTAGCCAGAAATCTAATTTAATGCTTAAAGGTATATCTTTGTCATAGGGTTGGCTACCATAAACCAATGTTTTAGGTTTGCTTCTCTAAGTCATGTAGTCAAAACTAAGGTACTCCACTTTATGCTTGTCTTCCCAAACATAAGACATTCTAAACTAATTGAAGTGGACATCTTAGGAAATATGTATAGGATTTATTCCCCAGACGTTTTGGGTTTCGTTGGACGTGGAATTATCAGCTTCAGCTCAAAAGACTGAGTTATAGCATAAAGCATCTTATAACTATGAGTGCATGAGAACATTGTCAACTATGTTCAGACATTTCAGGATGGTCATCAGAACAGAAGGACATTGTTTTTTCAAAGGTCCCCACTAGGTTTACTTTCTGGAAATAACTTTAGGACATTCCTGGTTGTGTACTGCTATGGAGGACTCTGATTGGAAGACATTTGGATATGGCCTAACTCAAACTCAGGGCCCAGGGGCCGGATCCAGCCTATGGGCTATTTAGATCTGGCCTCCTGGGCCACCCTGGAAATAGCGAAGGACTGACCACGGTGCCTCTGCCAATGAAAATGGAGCTTGGGAGAGCCGTGCTCAGCCCACTTGGCTCCATTATCAGCCATGAAGGCCTCCTGCAGCCCTGGGGAGGCCACACACAACTTCGCCAAGCTCCATTTTGCTGGCAGAGGGCTGCAGCAGGCCATTGTGCAGAAAACAGAGCCTTGACTAGTGGTGTTGAGCTAGCCATGCCCACTATGGATACGCTCTCCCCCCCAACACCCCAAGTCAAACAAAACCCTGATACAGCCTTCAATGAAATCGAGTTTGACACCCCTGGCCTAACTTTTTAATTTATTCTTTCTGGAGCAGGACAATTGTGCCTTTTTCAATAAGCAGGACAATTCTCCTGGCAGCTCCCTGTAATCATCTTCCTGCCCAATGGTAGGGATTTGTACTAAAAGAAGTATCTTGTCCTAAACCCTTCCAGCCAGTGCATCTTTGAACCGGGATTACATTTTAGCTGCTATGCTCAAGCAGTTAAGATTGATTAAAAAGTAGCTGAATTAATACTATGAATTCAGGCTACTTCCCATCAAATTACAGCACCAGTTTGTTAATTAGAAGGATGAAAAAGACTTGCTAAGGAGATCATTTCCGGTTCCTGCAGGCGACGGACACGCTGTCGCCGCTCGTCTCCTCGGTGGGCCCTGTAAGGAGCACAGGGGGCCTTGGAGGGGTCTCCTGCCGCAGGGCTGCTCGCTGAAACCCCCCAGACTCGGCGGAAGCCGGCGGGGGTGTTTTTCAGCCTCACCCCAGGAACCGGGGAGCAGAGGGGGGCATGGTACAGCTTCGGCCTGTCCGCCCTTTTGCCGAATGGGCTCCGGGAGGAAGGAATTAATACAAGGAAGAGCGGCTGAATGCTGGTGGTGGGGGAGCCATCCTGATCTCCTAACTCTTGTTAAAGGATAAGCAGCAGACTATTGTAAGTTTGTGTTCAACTTATTTTAAACTGAAGATTAGAGGGGGGTGTTTCTTCTCTTTACACTCCCCCCCTCGGAATAAGCGGCATTTGAATTAGCTCTCTCTATATTGGAATGGAGAGAGAATAAAGGCTGACTCATCACTTGAACATACTAGGTGAGAAAGACTGCTATCACAATTGCAAGAGATGATTGCTGAGCTGTTCTTTTCAAAAAAAACTTTATGGAGATCTCCGTTTTTCTCCCTGTGAAAGGAGGAGCCAAGATGTCTCCCTTCCGTCTTTGCTTTTGCACTTACAAATGAAGTCTGCCTTTTGAAACTACCTTTGGAAAAAAAATCCCTCTGGTACTGTTTTATTACCCACTCTGAGGGAAAACTGGACCTCTACTGTTACGTGGTCTTCCTGGACTTTGATTATTTGACTTTCCCCTTTCTGCTGTGCCTCGGTGCCTTGGAACTGTGAAGGAGAATTAACCTTTCTCATTTGGCTTTGCCTGTCTCCTTGGATCGGCACGGCTGCGTACTCTGCTGACACCATTTTCTTTGTAAAAGACTTATACCATCTCTGAACTCAGACAAATGGGGCCTAAGAAACCACCAACGGGCAAGTCATTTTCGGCTCCTGCGTCTGCCACCTCCAGTCCAAGCATGCAGAAAATGAAAATTACTTCATTGCTACAACAAGAAGGGTCTGGAGAGAGCTCAAAAGAACTATCTGTTACTCAAATGTTTCAAGAAATAATGAGGGGTGAAAATGAATTGAAAAAAGAAGTGACAGATCTCAAAGATGAACTCAGAGATGTTAAACATCATATTTCAGAAAACAAACAGAGAATTGTGGTGTTGGAGGAGGGAGCGGCTGGGCTGGGGGGGGGGAGGTTAAGGCAATCTGGAAGGGAAATGTAGACCTGGAAAACTTTATGGCAAAAATAGAATTTGAAAGAATGTCCTTTTTTCTCAGATTCCAGAACCTACCAGAGACAGAAAATGAAGACATTAAGGATATTATGAGTACAATTTTAGCTGAATACATTAAGAGAAATAAAGAGCAGTTGTGGTGGGATATGGATCTGGTTTACAGGATTAATTCAGCATATGCTAGAAGTCATAATGTTCCAAGGGAGGTACATGTTAAATTTCTCAGGAGGACCACAAGGGATGAGGTGCTAAGGGCCCAAATGGAGGGACCACTAAAATATAAATATGAAGAAATCACCATTCTTAAGCAAATTCCAAAAAGGATAAGAGAAAGAAGGAGGAAGTATTCCTCTTTATCAAAGAAATTATACAATAAAGGAGTTTGGTTTAGATGGCTATTGCCAGAGGGAATGTTGATTTTTGGGGAGGGAAACAGAATTAGAATTAATACAGTGCAGGAGGCTGAAGCCTTCATTAAAAAACACTTTTCTCTCCTAGAGGACAAACATAGGGAAGGTAGTAAAAAGGGTAGCAAGGCACAAGATATGAAGGAGGGGGGCTGTGGCCCCACCTGGGGACAGGGAGGAAGGAGCAATATCGAAAAGGCTCAGGTCACAAAAATAAATGTATTTGAAATATTTGTAATTGTTGATATACTAGAAAGTGACAAAGGAAAAAATGATTGAACACTTGATTTGATACAATGTAGAATAAGATTCTATTTTTTGTTTATCTTTTACACGTTGTTTTTAATATTGTAAAAACTGTAAGATTTGGAGGGATTTCTAGCACTAGCGTGGAAGCTGCCAAAATTTTCTATGTACCCCCTTATCTTTTCCCAAAAATGTTTAAAAACCAATAAAATTCTTTTTTTTTAAAAAAAGAAAAAGACTTGCTAAGAATAGGCTGAGAATTTTGAATGACAGCAGCCCAAACACTTTCAAATCATTCGGTTCTAGATTGTAGCTCTGCCTATTTGAATAAGGTTTTGTTAAGTGCAGCACAATAAATACATAAAAATAAATCCCCTTCCTGCTTTAAATATTTACTTCCTGGGCAGTCTCTTAATACTCTTTTCCCAATGAGCAAATGGTCATAGAGTTGGCTCCTTTTTCTCCTTTCTACTCCGTATTAAAATGTCCTATAAGCACTCAGCCATACTTCCTTTTTTATGATGGATGGTTGACTGAGCTTCAATTGGCTGGGTCCGTACAACATGCTCTCTGCCCATGTTCTCCTAAACAAACTACATAGTGGATTAGCACAATGTTGAATTGGGCCATTGTGGGACACTCTCGCAGGGTGACCAGCTAGGTTTTATGGTTTATAACCTTTTGATGCAAAACTTTGAGGGCTGTTTCCCCCTGCAATATCCAGCTGTTAAAGGGCTATATAAAGAGCAGCACAAGCCTATAAAAAAGAGAGTACTACTAGGGTTAACAAGACTTACTCTTAGGCAAGACTCACCAGCCCATGTAGTCAAAACAGAAAGTGACTTGGGGCACCAAGCTAAGTAAGATGACACATTTAATTTTTAAAAAAATTGAAAAGAAATATAAATATTTGCAGTTCCCTTGAGGGGTGGGAGTAGCAATTACATGTACTGACTAGGGCATTGGTTACTGGCCTGTAGGCTAGTATTAGCACTACTTGCCAAATAAATTCATGTGAAGTTGCATTGATTCTATTGTGCAATGAGCATTATTTTAAACAATTACTCATGGTAATTTTTGATCCTGATGGTTACTATTGGTAACTAGCAACCCTCTTCTTCATTTCTACCTGAGGAAGACTCAGGAAAAATGTCCCAACACTGAAATACTTACCTAAAAGCTGCATAGAATTTCTTAGAGTGTTACTTGGATTAGAACAGCACTTCAATTTTGAGAAATAATACTTCCAAATAATTTCCAAGATTGCCTTTCTCAACCTTCCTCAGTAGATACTTTTTGTCTCAGTCCTACAATCCACCTGTGTTATAATGTATTATATAATGCAGAGAAAGGCAGAAATAAGAGTATTAAGCCAATGAAAGAATCAGAAGACAGGAGAAGAGGCAACATTTCCTTCTAAGAAATCCAGGTAGGTTGCCAACCATTGTTTCAGCAGAGCCACTATTTCTTTAACAGTTATCCAGATGCAAAATAGTTACATATGAGTCTTTCTTTCTCCCTTTCCATGCTATCTCCCATAATCAGTCCTCAGAAAAACTATACTTGCTGAATCCTACCCTTCTTGGATAGTTGTTAAAATTATAAGCAGTCCAGAAAGAAACAAATAAAAAGAAGAGGGGGGGAAAGGGGTGGTACTTCAGATCCAAGCTATCTCAAAAGGAAGAGGGAAGACAAAATAAGAAGGGAAGAAGAGAAAGGCAGATAAGAAAAAATGTTAGATAATCCAATACATTTAGTTCCTTGCCTTTAAATACAGTCTGGTTTGAGGTGAATACTAATATAATTATTGAAAAAGTGGCCTGCTTAATTCAGAAAGCTGAAGGCATAACCCTATATTTTGCTCCATCCTTCTAGATGGTTTGGACATCATTCTAATCATTCTAAGCAAGACTGCAATCAAATAATGAAATTTAGAAGACACAGTGTGGAAAAACTGATGCTCTTCCTGATGAGATGCATTCTGCACAGCCTCAGATGAAGCAAGGTCTCTGTGTATGTATGTATGTATGTATGTATGTATGTATGCTCTTCCAAGTCTGAAGTGCTGATAAAAGTTTTAGCTTTGCTCAACCCACTCCTTTGTATTCCAAAGAGTATCTATTACAGTGAATGTGCAGGAATCCAAATGCTTGTTCTGATCTTTGGAACTCTGTAGAATTTGCACTATGAAGTTACTCACATTTAACCATGATTTACTCAAAATAACTGCATGGGACATACTGAACTACATACTAACCAGAGAGGCTGCTCTTGAACAACATGTTGTTCTATAATGTAGTTAGCTAGTTTTTGATCCCCCAGCAGGTGGTAGCAATTAATCATTCTTGACTGGAAGGTCAACCCTGTTTAAGTTATTATATAGGGGGTTGGGCACACCTGGGAATTCCAGGGCTGTTGGCTAGACTAGGAAGTTTAAAAAATACCCTGGATAATGGCAAATTATGTGATGTTGCTTTTTTTTACAAAATCTGCATCCATACAGTCATCAGGAGTAGAACTTGGCTCAAGGGCATCTTTATTACCTGGGTAGAAAGTATGCCTAGGTGTTATCTAGGTTGCTATGGGTACAATAAAAGTAGGAATCCAGTGAATGGTGATAATGACAGAACCAGAGATGAGTTTAGGAGAAATTGCACAAACATTCTGAATAAATATATTCCAGGAGGAAAATTATTATATTAGATTATATGAATAGATGGCTGAGAATCAGGTGAGACAGTCATAAAAGTAATTAGACCATTTGGCAATCAAAGAATTAATGAGAACTGTGATTAGTGAGTATTGTTTAGATCAAGGTCTGTTTCAAATAGATGGTTTAAGCATGCACATCTGTTCCTGTAGACAAGACATTATAGCAGTAGACAAGGTCAAAATCAGAAACTATTCGCATGTGGATATGCAAAAGAATAAATATATTTCTAAAAGCATGATTGATTTATGTGTTTGTGATGAACTGAGAGACTGATTGACAGACAGAAGAGATTGAGAGATTCTGAAGGTGACACAGACCATCTGTTGATAACATCATGAGTAGATCTTGGGAAGAATTGAGATAAAAGAAAAGGAAAGAGGCAAAAGAAATTTGAGAGAAAGGAGAACAACTGCAGAAAGAGAAAGTGTGAAGCCTGCTTGAAAACCTATTGAAAGCTAGACTGATCTGAATAGAAGTAATGTATGGAAAGAGGATGGGGAGTAAATAGAATATGCCATATAATGACAAAGAAGATTACGGAGATAGGCTAATGAAAATATGAAAAAGGATACTTCGTAGAATGTTGAAGTGGAAGAGGCTATGGATAAAGAAAAATGTACATACAGGAATGAGTGTTGGACAAAAGGAGGAAGAGAAAGAAATAATTTAGTGTTTAGAAAAAAGAAAGCAAGGAATTGTTAAGATCAAAAGCAATAGAGAAAAAGGCCAAACAAAGAATCTGTTGCAGAATGAATGGAATTAAAAGACAGAGTGATGAAGTGGTTTCAGAAAGAAACAAATAAAGGAAAATGCTGTAAGGAAAAATATTAGACATTTGCTGGAAAGTTATAGAGCTACCTCAACAAGTGAAATTTAAATAAATGCCGTAAATGTAACTAATTGAATGAGATGATGAAAAAGAAGTAATGCATGCTATATGAATGTTTTTTAAAAAGTAGAGTGGCAGATGAAAATATGGAGTAATAATATACTATTTCTCCATATGTAAATATGGAGAAATAGTAAAATATGGGTGTGGTTTGCTTATAGAGTAGCTATGAGACTTGCTTGATGCGTGTGCAAAGACTACACCTTTGCCTAATGTTTTGTAGAATATTATTGTTTCCCTGTACAAAAGGACAAGTGGTAAAAGTGACTGCAAAAGCTGCATGGGAGATTACGGAGTTTAGCTCTAAAGTTGTTGGGAAAAATTCTGATTGTTATTTCTCAAACCTCTGCAGTTCATTTTTCATTGGATGAGAGCTCCACTGAGATATTTGCTCTGCAACAGGTCACGGAAAAATATAAAGTGAGAAAATGTAAAGTAAAAGTGAGAAATCAATATACTGTTTGTTGATTCAGAAAAATGTATGAGAAAGTGAATGGGCTATTGCTGAATGTGATAAGAATGATATATGACAGAAGCATCTATGAAAACAAATTAAATGTTTAGCAAATACTTCAACATTGAGTAGGTAGACAAAATCCGTGATGTCTCCTTGGTTGTTTAATCTATTTATGTAAGAAAAGATTACAAAGAATGTTTGTGGTTGTATTAGAGATGTATTGGGAACTTGAGCATACATACACTTTTGCATGCAGGGGGTGACATGTTGTTGGCCAAAAACTTGAATGGTTTCACTAATTGTATGGTGCAATAAGGAATATGGATCTAAAATTTAACTAAGATTAAGATAGCTATTTGGAGAGGGAAAAGAGAATGGATGGGTGGATGGACAGACAGATGGACAGATGAAAAAGTAGAGGAATGTGTGACACTTGGTAGAGTGTTAACTGAAGATGGGTAAATGGGTGGAGAAATTTAAGCATGCGCATATTAGAAGGATGATACTGGATATTACATGGTCTGCTGCAAATAATGTTTCTCAAACAAGCAAACTGGATGTGTCTAAGAGTGAGCTTCTGCCCCCTTTGTCAAATGGGAGATGTGTTATATCATACTATGTAAATAATTTGAATGGAATGGGACTGGTGTCCTTGAGTGTATGGGGTAAAGCAAGGAAAAATAAGAACAGCAATGAATGAGTGCTGAAGGAATGTGGATTGAATTCTAAAGAGAGTGCTAAGGAGAGAATGAGTGAGAATTGATTTGCAAACAAATATACTTGAGGGAAGAGTGAGTAAATGGAAAGGAATGGAAAAATTGAGAAGTCTGTTTCCATAAATTGAGGAGATCCCCCTAAAAGAGAAAGGTGAAACATTTAGAAAAAAGGCTAGAAATGAGGAGACTGTGAGTTCTAGTTCTACCTTAGGCACAAAGCCAGTTAGGTGACCTTGGGCCAGTCACACACTCTCAGCCCAACAAAGCAGGCAATGGCAATCAGAAAAACCTTGGCAATAAAACTGCAGGGATTTGTCTAGGCAGTCTCTGAGAATCAGGCACAATTGAATGAGGTCTGCATGTGGTGGAAGCAAATGATTTGTCAAAATAGAAAGATATAAAGAGGGCAGTGCATTGCGTTGATGTAGACAGGATCTAATTACATTGTCCTTTATTGTTCCTATCTCACGCCTCTAACTTCCTTTGCTTGTTGTTGCTTAATCTCTCTCTCGCATTCTCACATAGCACGGCTGATTCCGGGAGGGAATAACCTCCGGGCGGTGTCTTCGGGGGTTTGATCAGCGCTTCCTCTTGCAGGAGAAGCTAAACCACAAATTCTCCCAATCGCATTATCGGAAATAAAGCCAGCTGGTGCACCCCGTTTATCCATACCATGGGGGCGCGTGGATAACAAGCAATGGTTTCGCTCCCAATTGATCAGCTTTTCCTGCCCGCGCCTAGTAAAAACCGTTCGGGGGAGGACGGGACGGGACAAGCTGCTCTTTCTCAGTTGCAAGCAGTGAAAGAAACCTGACACTTTCTTTGCTGGTCGAGGAAGGTGGGTTAAGCCTTGGATCGGGGCCGCTGAAAAACTCTTTGGGGAAGGGTGACTTTTTTGCCTGAGTTTTCTCCCTCGCTGCACAGCACAAGCCCCATCCAGAGTATCTGAGCCGCTTTTATTTTTATAGCTCGTTCTGCCCTTTTCTAAAACAACTGCGGAAGATCTCTTCCACACGCAATGCGCACCCACCCTTGCTCTCTCAACCCTCGGTTCCACACAACTGCCAGAGAAAAGGGCTTCGGATCACCACTGGAAAAAGAGGCGCGCAGTTGAGCTTTGGGATTCCCGCGTCTCTGCCGCCACCGAGTTTAGCCAGTCGGACTCCATCCCATCCCACAGCCAGCCTAAAGGGCGGGGACCCCGCTGGGAGATGCCTTTGCCTTGCACCCCAGCAGCAGAGGGCGGGGAAGCGAAAGAGGCTTTGCTAGCCCTGACTTGAGCCTTGCCTCCGCAGCTGCCGGACCCAAGGCTCTGCCGCCGCCCCAGGGGAAATAATTGCTGTGTTGGTTCCATTAAGCAGAGGTCTTCAAATTTGGCAACTTTAAGACTTGTGGACTTCAACTCCCAGAATTCTCCAGCATAGCATAGCTGGCTGGAGAATTCTGGGAATTGAAGTCCACAAGTCTTAAAGTTGCTAAGTTTGAAGACTTCTGATTAATGGAACCAACAGAGCAATTATTCCACCTGGGGCGGCGGCACAGCTATGCTGGCTGGAGAATTCTGGGAGTTGAAGTCCACAAGTCTTAAAGTTGCCAAATTTGAAGACCTCTGATTAATGGAACCAACAGAGCAATTATTCCACCTGGGGCGGCGGCACAGCTATGCTGGCTGGAGAATTCTGGGAGTTGAAGTCCACAAGTCTTAAAGTTGCCAAGTTTGGGGACCCCTGCATTAGATTAAGGTCTCCACCCGCCAGCTTTTCACCTGGTACCGCAACGTCTTCTACAAACCTCCGCCCGACCAGCCGAGAAAGGAAGCGCACCCACTAACATGACTTGGGACGGCAGGCGATCCTTTTGCCGAGACGTCTACTACTCTCCGTTCTTCATCCCGGTTCGGGCACGAAGGGGAGGGGGATGCCCGTCCCTCTTTAGATCTGGCAACCTGCGATTTACAACTAGGTGCCAGAGACCTGTGTGTTTTGGATCCACGTCTGAACGGAATTGGGGGTTTCTTCCCTAGAAGGAGCAAAAAAGAGTTTCCCAAAGCTATTCTTAGCTTGCTGAAAAGTAAATTCCACCTGCCAACAGATTCTCCCCAGGGATTTAGAGGAAAGCAAGTAAGGGTTGGAGCAGTGGTGAAATTCATTTTTTTTTTTTACTACCAGTTCAGTGGGCTCGGCTTGGTGGGCGCGGCAGGGGAAGGGTACTGCAAAATGTCCATTCCCTTCCCACTCCAGGGGAAGGATACTGCAAAATCCCCATTCCTACCCCACTCTGGGGCCAGCCAGAGATGGTATTTGCCAATTCTCCGAACTACTCAAAATTTCCGCTACCTGTTGGTAAGAACTTGCTGAATATCACCCCTGAGTTGGAGGCCCTTACTTGGCTTCCTTAGGTTGGAAGCCCTCCTTGGCTCTGGGAACTATTTCTGAGTAGTTCCCAGAACCAAGACCAAGGTCAACCATCTTATATAGTTCCAACTGGCTTCTCTCAAACTGGTTTTTGTGGATCATCCCCATCTGTACGCATCCACATCCTGTAGCAGAGAAGGACCCCTTGTCTGGTCACTGGCCTGAAGGAGAAATAGAGAACCCCCCACAAACCTGAAAGAAAGTTAAGTATCCCAGACTGCAGGAGTCTTAACTATAACCCCTCTTCTACAGCTATGGTGTTGTTGTAAAAGTAATTCTGTCTTAATCAGATGCGTCTTAGTTAAATAAAATAGAAGCTTCTTAATCTATGAAATAAACTGGGAAATGGGGAGGGGCGGTAAAAGAAAGAAGTTGGGGGGGTCACTTGAAAACAAATCCAAGCTGCTTTAGCCTGAAAGTCAGAGCCGGGACATATGGGATGGAGAAGGTCCGGGGGAGATGGCTGGTTTTGTTCCTCTACCCAAGAGAAAAAATTCCTCCCAACTGCCTATACTTTCAAGTGGTGAATATGGTCAAATTCCCAAGGGGAAAGTTCAGGTTGAAACCACATTCCTGACTCCCTTCTTGGTTGCTGGCCTTCAGAAAGGCTACCAAAAGTTCAACCCTGTTAAAGAGGCACCACTGGAAATCCTTTGCCCAAAAGACTGGCAGCTTTCAAAAAAAAAACCTACAGTTGTTTCAAAACACATCTCGGTACTTCCAGAGTTACTTCAAATGAAAAGTTGCCCTACCTAAGTAGGTTTTCTTAAAAGAGAGAGAAGCCATTAATTAATATCATGGTGGTTTTTTTCCCCAGACTTTCTCTCCCTGCTTGAGCTTATTTAAAATATGAATGTGCCTAGGCCACCTCTAGTTTCTGCATATCCCCTGAGGTTTCCATCATTTCATGTAAGCATTAAAGTAGCTCTTTCCGCCTTATTCTGGGATGTTGAGTGTGGGTTGGTGTTTTGTTTTTCATAAGAGGTCAGCTCCAATTAATTCAGTTAAAAATGCACCCTTTTTTCTCAAGAAACACTCAAGAACTTCAGCAACTAGGCTGCCATCTTATGCTGGCAGTCCTCAACTTACGACCACAACTGAGCCCCAAATGTATGTCGCTAAGAGAAATTTGTTAAGTGAGTTTGCCCCATTCACGTAACAAATGCGGTGGTTCACTTAACAAGTGGATGGAATGGGAGATAGATCTGGTCTATAGAGTGAATTCAGCATATGCCAGAACACACAATGTACCCAGGGAGGTCCATATTAAATTTCTTAGGAAAAGCACAAGAGACGAAATTCTGGGTGTACAAAGGGGGCAAGCATTGACATATCACGACAGGGAGATAACCATCTTGAAGCAGATCCCCAAAAAAGTTAGGGAGAAAAGGAAAAATTATTCGCAACTGGCGAATAAATTATACCAGAAGGGGGTGTGGTTTAGATGGTTGATGCCTGAAGGTATGCTCGTATTCTGGGAGGAGACAAGAATTAGAATTAATACACCCATAGAGGCACAGGCCTTTATGGAAAAAAACAAAGCGAACTTAGAAAAAACAGAAGACTCTACAACGGTTATTCAGGACACGGGAGGGGCCGGAGCTCTGCCAGCGGGGGGAGAAGGGGCAACACCAAGAAAGCTCAGATCACAAAAATGAATAAGAAAAACACATTGTTATAGACAGTTCTTAAATTAGTAACCTGGTTGTTTAAGTGAAACCAGCTCCTCCACAGACTTTGCTGGTCAGAAGGTCGCAAAAGGGGATCACATGACTCTGGGGCATTGCAACTGTCATAAATGCGAGTCAAGCAACCGAAAGTGAACTACTTAACCATGGGGATGCTACAAAGGTCGTAAGTGTGAAAAAGTGGTTCATATAAGTCACTTTTTTTGGGTGCCGTTGTAATTTTGGACAGTCACTAAATGAACCGTTGTAAGTCCAAGGACTACCTGTGAGCCAGTCCCATTGAGCTGAGTTTCCTCACTTGCAATTTTGAGAGCGCCCCTAATGCCTTCTGTTGCTCACTCCAAAAGTTAGTCTCACCTAGCCTCAATTTATGATTTAAACCACACACTTATGTCATCAGTTCTGGAAGCTGAATAAAAGCTGCAGGCTCCAGGTAGGTAACAGCCACCTTACCGCCCACGGTTGTTGTGGTGGGCATAAGAACATGCCTTCCTTTCCTCTGATTCTTGTAAGCAACATCAAAGGATATGTTACAGGTAGAACTAAAATGGATTTGGAGTCTGTTGCGGAACCAACCAAGTGGCTAAGGCCCAAGGCAATGCCCTTGGGTCATTAATCTACTTCCAACACCACTTCTCTTTCCCAGCATTGCTTTTCAGAGTTATTGTGATTATTTCAGACTTCCTTTTATACCTCGTGCTTGCACTTCTGATATTATCTTCTCTCCAGGCTTCTTTCCCACAGGAAAGGAAAAGATCATTTCGGTATTATTTTTAGGAAAGAAGAGAAGTTATACTAATGCAACTCCATATTTGCACAGTTCCAAAGTGAGGCTGGTGGGGAGCCCTCGCCTTGATTTAATATTTTATGTTTCCTCGTTGCAGCATCCTGAAAATAATTACCCTTATAAAACTGACTTCAATGTGGATTCTTTGCCAGTTTCCTTGTCTTTGTCCTTTGCTGTCTCAATCTCTTCTCCTGGTGAGGTAAAACCAGTTTTGCCCAGCAGTTAATCAGTTTTCAGTTCTCTTGCTACAGTACACAAGACCTAGCAAGCTGCATAATCATGGCAAGGATTTTCTCCCTCCTCCATTGGTATTTCTGCCCTAAATATGAACTTTACAGTATTTATATATAAATATGTATAACTTTATATTTAAGTCAGAAAGCTGTCTACCCTTATATTTCTACATTTATTTTTAACTTCAAAGTGACTAAAAGATATGTGGAAGAATACATAGCCTAGAACCCAAGCTGTAAAGATCCTCTAGAGCAGGGGTCTCCAACTTTGGCAACTTTAAGGACTTGGGCTTCAACTCCCAGAATTCCTCAGCCAGCGCATCCCCGATGGTTCTTGGGGCCTATATGGATGCATTCATGTAGTTACCTAGGCAATAATAAGGAAGTAGTTCATTATTGTCCAGATTTTTCTTTAATTTCCCAATCTAGACAACAGCCCTGGGATTCCCTTGTGGTCTCCCATCAAATTAAAAAATTAAAGTCCAGCACTGCTCAGTTTTATTGTAAACTAAAATCACTGGGTGCTGGTAGGTCCTATGCCATCAACCACACAAGTTATTTTTTGAACCAGTGGCAGCTTCTCGCCCTCTAAAGAAAGTTTGAAGGCAGGATTAAAATACGGATTTATTTAGAATACACTTCCCAAGCCTGATGCTTTCTTTGCCACATTGCCATGAGCACCAAGGAGATTTAATGTAATTCGGCATCCAGTCACAAGGGATAACACAGTGCATGGTGAGACAGTTCATACGTACACTCGATTTTATGCTGGTATTGTTTTGTGCCAAAATTAAAAAAGGGTGAGATAACGCTTTCAATCAAGCATAGAGGTGTGTAAGATTCCACTGTACATGGGCTAAAATGCCATCCCCACCTCTCACCCCTCACCCCCCCCCCCCGCCCCATCTTTCCCTTGGGATCAGAAGAGTTTGACTAGCACTGTAACCACTTGTTGGGGACATCTGGTTACGGGATAGTTGAAAAACCCACAACTGCAGGTCGAACACCTGCGACCTGCGACCTGCTGCTCGGATAAAATAATGGAGATCAGTTCCTCCCTCTCTCCCTCCTTCTCTCTCTGTCTCTGTCTCTGTCTCTCTGTCTCTCTGTCTCTCTGTCTGTCTGTCTGTCTGTCTCTCTCTCTCTCTCTCTCTCCCTCCCTCCCTCCCTCCCTCCCTCCTTCTCCCTCTTCTTCTCTTCTCTCTCCTTCCTCCCTTTGAGGAAGGACTCAACCCTGGAGAATTATTGGCGAGAGAAACCAAGAGCAGCAGGGCCAAAGCAGACAGACGAAGAATTGAAAGTCAATGGAGTTCCTCTACTTTCTGTTTCGACAGCTATCCTCCCTCCCTCTCCACCATCACAACCCCTCTGCTTGTGGACCCATTTCTACCAAATGTTAGAAAGGTTTACTTCTCCCATTGCACCCCTCGGACTCCGCGTGGCTTGACGCCTCCTTTCACCCAGGTGAGGCGGAAGGGCAAGAAATGGTTTGCCGCATCTGTCTCTGCCAGGCAGGTGGACCGGGAGGGAACGTCTCGGAATTGATCCGTCTTTGTTTCTAAATAACAAGGCTGGATGGGTGAGTTGCTTAAGAGTCTAAATAACAACTTTAATTCATCAGAGGAGAAAGGAAGAATGGAGAATAGATTGGAACAGAAGGGTAACATTGACCAAGATTGGGGGGGGGGGGGAAGCGAAGATGTTAAATTGTAGGATGCCAGGAAAAAAGCAGAGAATTTCTCTAGGGAATAACATTCCAAGGCCTTTGCCTTTTTTTATTCCATCAGTTTTACCCGCTGAATAAATAAGCAAGATACGCAAGATACATTCATTTTATACACACCTATTTTGTGCATGAAATTTGGTGTTAAAGTACTTTCACGTATCACCCTGCATGGAAGGGTGTGCCTGGGCAATTAATGTGACTGCGAGAAAAATGTGCAGATCTTGCACTTGAGATTTTTAGGAATATCTATTTAATAAGCTCTTGCATATTTGGAACCGCACACCTAGCTGCCTTATCTAGGATTCCCTCAGAGAAACAGAAAAATAGATACACGGCCAGTTCAAACCATGCTATCAGCATTGGAAATATACACAGTTGTAAACCAATAAACCTATTATATGCTTTAGGAAAGAGAGTACCACTGATTTAAAGGGAGAGGATTATAAATACAGGCAAAGGGAAATAATATGTAAATACAGGCAAAGGGAAATAATATGTAATTTGCACAGAAATTTGTGCTTTTGGCCACTTTGCAACTGCAAACAAATTAGGTGTCTATAGATTCATTTCAATCTTCTAGATCAGTGCTTCTCAGCCTTGGTGCCTTTTGGGAAACACCTTTCGAGATCATCAACTCATTCCAGATGCAGGGAAGTTGGAACCGTAAAATGGGCAGAGCCTCCCTACCAGCCTTTCCCCGTTTCCCAGAGACTTCTGCAAAAGTGAACACAATAAAAGAATCCGGCATACTTGAAAAGGGAGAAATAAATACGACTCTCCTTAAGGTTGATTCTTATTATTTTCCTTACAGTGGAACTCAGAGAATGACGACCCCACATTGGCTGCAGGGAAAGGATTGTTTCTAAGAGCCTCCGCCAAGTTTCTCATGGCTTCCCTCCGTTAGCAGCCCCATTCCTAGTTGTTGGCTAATGCAAGCCTCACACGCTCCAGTCTATCGTTTCCATCTTTGATGCTTTGTAAATAAAGGTCACCCCGGAACCAGTTTCCCCCAGTTGATGTACCAGAATCAAATTCTCTCGCTCCCGTTGTACACACCGCCCACAGGGCCACGGTGACTCCCTGTTGTCTGGGAAGACTCTCTGTCCAAAAGGAATTTCTCCCAATTGCCCTGGTACTGCAAGGGGGGGCGGGGGCTTCTGGAAAATATCTTCTGGGGTCGTTTCAGTCTCTCTGAGAAATCAGGGCTGCTGTTAACAGCCACTCTGAGCTCAAAAGAGAGGTGTCCCATTTCAGGGAGGTGTCACAATCTTGCTTAGAAGAACCCAGAGGACAGCTAAAAATGGAGTTCTGGATCTTGATCGCTCCCTGAACAAATCCTTTGCAAACCCTATTATTTAGTATATCAGGAACAGTTACGAGACTTGAAAAGTTCAGAGGTGAAGGGCTGGAGTGAGGAGCAATATGCTAGCCAGAGCTGGTAGATAAATCCAAATAAAAAGTTCTGGCAAGATGCTAACCTAGGCAGTTATTTTATCTCTCCCTCCCCACACGCCACCCTTTTGTTTTCTGTCTCTCTCTCTCTCTCTCTCTCTCTTGAAAGCTGTTTTGCAAACCAGCATTTACTGACAAGGAAAAGGAATGGTCAAAATCAACTCACACTTTTGGCACTGACTTGTCTCTGGAAATTAGTCGTAAGGTACCAAAGACAGATATATTCTTCTAATGAATACACATGGCTTTCCAATCTGGTCTTAAATTTTAATTTTTGAAAATATGCGTCTTTCTATTTCGCCGTCTGTTTTATTTTATTTGTATATCTTATTTATTTCTTCCCACATTTTCCTTCCTTTTCCTGTCCATAGATCAGAACAAGTATGGGAGAAATGCACAAAATTTATTTAAAAACAACAACAACAACAACAACAACAACAACAACAACAACAACAACAACTGGAGATTATCAGTGTGCTTGAAAAGGGAGCGCCCATTCTTTTCACTTTCTGGGTTCATTCTTTACTCAGAAAGTGAAAAGAATGGGCGCTCCCTTATTTAAAAATGAATAAACAAACTAAGCTGGCAAACTAAGAAAATAAAGGAAATCTCCATCTTAGTCCTCTTATCATTTCTTCCACCTTAAATCCTCTCCTGTATCCAGCACCCTTTATTCCAGCGGACTCCCTGAACAGATCAAATCTTCCAAACAACGTTGCGATGCTTGGAGTACCACATACTTCTTCCAGGCTTCCTGGACATCTTCCTTACCCATTTCAACTTCCAAGACGTGTATTTTTTTTTTGACCCCATTCTTACTCTTAAAAAAAAAAACTTACAGTGATTCCAAAACGGGGAGGGATCAATGTTGACCCTTTCTTTGGCTTGCCCCCTCCACACATCGTTTCAAATGAAGCCGTTTTCGTTTGTGATATTGTGGCATAAGCAAAGTTTAAGCAGGTGAAAAGAGATTTCATTTCCCAGAATAATTCATTTCTAAGTGAAGATTTTAGGATGGGGCAAAAGACAACGGGGTGCAATAGGAGGGGGAACTTCTGGTCCCCACCACTCCTTCCAGGGAGCCCAGATGCCTGCAGCTGAAATTGATCTCTAACATACAACACAACTGTCCTCCTCAGTGTTGATACTCACCCCCCCCCCCAAATGTAGCTGAAACGGGAAGATCAGTCTGCCTGCTTTGTCACTTCAAGAGAATTAACAGGATTTAAAGGCAGCACTTAGGGTTACACTGCTTGGATGGTCTGTTTGCTTTGATTCCCAGTATGGGGACAGTCTGTTTGAACCGATTCCCAGTGTGGTCCTGGGGGGGGGGAAGGATGACCACCATCTCACCAAGAGCCTTCATCCCTCCGGAGGAAGGGAGTTTCACTGCTCAGCAGCCCCCTGGACCCCCCCCCCAGTGCCAATAGATTTATGGTCTCCCTCTCCACACTGTCTTTTTCCCTCTCTCTCTCACTCCCAAACGCCCATCCATAGTAATTAGCACATATGTTCTAAATAGATGATAGTTTTGTGAGCAATAAAGCAATTACCCATCGGTGAAGCTGACAGTTCCTCCAACTAAACTCCAACCAGCAGCTAATTGGAAAAGTCATTTCAGCTCCATTGTCTGCAATTAGTCTTGCTAAACTACTACACCCAAACTAGCCAGTTTGAGGTTTATTTATTCATTTTCATCGAATCGGGTGTAAACTTGTGCAAAATCCGGATCTTAATTTGTCTCTTTCCTTGCTTTCTGTCCCCCCCCCCCCCTCTGTAGCAATTCCCATTCACTTCACACACTCAAGAGACAGAGTTTATTTCCCTCAGAGAACTGAAAGGCTGGGTAATTCCCAAACACTCATCACATTTGCTACAGCTTTTGTTAAAAGCTACATTTCCTCAGACACAAACGCGGTCAGTTTAGTTACATAGGCAAGATTTAACCGCTCCCTCAAACTTTCAATTTTTTTAGGAACCCCCCCACCCCCTCCTCTTGTTCAATGTTTAACTTCAAATTGGGGGATTACTGGGAAGATTCTCGCTCTAGCCCAAAGCACTACATCAAAATAAATCAGGTATTCTAGTTAATACGTAGCAGGTCATTTTCTTGGTGACAAATGAGGTGATTAAGGGAGCTGAGAAAAAAAAAAGTTCAACCAGGAATTTCGGACCAGTTAGCACAGTTATAGTTGTTTTAGTAGTGGTGGTGGGGGGGGAGTCAGAAAGAAAAGAGAATAAAGAGCAGCTGCATCTGACCCATTTTTCCTGAAGATAAAAAATATGAAGAGGGTCTTCTTTGAGGGAAACGTGTGTGTGTGTGTGTGTGTGTGTGTGTGTGTGTGTGTGTGTGTGCCCACACTCATACAAATGCATGCAAAGAGGCTGGAAGGAATAACCAAGGCCTGCTTAGGAGCACTAACTGGACTCCTGCGTTGGCTTTAATGCCACTTTCTGTGGCATGAATCAAGGGGCTTTTGTCTATCCTGGGCCAAAGCCAAGCTGGGGTTGAGAGGTAGGGCAGCCACTCAGCTCTTAGAAGTGCAGAGGCATTGCAGCAGGAATGCGCCAAATGGATGAATGGAGGCGGGGCCTTGACTCAACCCGACTGCTGTCCAGTTAAACTGGAGAAATCGGGAAGGACAGAACCGTGGGTTGAGTTGGAAATGGGTGGCCTTATCAACAAAGCCTTCTGCAAGCAGAAGTATTTGAAAATACGTCTGTGCCTGATGGCTAAGAAAAGAAGAGGGGCCACACTGCCTCTTGCAGCCAAAGCCTATAACGTATGGCTCTTACACTAGTAAGGGTAGAAGGGCCACCTTCGGAGCCACAGGAATCCTTGTTAAGATTCAGCTTATCCATCTTAACAGTCTAGCAATAAAACACACACTGATCTCACAGAGGTAGATAAGGGCCAAGCAGCAAGCAAGCTGGGAAATCATGAAGGACATCCTCGAGGGCCTGTCCCAAATTTAGGTTAGTCTGAGCACTTTGGGGAAGGGAGCAGAGGTCAGCCAGGTGGCAGCCAGAGGCTCTGCAGCCACAACCAACTCTTCCCATCGAGTGGCCAGGCCTCCTGACCTCAGTCCAGTCCCTCCCTCTCCAAATGGGGAGCTTGGTAAGAAGCCTCCCTGCAGGAATTCTCCTGTGATTCTTTCCAATAATGGCGCAAGGATCCTTATTTAAAAGATCCAATCTCGGAATGCCAGCATTGTGTGAATGCAGTGCAAGGCCAGGAACCTGGGGAAGGCTGGAGGACCCTCTGCAGGAGCCCAACCCTTCATCTTGCCTCCTAGGAGCAACCCAGTTTCTCCCTGCCTAGCCTGGCCTAGCCTGGTCCCTTTCCTTCTGTGAAGAGCAATTAGGAGATGCCTATTCAAAGCTGCTGATCCAAGGAGAAAAGAGGAATAGATAAAAGGCGACTTCAAGTGACCTCTTCGTTCTTTTCACACCAACCTGAGCCCCCAGAATAGCTGAGGATCGGCTGGGACAAAAGAGTCCCCTCCCTCTTTTTTGCCCTTTCAGTTCTAGGAGCCTCTTTGCAAGGGGCTGACAATAAAGACGAGCCCTCTGTTCCTCACCCGCAATTCTCCAGGACCTTTAGAATACTTTCTGTCACGCGCGCGCGCCCGCGCGCACACACACACACACACTGCTCCCCTTAGCCTGCTTCAGTGTGGTGCGATTCTTTATGGTCTGTTTGGGTGGCTGGTTTCACTGACTTCTCCCAGTGCTCCCTTCCGTCCCTCCCGCGCCCACCCGCCCGACTCTTTCCCTCCGCCTCCCTCTCGGTAGCCCGCCCGTAATAAACATATCTTGGTCCTGACAGTCTAAGGGGGAAAACCGCGATTTATTATGTCCAGCAAGCCTAGGATGAGCTGGCGGGGGTCGGGGGAGGATGGATAGTGCACAAGAAGTCCAGCTGGGTTTCTTGGACGCCTCCCTTTTCCAAACTCCACCTTGCACCACTTCAGCGCATTTCAGCAAAATAAAGAAACGCCAAGTTTCTCACTTTGCCCCAAGTGGGGTTTTCTCCCTTTCCCTGCCCTTCAATTTCACTTTGACTCTGAAGGCCACGAAAGGGAAGCGTCCCTTAATCGCCCCTGAGCGACCTAACAGATAAAATGTCCACGAGACGGGCCAGCCACTTTAGTCTTCTAGGTAAATGGTTTGGGGGCGACGGTGGGACGAAAAGCGCTGATTCCCGGCTCCTATTCCCCAAGACCTCTCTTTCCGGCCGCAACTCAAATCAGGCCTGGTGCCTCCGAAGATCCGGCCTTTGCCTTTGGATCTCCTGAACAAGAAGTTCTTTCCCACCCTGCTTTCCAAACTGGCCATTCCCCCCGTTCCTTTTTTCGCCTTCCACTCAAAGCTCCCTACAGCTTTGTACCAATACTGTAGTAAATATCAGACTGCGAAATTTTTATAGGGTGAGAAGTCCAGGGGGTGGGGAGGGACTTGGTTTAATAGGAGGAAGAAGTGAACTTGTGGGTCGTTTGGTTCACCCAAAAGTGAACTTTAACTTTTTCAGAGGGCCAAGAAGGAGATTTCCTCTCAGGAATTGGCCAACGTTGCCTGATGGAAAAATCGATGGAGATGTTATCCTACACAAACTTTCTTGGGGGGCATTGTCCCTTGAAGGGGGAAGGAAGGAATGGAGTGGAGTGGAGTAAGGAGGACCTTTCCTGGGAAGAAGCGGCAAGGAATTCCCAGGGATTGCGCTAGACAAGGACTTGGTGCCCCTTTGAGCTCAGTGTGGCAGCCACCTCTCGTTTTCGCCCTTCAGCTGCTTCTCTCTGAGTCAGCGCCTGGCTCCCTGTTGCCCCCCTAGGCCACATCAATCCCCGGGAATGGTCTGAGTTGGTAGGCCAGGTGGCCACAAACTTGTGGAAAGGATCCTCCTCCTTGCTGGACAGCCACAGTTGAGATTTCATGCTTCTTTTCCAACAACTTTGAAGATACACATGTTAGTTTTCAACTGGTGAAGATGGTCTCCAGGGAAGCAAAATAATGAAACTCTTGACAGTATCGCAGGCTCAGGCTTCGCTTTGAATAAACAGGAGGTTTTTCCTCTCCTTTGGTGGGGAAAGGCACTTTCTCTAAACTTGCTATCTTTTTCCCACCGTGTTTGCAAAATCTTATTGATTTTGGAGGGCTTCCTTACTTCCAAATAAGTAGTTTGAAAGTAATTGCTAATGGCTTTTGTAGTACCCGGTATCCAAGAACTAAATAAAGATACTTATATCTGACTTGGATATTGGATGTGATCAAGGACTACACAGACCATGCATACAAACAGGTATCCCCCACTTAAATATAACCATAGTCTTCCTGAAAGCAGGTTAATTTTTATTCATTTCAGCTTTTTTTTTTTTTAAAAGAGAAGATTGTTTGATGACTTTCTTTTAAAAAAATCAAAACCCAACATTTCCTCAAGTAAAAACAATAAGGAGGACGGCCAGATCAGTTGCACTTCACGAAGAAGGGAAGGAAAGATACCCCTCTTTTTTAAAAAAAAAATCTAGGTGGCTATTTATAGACAGGAGCCAAGAACCTGCTGGAGACTTTTCGATGGAAGATTCAAATGAGAAGAACAATTCTCAGACGGGAGGGCGCAGCTATCTGCGATGTGCAAAATTAGATTTATACAGACTGCGAGTAATGGGAGAGAAACAGGCAAAAGCCGGCATTGTCTTCGAATGAGCTGGGGTGGGAAAACAGTTTCACTGAAAATCGGGTAGCAGATGAGCAAAGGATTTACCCGTGACCAAGGCCTACTTCTGCTGGTGGAGGGAACAGCCTTGCTAGGTAGGCTCCTCTGCCTAACGCAGGCTTCTGAGAGGCACTGATGGATCTGGGCAAGGAATATCTAGACCATGGCCATAGCTGGGCACTCTGCACTTGGCCGGACCTAAAAAGAGATGGGGACGAGGGGCTGAATTGTTTAGGCAACCATTAATCTTTTGCCCGTAGAGTGGAAGTGCTGGACGAAAACCCTGGAGGGAGAATGCATCTCGATCTGCTCTCTGATGACCCGGGCAGCCGAAAGCTAGGAAGCCAACCTTGGGGAGACTCCCTCGAAGTCTTTGAGAGCTGATTTGCGGGGCTCTCAAAGGGCCCAGCAGGCTGTTAAGTCTGTGAAAGCAAGAGAACAGAATTCCAAGCACGCCTTCCGTATGGCTTGCTTTCTGGGTTTGTTTTAAGGTTGATCTATGGAGAACGGGAATGGCATATGTGTGCTTTAAAAAGCAGCTCCCAAATGTCATGTCCTAACGAAATGCAGCTGGATCTCGCACCAGAATAGGAAGTGAACTGCTCAGCTTTCCTTAAAAAAAAAAGTAACATATTTTTCTCCACTCAGGAAAGCGAAGATCCCGATAGCTTTCCTTATAAGGATGATTTAACAAGATAAGCAAATCGTAGCACAAGCCAAGCAGTCCTATCTATGATAAAGGACGAGAATAATGCAGATGAATTTTCAGGGAAATTGGGCCTTTAAAAGAAACTGGTTTCGGGGGAAACAACGTATCTAGACATAGATATGTTTTCTTTTTATTCCACAGTTTAGCTTTTATTTTTAAATTAACAGAGGAAGGAGTCAGGTGTCTTCTTTTCTCTACCTCCCTGTCCTTTTAGAAATAACTGGACAACTTATATCTAAAGTATAGCAGCACTTCCCTTTAGTCCAGGCAGGGTGTAAATCTCCCCTCTTCATATACCAGCCCTGAAGAGAGTGCTAGGAGGTCTTTCTTCTACACCTATCAACGTTGTTGTTCTGCTCAGAATTAAGTTTCATATCATTCAGTTGGCCCTATTCCCAGGAAGGGGTCTTTGGGACTACATCTTCAAGGGGCGCAGGTCCTTCCCTTGATCTAAGTGCTTCCATAGAAAAGGATTTGGGTGGCAAAGGATTCGCTCAGCCTGAATCTCTACTTTCACATAAAACACCCCATCAAAATATGCAAAGGGCTCATCTAAAGTATCAAGACAACAACCCAGGTTTTTCTTTACGTAGGCTTCGGCTCCTTATTCCCCAAACATTACAATTTCATGGGACACCATCCATATGGTTTATGGCATCGGCAGCCCTGCTCTCTCGTGTCCAGAAAATATCGTGAATGTCCTTTGATTTCAGTTTCTATGTCTCTTCTCCCCGTTTAAAAAAAGAGAAAGAAAGAAAGAAAAAACACTCCACACCTGAAAATGTCATCTGGCACCTTGGATGCCCAAAATACAACCTCCTTCTGTTTAAACCATTTACCCATTACTGGCCAAACTGGGATTCTCCATATCAATAAACACCACGGAAACCAAAGCAAATTCAGTGTAAATACAACTAGCCTTGGACTTCAAGTTAGAGCTTTCCTCTGTTTTTTAGATCAGATCTAAATTTTTGCCTAAAGCTATTTTTGCCTAAAGCTAGACGGGCTTTTCAGCAACTTTAATACGATACATTATTATTATTATTATTATTATTATTATTATTATTATTATTATTATTATTATTATTATTATTATTATTATTATTATTATTATTATTATTATTATTATTATTATTATTATTATTATTATTATTATTATTATTATTATTATTATATTACAGTCTCTCTGTAAAAGAAAAAAAGCGGGGGACATGTATTTATAAAGTATTTCTAGATCTGAGCCATCTAAATTAATGCCGGTGGGTAGTTTAAGGATTTCTTCTGTTCTGTTTCTTTTTCCCAACTTGAACTGATATTCCTTAGGATCAAATCTCAGAAACTTAAGTGGCCACTAATCACCCTATGTTTTCTTTTTTTTTAAAAAAAAGCAGATATTGCACAGGGTGTTATCTGATATCCTTCTGACAAGGACAAAACTCCACACATTGCTTTACACCCAGAAATAATGGGGAGATTATTTGTCCTTCTTTTCAAGGCAACCCATAGTCCCTTCCTTTTAATAAAGGCTGTATGCTGGAGTGGAGGGGGAGGCCTTCGTCGCTGCCCTGCCTCTCTTTTTTCATTCTGTGGATCTCGCCCGTCGTCCCTCTAATCTGTTGACAGTCTCCCTCCCTCAGATAAACAATCTGCAATCGATCTTTTCATTAGGTGATCAAGTAACAAGCCAAGCAGGTAAAGATCAGAGTGCGAGCAAGCTCAGCTCAGACACCGCAGGGCCCCAGTGGCATGCTCTGTCTGCCGGGCAGATGCAAAGCTCCGGCGAGAAGACGGGGGGCTCGACGCAGCCCCCGCCTAGGCAGACTTCCGCCACCGCCGAAAGGGTCCAAGGACTCCCCTCGGAAGGTGAGTAAGCGCCTGCTCCTAACCGAGAGTGTTTCTTAAGAAAAAGCACACATATATCTGGCGAAACATACACGCGTGGCTCCTCCTTGGAGGGGTGGATGGTGGGGAAAGTTCGGTGAATTTCGTGGAAACCTATCCGTAGATTTGTCCTTTTCTCTTGAAGATTGGGATAACGAGGAAGTTTATGTATTGCACACAGCGTCTGTCCTCTAAATTTTCCCAATTTTCCTATCTCAAGACAGCTGCCCCCCGTTCTATGCTCCCCACCTACACACAAGAGAGAGAAGGGGGGAAGACACACACGCACACAGAGAGAGGGGGGAGAGGGAGGAGAGGGAGAGAGAGAGAGAGAGAGAGAGAGAGGGAGGGAGGGAGGGAGGGAGGGAGGGAGAGAGAGAGAGAGAGAGAGAGAGAGAGAGAGAGAGAGAGAGAGAGAGAGAGAGAGAGAGAGAGAGAGAGAGAGAGAGAGAGAGAGAGAGAGAGAGAGAGAGAGAGAGAGCTTCCAACCTTTTTGTGGTTGGAAAATCCCAAGCAGGCCGGATCTGCTTCTGTTCAGCGTCCGGCAGAAGCTAAAGTGGTGGGAGAAAGAACAGCGGATCGGGTTCGGAAACTGTGTATTGGAAGGCGGAGAAGGGGGGGGAGAGAAAGGGGGAGAGGGGGGGGAGGGAGGGAGGTTTAAAAAAAGTCCCCTGTCCAAGTTGCTGCTGCTTCGGTTGAACTCTTGTCAAAGGAGGAAACGGGGCGGGGAGGGAGGAAGCGGGAGAGAACCTCGGCTCAAGGCAGCTGGATGCTGCTCCCCAGGGTTTAACTTTGTCAGAAATACAGGGGGCAGAAAACAAAAATCTACTTGCCTTTAGACGGGCCAGGGCTTCTTCCTGCCAGCCGAAGGGATCCGGACTCCGAAGAAACCTCGCCCAAGGAGCTGGTGCCTCTCGCAGGCTTCCTCTGGCTGCTTCTTTCTCCCGCTCTCGCCCCTTTCTCCCTCCCTCTCCGCTTTTCTCTTGCTCTGCCTCTTTTTTCCCCCCTCCGTCTCGCCGCAGTCCGGGGAGTAAAATCTTAGATGATACACATACAGAGCTGGGGTGGGTGGGTGGGTGGGTGAGGGTGGTGGGAGAGCGTGTGCGTGTGAGAGATTTAATCTTATTCGTTTCACCTTTTTCAGTGACCACCAGAATACAGGACCGAGACTTTATTGGAAAAGAGGGAGCGAGCGGGGGGGGGGGGGGGGAAGCCCGCTGTTGCATTTTCAATAACATCCTTTTTATCAATGCAACCTACAATAAGAACGGCTTGGCAGGGAAAACTGATTGCGGCGCCGGGGGGGGGGAGAGGGACGGGTGGAGAGGGGGAAGCCACCCTTCATTATTCCACCATCAAATTGCAAACTGCCTGTTGGGCTCCAGAAAGCGTTCCTTTGCATCTGAGCTCCTGAACTTTCGAAACTAGCAAGGGACACCCGAGTCACCCACCGATACAACTTTTTGCATCTCGGCAAAAAATAAAAAAACATAAAAATAAAATCCGTACTCGCTAACCCTAGGAAACAAATATTTTACCCTCTCAGGCTTTCTTTCCCTTTGGAATTTAAAGGGACAAATAAGATGCTTCGCAACCATCCTGCTCCTGTATAAGCCGCTGGGGCTTTTTCCCCTCAACACAAGGAGGGGGGAAGCGATATAAACTGCAGTTGAACACCTCCCCCCCTCTCTCTCTCTTCCTGTCCGCTAGATGGCAGCACGATTCAGCGATTCCATTAGCAATGGGGAAGGAGAATCTGTCTTCCACCCGCCTCAACACACACACACACACACGTCCACACACATACACACACACACACACACAGCACTGTTCCCAGCATACACTCCTCTAAACACCCCCCTCTCTCTCTTACTTGAACTTTCCTTCGCAACTCTAGTCCTCAGGTAGACAGCAGAAAAATATTAATGGAGGGGGGGGGGAATGGGTGCCAGGAGGATTTAACGTAAAATACCAACCTATTATAAATTAAGCAGTAAAATTTTTAAATAAGCGACAGAGATGGGATCTCCAAATGAAATGAGATGCTGCTTTCCGATTAGGGAAATTCATCTTGGCGTGAGCAACAGCAAGGAAACAGAACAAAATAAAACGGGGGGGGGGGGACACATTTAAAACGAGGCAAAGAAGGCAGAAGGGGTGGAAGAGAAAAAGAGGAGAAACGTGTCAGGTTGTAACATATGGAACTATACATGTATATATATATTTTAAATACTTACTTCCCTTATGGATTCTCCTTAGCCATCTACTTCCAGCCATTAAACAATGGAATCCAATCCAAGCCCTGCAATTCCTAAACAGGGTGTTTAGGGAGGAAAGGAAAGGGAAACCAAAGAGAGACAGAGAAAACTAATTTTAAAAAAAACTTTTTACGATGAACCAAAATAATTTCCTTTTAATTCCTCTTTTCTGCCTACCCCCCACTGCATCTCTTTCCCTCCCCCCCCCTTCTTTCTTTCTTTTCTCGTGCGTGTGCGTCTGTGTGTGACCATAGACGACCCATACTAATCAGGTCTCAAAGTAAATAGCCGAGCAGGGCGATCTCAGTGTAAATTGTGCTTGTCAGAAGAATCCCCCTCCCTCTTCCTCCCTCCCCCTCGTCCCTCCCTATCTTAGGCAGTAGGTAGCAAAGAATAAAGGCGGGGGGGGGAGCGAGAAAGCGAGAGGGAAAGAGACAAGAGAGAGAGGAGACTCAGCCAATGGAGTGAAGGAGGCTTGGCTAACCTTAGCCTCCCATTTTCTCTCCCCCCAATTCAGGGCTCTGACCAGTCAGTCGCCTTTGATTATCAGTTGCCAGCAGCCCCTCTCTTGGCTCCTTGACATGAGCTCCATATAAGGCAGCGATCTCCATAGAAACGTGTCAGTTTCAATAGTAGTGTCAAAGTTCACTATATACAGACATTC